>NC_088124.1:3621428-3921964 GCF_036370855.1 Dromaius novaehollandiae | reverse complement strand
GCCGCGTGGCCGCTCGGCTCGGCTGGAGCAGGGGCTCAGGCTCTCCGAGGGTGCCAGGCGCCTCGGTACCTTTGAGGATGTGGGCCAAAGTCATCCCGTCTGGCAGCTATTTCAGGGGAGCGCGGCTGTTCCCGCGGGACCGCTGGCGCAGCAATGGTCTGGCGTGGTGGGTTGGCGCAGGTGGGAGCGGCGGCGTGGATGGGGTAGCCGGCAGGGCCCTGGCCCTCGTCTCGGCTGGTTAACGAAGTGACCCCGGGGGGGTTTATCCCAGGCACTGTGGACCTCGGGTCGCCTTTCCGAGTGCTGCTGGGGGGAGGCTTCGGTTGGGGTTTCCAGCTCAAGCGAAGCGGGTTTGGGGGCCGACCCTGCTCGCTGAGGATGCACGTGCCGTCTCCTGCACTGGAGGAGCAGTTTTATTCGGGGGTGGCTACTCTGGGCTCTGCAATCCTACCCTAGAAGGAGGAACGAGGTTAAAACAACCTCCTCTTTCCCGAGTAGCTCCAGCCTGGGCTCGGCGCTGCTCCCCGCAGGGCGGCTGGGGTGGGAGGATGGCGCGGGGGCGTGAAAAGCGCTGTGCAGAGCCCGGCCGGTCGTTGTATCGCGTCTGTGGGCAGCAGCGGGGTCAGGGGGTAGCCGAAGGCAGTGGGACGAGGGGGAAAACTGGCCTCCTGGCCAAAGAATCCCCCTTTTATGCGAGTTTATCTGCAGAGCGGTCCTGCGCCGCTGCCCCTGCTCCGCGCACAAGGGCCCGAGTGTCTCCCTGCCGCCGCCGCGAACAAAGGAGCCTGCAGTTATTTTTCGCTTTCCCATTCCAGGCGGCTTCACCCTTGCGTTCCCGGCTGCGGCTCCGGCGTTTGGTCTGGCTCTGACGGGCCGTACCAGATGGTGACAGCTTGCATGGAGCTTCCCTGAGTGAATCTGGGGCTGTTTTGCCTGTCTTGGATGCCCTCGTGCCCCGGGTGGGAAGCGAGAAGACGGGCTAAGAGCAGCGCCCGCAAGAGCCGGAGCGCTGGGGCTGCTGCCGCAGCATCCCTGCGGATGGGCACCTGGAAAGGCCCTGGGATGCTCTCGGGGTGCCGCCAGCCTGTCCTGCCCCCTGGACCATGGTGGGGAAGTGCTCCCTGGGGTGTCCATCCAGCATCCTTGCTCGCCGGTGTGCGTTTGCTCCCGGAGTTTGCTCTGGACAAACTCAAGCTCCAGCGGGGCTCCCTGCCAGCGTGGGGGCCAGGAGCCCGGCCGGCCTTTCGGGGGTCCCGGCCCGCGGGGATGCGAAGCCCTGCAGCCGGCATCCGTTCAGCAAGCAGCAAGGGCAAAGGTGGGAGAAGGCGCGCGGGAGGTGTGGGTGGAGAGGGGCCCTTGCCAAGGGAGCATCCTGCGGACGAGGCCGGGGCAGGGAGGCGGCCCCGCAGCTTGAGCGGCTGCCCGCAAAGGAGCGATTTCGGCATGTGAAAGGAATGTGACTTCGGCCCTGCCAGAGATGAAGGCCGGGCCGTGGGGACGGCTGCTGCTGTACTGACTCACCGGCCTCCTCTCCGCAGCCGCTTCCTCTCCGGGAGGCAGAAACTCCCAGTTTTTATTTATCATGTGGCTTAAAGTAGGGGGTAAGGAAGGAAACGCTCTTATTTTTAACTCCTCTATCTCCCCTGAGCCATGGGGCACAGGGAACCATGGGGCGGGGGGGGCCCGGTCTGGTCCGCATTCCCGCAAGCATCCCCATGGCAAGGAGCTGCTCCGCAGCACGGGCTCGCGGGCTGCAGGTCCCTTTTCGGGGCACAGGCTCTCTGCAGCCCTTCAGCGCAGGGGTCTGCAGGCAAATGGCCCTGCTGGTTCGGGGCAGCCCAGAGCCACCCTGACCGGGCTGGAGCCTTGTGCAGGGTGGCAGCGGGGACTCGTGCACTGGGGCAATGATAGCTGGGTTGTGGCTGCGTTGTGGGCAGCTGGTGGTGACCAAAATGCAATTTTCCCATAGAAGCAGCTGCTGGCTGTGCTGGTGATAGCAAGGTGCTGTTTTGCAGGTGCTCAGGGTCCTCTGCCGCACTCATTGCGGGGACAGAGCTGTTCTGATGTCCCAGCCACCCGGAGCTGCGCGTTGCCCTCCCAGGGCTGGAGAGCGGGGAGCATTTTGCCTGCCCCTGCTCCGCCTGGGGAGGGCTTGGGGATGCAGAGATGCCGTGCTGGGGTCAGAACAGGCAGCCTGGGTTGCTCCCCTGAAACGCTATGGGTTGCCCAGATTCCCCGTCTCTGAACTGGGATGTTCATCCCGGCACGTGGGACCGCTCAGCAGCGTCTGCCGGCCTGAGCCGGGGGAAAGGGTCTGCCGTTGCTTCGAAAGGAGACTTTGAGTGGGTTCGTCCTGCCGTTGCAGCTCTCCTGGGTGGAAGAAATCAGGCCAGACACATTTGTTTAGCGTGATGTTTTTTGCACTTCTAGATTTTTACTGCCGGGCGCTCAGCAATCGCGAGCCATCCCCGGTGGCGTGGGGGGACGGGCAGCACCAGGAGCACCGGGGAGGTCGTGGTGGCCCAGCCGTGCACGTGAGGGTGCTGGAGCCGGGGGAGCCATGGGACTGTGGCGATGCCCCTTGGCTGAGGTGCTGCCTTTGATCAGAGCAGCTGATCCACGCCTGAAGTTTTGGTCTCGGACTCCCTGGGTGGCTTTCTTTTAGCTCCTGTTTTGAAACCTTCATTTGCTTTTAGCAGCGGTGAGTTTTTTTCTTTATGATCTTTTCTTTTCCCCCTCTGTTGCCCTGAGATAAAGGCTTCTAAATTTGTCCTGTGCTGAAAATGCAGCTAATCCTGATGGACCTGAATTCGCATCTCCCCCTGAGGAATTGCACTAATTTTTTTCCTTTGTTCTGCCAGGGGACCTGTCCGTTTCCTAGTGGAAAAAAAAACACTATTTAGGGCAAGGTTTAGATTCCAAAACCTGTGTATTTGTTTGCAAGAAAAGAGGACGGGAGGGAAATCAACCCAAAAAAGCATCGCACTTTTTTCCCCCCCCCCCCCTTTCCAATATTGTTTTTGCAGCAGGGAATTTTAATTAAAAGTGCGGAACTAGGACGGCTGCGCTGTCCAGAAGATGCTCCGAGGATGCAGTCCTTTCCCACCGGTGTTAAATCGGGAGCACGGGCGCTGCCAGGCAGGTCGGACCTGCCGTCCGGGCAGTCCGGCATCCTGTCGGATAGCGGCCAGGGACAGCCGCCTCTGCTGCCCCCGCAAAAGCCTCCCCCGGCTCCGACCTGCTGTGTCGGGGTCCCCAAGGGAAGGGTCGCTCTGGGCCGGGAGGGACCGGGTGAGCTTGGGGGATGCTCTGGGTGCGCGGGGGTCCAGGGAGAGCCCTGCCCGCTCTCGGCTCCTGGTCGCTTTGGGCAGGTTGGATGTGGCATCTCGTGCGTGCTGGGCTCTGCGTGCTGGTCACAGCCTTGGACGGGGCTGGAGACAGCGGCTGAAATACCATCCTGGCTTGGGAAACCATGGGAGAGCCCCGGGAGCGGGGAGGCTTGCTGTGGATGGGCTGGGGGAGCAGGAGGGGTAGCAGGGGGCAGACGGGGAGCACGCTGGCTGAGAGCCTCGGGGCCGACAGAAGGCAGCGGGGCTGAAGCTTTCCTGCCGCAAGCACTCGCCTGGGGCAGAAAAATCCAGCGGGAGCTGTTCTGGCCGGAGCCGGAGCCGGGCTTCCCCGGCGGTGCGGGCGGCGCTGTTTCCCAGGATCCCTGCACTGGGGCTGGGAGGAAACGCTGGCAAACGAGCAAGTTTCGTGGTACGGGAGAGCCAGGGCACCTGGTCCCGCTGCAGAGCCGGGGAAGCAAACGGCAGGAGCAGAAGTGCGGGCAGTGCCGGGCTGTGGGCGCCCGGGAGAGGTGCTGGGCTGGGAAGGGGCTGGCTCGCCTGGCCCAGTGTCGGAGCAAGGGAGCAGGAGCCGGGAGACTCTGCTTCGTCACTTGCTCCTGCGGGAGGGGGACGGGGTTATCTGGGCTGCGTCCTTCGCTTGTCACTGATGCACACCAAAAGTAGCTTTGCAATCCCCTGGCTGCTGCTTGCAGCACCCTGCCTTCGCCCCTGTACAGGGAAAACGCCCCGGTGCCAGTCCCAGCCTCCGGCAGGCGAGGAGCCCTGGCCGAGGGGAGCGAGCCGGAGGGACTCCGGGGCCAACTCGGACGGGGAGCGAGCCCAGGGGAGCCCTCGGCAGCTCCCGAAGCAGCGAGCGGCGCAAACTCTTGCTTCCTCCCCGGTCGGGCGGTGGGCTGTGCCCACCCTGCACCCGGGGGCCGCTCGACGGCGTTGGGGTGCACGGCACCCTGCTCCCCCAGCGCGGGAGGCGGGGAGCGGAGGGTGGGGCCTCTGCTTGGGCATCCCCCCAGCGGCTCCGGTTCCCCTCCCAGGCCAAAAATATTTGCATGCTTTTTTTTTTTCCTCTTTTCCGAGCAGGACTTCCTGATCGCTCTCCATTGGCTGCAGGTAGACAGCCGTGCCGAGCCGGAGGCACGGCCGGCCGGACGCATCTCATGCGAGCCTCCACTTGAGCCTCTTCTGCCTCGGCTGCCGCCGGCGGCACGCACGCCCCGCGGCCGGGCTCCCTCGGCTCGCTCGTGCGGCACATGTAGAAGTCGCGCGTGCCTCCGGCTGCCCCTCCGCGTCGGCGAGCGCGGGAAAAGCCACCGGAGCGCCGGTTCCCGCGAGCTCCATGCTGGGTCTCCGCACGGGGAGGTGACTCGGGCAAGCGGAGGCACCGCGGCGAGGGCAACCATGAATGAGATGTCGAGTTTCTTGCACGTCGGGGACATCGTCTCCCTGTACGCCGAGGGCTCCGTCAATGGCTTCATCAGCACTTTGGGGTGAGTGAGCTGCGTCCCGGCGCCCGCCCGCTCCCTCCCCGCCGGCATCTCCCCACGGCGGCTGCTGAAGGGGGTTATTCCCCCCCCAGAAAGGGAAGTGAAGGTGCTGCCGAGGTGGAGGCTGCGGGCGGAGGGGCCGGAAACCTCCAGGTGCTGCAGCGGGGCGCAGCCGGGGAGCGGGCTGGGAGGCTGCGCGGCTCCCCCGTCCTGTCCCCCGGGGGGACCCAGCAGCCCCCCCTCTCCGGCAGCCCCGGGCAGAAACTTCTCCCCGCTTTGGGGCTTGGGGGGATGAGACGGGTTTAAACGGCAGCTCCGAGGAGCTGGCGGCAGCATGGGGAGCTTTGTAGCTGGGCAGAGTGAGGGCTCAGTGGGACGAGAAGGGGCTATTCATGAGTCTGACGTGGGGACTTAGTCAGCCGTGATCCATCCTTGGGGCACAGCGTGATTAAGTGACTTTTCAAAGTGCTTTCTGCCTTGTTTGGTGCGGCCGTCCGCTGGGACGGTGCCTGGCTCTAGCTCGGCGCCTCGCACGGCACTGGCGGTGCCCCCGGACGTGGGGTCCGGTTTGCCCGGCTGCGTTTCATCCAGGCGGGAGGCATCAGCCCGAGGTGGCCCCGGCTGGTGCTGGGGGAGCTGGGTGGCCACGAGGGTCCAGGCTGAGCTGCCTCCTTGCAGCCCCCTGGATGCATCAGCCACCAGCAAGCGGGTCTGGGGGGACAGGCAGAGACCGTGGGGACCTGTCCCTTGTTCTGAGTGTTTTGTGCAAGCCAGTGGTGCTGCTAAAGCAGCAGGTGGGCAAAGCCAGGATATGACCTTTAAATGCGCCTTTCCCTGGACGCGGGCTTCCCTTGCTCCCACCGTGAGCATCTGCCCTGCGGAGCCGGCAGCGGCCGTGTCCCCCATGCGATGAGGTCTGCTGGGGGTGGGTGGGCTTTTCCGTGGGGTAATCCTTAGGGGATTACTGCTTGTGTGGCTGGGAACATCGCCACTCACGGGGCTGCCCGGCTTCCCGAAGCCGCGACCCAGACCTCGCCCTGCAGCCCCGAGCGGGGCTGGTGCTGCTCCGAGGAGGTGGGTCGGTGCCAGCGCGCCTGCCCCACGGTGCACGTGCGAGCGTGAGATCAGCCAGGAATGCGGACTTGGATGGGATTCCTGGGGCAGGAGCTGCCCGGCTGTATAATCGGAGATGAATGCACTTGCTCCCACATGCCTGCGTATAACCGGAGACGTGCATACCTTCGCCTACGCGCATTCGTGCAGCCGCTGCTGGGCACATGCAGCCTCTCGCTTAATGCGCAGCGAGGTCTGCATCCGGCCGGCCGCGCGAGGCTGCCCCAAATCGTGCCGCCGTGCGTGAATGGGTGTGCGCGGGCACAAATATCTCTGTGCATGCGACCATGCAGTGCTGGGCGTAAGGTTCCCCTCCTGCAAGTGCAGACGGCGAGCCTGTCTGCACCCAGGCCTCCGTGCACACATGCGCACCTGGCCCGTGGCCCTGAAAGGGTGGGACAACTTCCCCAAGGTGGGTTTTGGAGAGGTCTCCTCGTTGCTGGCCCGCTTTCTCAGCGCGAGGCGTCGTGAGGCAGGGTCTGTAACCACGACGGCTCAGCACTGAGCACCCTCCGAGCCTGTCTGTGAAACTGGATGCGGAGGATGATCCCGTGGGACCTGATGCTGGATTTTTAGCCTGTGTAGCATGTCCTAATGGCTCTCCAGGAGCCACATCTAGAGGCTTTTAGATGCTTTGGCACTCCAGTCTCTTCGTAGCTCTGACCCCCAGGTCCCCCTTTTGTAGGGTGCTTCTCTAATCTTGTTTGTAAACATCTGAAAAGTGAGGCTGCCTTTGAGAGACTCGAGCTTCGCTGCTGGCTTTTGCTGGCCAGCCCCGCTCTTCTGCAGCTCTGTTTCATCCAGGTTGTCTCCCACCCTTTGCAGCTCTTTTCCCTTGTGCCCAGCGGCCTGGGAGACCCAACCGCACCTTAAATCACTCCCGTGATAAGGGCCGGGGTGACTCGCTGAGAGTGCTTCTCCCTAGCCCTGCTCGCTGTGGGGGACCTTGTTTGGCTCATTTGCAAGGCAAAGAGCTCAGCTAACCCCAGCGCGGGTGCTGCACGCCTGGCTGAGCGCCCTGCCAGGAGCGCTCCGTCCGCCCATCCGCGCTGCCGTCTGTCCTCGTGGTGGGGAGAGGCGAGGGTGGTCCAGGCTGGGGATCTGCGGTGGGATCCTCGGTCGAACTGCAGAGATGTGGGGTGTTTCTGGGTGCTGGCTGCGAGCGCCCTGTGCAGTGACATACCCTGATTTACCCGCAAAGCGCTGGCAGCCCAGCTGAGCTCTTGCACCAGCTCTGCTGGTGCTACCAGGGCTTCCTGATGTGGCTATGAGCAAGACCTAAATATACACCTGGCAGTGCTTGCAGGAGGTGCCACCAGGGCATGCAGGGCTCTGCCTGTCCCAGGTGTCTGCGCTGGGGACGCACAGCTGGCGGGAGGAGCAGCAGGTCTGGGAGTCCTTAAATGCCCGTGGTAGGGTGAAGCCTGGCCCTGGTCTGCAGGGAAATGGGCTGGATAAGGAAGGTCCTTGGCTGCTGGACCTTGGAAACGGGGCTGTTTGCTGACCCTGGATGTGCGTCCTTCAGAGGTGGCAAACTGGAGTCCGGTCTCCGGTGGGAGCTTGCTGGGCTCTTGACAGCTCCACCATGAAAGCATCAGCCCAGCATTTTGCTGACCATTAGGTGTGTGGAGGAATATTTGTCGGGAACGCACAGCCCCATGCTGCTCTCCAGCCTGTGTCGGGAAGCTGAGCGCTTGGGGCTGGACCGGCTGCTTGCACAGGACCGGACTTGGCTGGCAGATAGGTTTCCTGAGACCGGGGGGTCCCTTGCAAAGCAGGTCCCAGCATGAGCAGCGTAGCTGAATCAGGCCCCTTGTTAATACTAATCTCAAAAATTTCCGGCGTCTTAAGTGGTCGCTTTCCTCCTTTTGTGAAGGGAACCTGTCGAGGGCGATGGAGGGGGCTGGTGCGGACGCAGGGCAGCTCCCAGGGCTGGACCTCGCTGCTGAGCCTCCTCTGCCCGCAGCCTCCCATCCCAGCAAGGGCCCCGGGGCAGAAGCCCTTCCTCCCACGGCGGCTGTCCGGAGCGGGTGCGCGCACACTTTTAAGGAGGAAAAACCTCCTGCTGAAGGGTGGGGAATACTTGTGTGTGCTCCAGTGCTCAGCTGGATGGGCACACGCTGAGCCAAAATACCCAAACTAGCTGAAATGCTGAAGATAGACCAAACGGCGGTTACTTAAGTGATCTCATGGGAGCACACGGCAAGACCCAACAGCTCTGGAGCAGCAGCAGCAGCCAAATGTGGCAGGAGACCTGTGTCGAGGGCAGCCACTTTGCTGGTCGCATCTCCTGGCTGTGCCTTGGAGGCATCCCATTCCCTTAGGGAAGATGGGGGAATGGGACAGGCATATCAGAGTTGCCCAAGGTGGTTTTGGTGGCACAGGGCGCTGCCCAGGAGGAGCTTGCTGGATGCGGGGACCTGAGCGTGGTCCAGTCTTCCCTCTTGGCTGGATTAGAGGTCCCTGCTCTGCCGGGAGGTGGGGGACGACCCGCGGGACGGTTTGGCTTCACTCCTGTGGCTTTGCTGCCGCCAATAAAAGGCGTCTCCAGTGTCCCCAGCGCCCATCAGTAACCCTGCTAGGTTTGCTCCGGGAAAGCTGGTTCTTCAGGAGCTGGATGAGGAAATGCCTGTTTGAAATCGGCCCAGATCCTGCTGCAGGACAGAGGAGTAGCTGCTGACCCGGGGAGCACTTTGGGGATTATCTGTGCAAAGCACAGCAGCAGCCAAGCAGGAAGAGGAGCTCGGAGACCTTGCTTTGATCCCTGCTCCGGCTGGGTCCACGCGGTGATGCCGGTGCCGCGAGCGGCGCGTCCCCCGGAGCGGAGCAGAAAGGCTTGGAGCAGGGAAGGGCTGCTGAAGGGGATCTGGCTGTTTAATGTAAAATAGCACCTTTGATAGCTGTAATTGTGATTGCAGGTGGATTTACAGGGTGGAGCAGTTCAGGGAAACACAGCTGGTTAAAGGGTAACTTCAGCCCTGCTGGGTCGGGAGGAGCTTGTGTCTGCTCAAAGGAGAAACGCGCGGGGCCGGGCGCCGCTTCCTCCTCCCGATGGCGGGACGGCGGGTTAAATCCTGCGTTTTTGTGGCCGCCCTGCGTTCGCTCGATTTCTTTTTGCTGCTGTGGCCCTGCCAGGGTGCCCGGGGCTCTGCGCCCGTCCCGCATGACGGCAGCCCCAGCCTCAGGGCAGCTCCCCTCGGGTGCACGGCACGGTGGGTCCCTCCGGCTGGGCATCGCTCCGCTTTCCCGGGAGCGATGTGCTGCGGTGGGAGCCCCTTTTTTTATGCGAGCGGCTCTTCCACGCCAGCCCCAGCTGGCCGCCGTCCCCGGGGAGGGCGAGGGGTGTCGGATCGATGCGGATTCCAGCACTGGGAAAGCTGCTTCCCCTGACCTCCGGCAAAGGCCCTGCCTCGCACGGGGCCAAGCGCGCTGGCCCCCCTCCAGCAGATCACTTTGTGCTTGATTTTAAGCATGCCGAAAGCCCCACTGGAACCGCTTGCGCTGACTCGCACGGTTTAAAGCTAACCAGATGCTCGCGTGTGCGTTGCTGTGACTGGGCGATGCGCGGGATCAGGCCCCGGCTGCTCCCTGGGGGGGATTGCAAAAGGGGAAAATGAGGTTTTTATTGATGCAGCAGCCTGCTGCTTCTCCCAGGGTCTTTCTCCAGGTGTTCAGGCACTAAAAGCCTGTTTTTTCAGGAACACCTGCGAAAAGGTTGGTGCCGTCACCTCCGTGCCCAGCGTCCTGCCGCAGTTCGGAGCGGCAGAGAGCTGCTGCTGCCCTTGTGGCAGAGGGAGCCCTGCTTCGTACCGCCCTCCTTCGTACCACCCTGCCGCGCTCGTGAGGGTTATAGCCGAATCGCATCCCGGCCCCAGCAGCAGCACAGGTGACTCATGTCCACCATGTCAGAATCCTTTTATTTTCAGCATTTTTTCCTGAAGAATGCTAGTCTGAAGGATCAGTTTAATAAAAATACTTTGCATTTCTGCAAAGCGTGTAATCCCAGGATTAAAGGCACTGAAACTGCTTTGAGATCATTAACTAATTAAGCCTTCTAGCCTGGCAGGTCGCTATCTCCCATCCTACGTTATGGATCAGTAATGCTGGGCATGGAGACATCACAGGCAAACTTTCAAGCCGGAGCTGGTGTGGGTGGAAGATTCCTGAGCTTTGCAAAGCGGTGCTGTTTACTTCGACGCTGGAAAGGGGCCACACGGATCAGATGCTTTGTCAGAGACCCCTAGCCATGATGGAAGACTTTTTTTTCTTCTTTTTTTTTTTTTTTTTAAGTGCATAAATGAATGAGGCCGTCTGCTTTTGTAGGCGCTGGAGGGAACAGGGCACTTTGCTGCTCGAACTCTGCACAGGGGCTGCTGCAGCCCGCGGCAGTCTCGGAGATGCCGGGTGGGCGACTTTGTCCATCGATAACGGAGCCGGAGCGGGGCAGAGCGGGCCGGGGAGGCTGTGATCGGGGACCTCGGCGAGGGGAGCCCGGTTTCCACATGTGGAGGGGGAAGCCCTCGTATTTGCGTACAAGCAAATCGCTCCCATTTGACTCTGGCAATGTCTGTGCAACCCCGACTTTTTAAAAGCGATAATAGTGGAAACCAGAACAGGCAGCAGCTGGCATCAGGCCTGGGCCACGGCTTTGCACATCTGTGCTCCTGCGTGGTGGGTGCGTGCGGTGCAGCCCTTTGCTCCAGCTGCATCCACTCTGCTCTGGTTTTCCCCCCTCTTTCTTCACCTCTTTCCCATCTTTCCAACTCTCTGCCCCACAGGGGTTTGGGAATGTGCCTGACTCCTTCCCTGCTGTCACAGCCCATGGAAAAAGCAGTGCCTTTTGGGCAGTCCCTGGTCTCGAGCCCGGTACCCCCAGTGCTGCCAGCCACGAGTGCTTGCAAAGCCAAGGCAGGCCTTGGCCAACAAAAAGCTCAAAGTGCGTTTATTGAAACCGCATGATTTCTGGCTTTTACAATCTCGTTTTGCATGTGTGTGAGTGGATTCGGCGCCAGCCCCGGGCCAGGCGCGAGCTCGCGTCCCGCGGTGCCTGCACGCTTTCTTCCTCTGTGCCTCGTCCTGCCTCTTCCCGGGAACCGGCCTCTGCCACGGAGCCCCCACCGGGATCGCGTCCCGGGCGCGTTCCCTCCTCCGCTCGCGGGCTCCTCGGCTCCTGCCCTCCGCGGGTGGGGACAAGCTGCTCACTTCCTAGCCCCCGGCGCGGAGGTGGCTCCTGGAACGGTTTCTCCGGGCGCGAAGCGGGCGAGCGGGTCGAGCCTGTCTCGCTGGAGCGCCTCGTTCCCTTGGGAGCTTTGCCGCGGTGCCTGGCTGTCTCCCACGCGCCGGGCGGAGCGGAGAGGCCGGCGGGACCGGGCCCGTCCAGTTCATCCCAAAATCGCAGGGAAGGTCCTCAGCCTCCGGGGCAGGACCCGCGGGGTTTTGCTCAATGCTGGGGAAGCAAAGGGGAGGGGGGGGACCAGGATGGGGTGCAACGCGCATGATGGGCAGAGCCGGCACCGCCGATCGGATAAGGATTAATGACGGGTTCCCGAGAGCCCCCGCTACCTCCAGCAGCGTTGCACCCCGCGGCGCTTTGCTCCTGGGCGGAGAATCGTTGTGCAAAAGCTGAATGCGGCCTGTTTTGCTGGATGAAGAGTGAAATGGTGAGAAGGGGAAGGGGGTGGCGTGGGCAGCATCCTCAGCCTGCCGCTCCCAGCCCTGCTCCCCCATCGCTGCAGGGGACCGAACCGGCTCGGCGGCTCTGGTGGCTCTGCGCTCCCAGCAAGGGACCTAAGGGACAATAATGAAAAATAAATATAATCTTTATAGACATTTCTAGAGCGCAAACGGGTAGAAAGTGGGAGATGAAGCTTTTTGGTGTGGCTGGGCAGCGCTCGCCGCCCTCTCTGACCCTCTGCTCTTGTCCCCCGCGCAGGCTGGTGGACGACCGGTGCGTGGTGGAGCCGGCGGCCGGCGACCTGGACAACCCGCCCAAGAAGTTTCGAGGTGAGACTGGGGCCCGCGCGCGTCCTCCCGCTCCGAGGGCTGAGCCGACCCTCCCGAGGCGCATCCCCAGGGATGCCCGCGGCCGAGCATCCTGCGGGCCGGGAGCAGAGGCGGAGGGCGGCTGCACCCAGCGCGCTGTTTGGTGGCCAGCCCGTTAGCGCTAAGCACTAACTACGGTTGCCGTGCTTGGCTGCACCTCAGAGCGGGGAGATTAAGCTGCACTTTTGCAAGGCAGGTTGGGCTCAGGGAGAGCTCAGGAGAGACGTTAAATCCCTGCCCGGCCTCGCCCGTCGCGCTCCCAGCTGCCCTGCGTGGACCGCGCTCGCCGTTTGCCGTCGCCGGCGAGGGGCAGCCCCGAGCGCGCGGCAGGGCCCGGCGGAAGCGGGATGAGTCAGTGGAGGGCCGGGGCGGCTCCTGGCCTGCAGGAACGGATCGCGCCTCCGGCTTCCCCGGGCTTCGCCGTGTCATTTTGCAAGCCCTGGGGCAGGCCTTCGAGGTGCCGAGCGCCCACGGTGCGGGACGGGGGTGAATATCTGAGATGGGGCTCCCCATCCCGTGCCGGGGCGAGGAGGAGGAGAGCTGGTGAGGCCGGTGGGATGGTGTTGGTCCTCTTCCCGCTGCTGCGACCTTCGGGCTCCCCAGATTGCTGCAGGCAAACAGCTGCTCCGAGCCTGGAGCATCTCGTTTCTGCCCGCGTTGCACCAACCAGGGCACCGTCGCTGCTGCTCACGGTGTGTCCCGTGCGCACGGCTCGCTGCAAAGCACCGGGAGGAGGCTTTTCCCAGGGAGCTCCCCGGCTCCTGCACGGGCTGTGGACCATGCTGCGGGCGCGGGATGAACCCGTTTTTCCCACCGCCAGTGATCATGTTGGATTTGGGATTTTTGATTTGGGTTATTGAGCGGTCAGAGCAGCAATGCAACCGTGTTTTGTGCACGGGGGTGATTAATCGGCCGTCGTGCATGCACACACGTGGACTCACAGCGAGTCCCGCAGCTTCGGGAGCCGTCGTGCTCCCGGACATCAGCAGGCTTTTTCCCGTGGCCGGATGGGAGCAGCTGGGAGCAGTTGCAGGGAGGCCTGTGCTACCGCCGCGGTTTCGGGCAGGTTCCCCGTCCCAGCGCCCCGCTATCTCCCTTCCTGGACGTGGGTGGGAGTCGAATCTCTTTTCCAGACTCAGGTCTGGTCTAGACTCTGCTCTGCTGTGTGCAAACCCTATCAGGATATCCAGCTACTTGTTTTAATGGCCGGAAAAGTAGCGGTCTCCCTTCTCGATAGCTATCGCTGCGAGGAAGGTAAAAACAACAGACCGATTCTGTTTCCCTGCAGCAGCAGCAAGAGGCTCGAGTGGATTTTAATGTGCGGTTGCCGTCCCCATATCCTGTGGCCAGACCCTGCCCTATCCTGCGCTGCCGTAACGCGGCCGCGGGTCCCAGCTCAGCCGGGGATGTGGGGACGGGGCCCGTCTCCTGCAGCTGAAGGGGCGATTGCTCCCTCCCTGCCTCGAGGCTGCACCAAAGGGAGAGTCGGGCCCAAATGGTTTTTGGAAATGCCGAAACCCACCGCGGGAGCCTGTCCCTGCAGGGCGAGGGACGCCCAGCTCCGCTGCCTGCGTGGTGCCTGGGCTTGGCCGGGCCTCCGAAAGCCGCCTGGCGCCTCTTTTATTTGCTTTTCTCGTGGTTTTTTTCCTCCCTGCAAGGCTCTTTTTGGTCCTGTGTTCAGACACGCTAGGAAAAAGCAAATGAGGCGCTTAAATCCCGCGCTTTGCGGGGTGGGGGACAGCAGGGGGGCTCGGGGGGCTGCTGGCTCGGTTTCCAGCGGCACTTTGCAGATGCAGAGGCCAAGGCGCCCCGGGGCCGGCGGTGCTGCACGCTCGCCGGACCCCGCAGCGCCTCGCAGGATGCTTTTGTTCTGCCTCTGCCGGAAACGCGCCGGTTCCTCCCCTGCGGCTTCGCAGGGTGGCTTTGCCTCTGCGGCTGGGCCAGTCCCCGATGGCTTCGCCCCAGCCCTGACCTACTTCCTACGCCTGCTCCCCTCGCTGGGCAGTGCGAACGTGGGAGCTTTCCTCAGCCGCTGGATTTTCCGCCCACCTTGCAAAATATCGTCATCACTGAGGCCGGAGCGCCAAAGTCTTCAGCGTCCACCGCAAGCTTTGCTGGAGCCGGCCTTTGTGCAAGCTACTGGAATTGCTCCGTGCCTCGGTTTCCCTATTTGCAAAGCAAGGCTTTGTATGAAGAGACGGGGAGCAGCAGTGTTCAGCTGTGGGTGTCAAAGAGCCCTTGCGGTTAGGGCGTGCTCAGAGCCAGGGACTGGCTCTGCACCTGTCTCTTAATAGCTCTCTATTTTTCCCTTTTCCCCATGCCCCAGTTTCTCCTTTCTACCAGCTCCTCTTGCAGCCTAATTAACAATTTAATGGAAACGATTTAAGGTGCTGCAGGTGGCCAAAGCGATTCTCCCGCCCTGTTGCGAGTTGCCTTGCAGTGGGGGAATGCAGCAAAGCGCTACGCCAGCAGCGCTCGAGCCCCTCGCTAAGAGCCCGGTGTCACAAAGGCTCCTTGGCACGGGACCTGCCGTGAGCAAACCGACCTGTAAAGCGAAATGTGAAACTTGGCCTCTTCCCAGCGCCCGAGCCGGTGAGAACCGTGCTCCGCGCTTGTTTGTTCGTCACTCCCAGGTAAATAAATAGGAGCTCGCCAGCGCCTCGGCCCCGGGCCAGAGATGGAAGTGATTTTCTTTTTGTGTCTGAAGTTTCTGGGCTGCAATTTCAGGGGTAATTAGGGTGACCCAGGCTAAAGAGCCCTTCCTACCCTCCCTCCCCACCCCGCAGAGCTGCTGATCTGGATCCGAATTAGGATTCTGGCTTAAAATTCCCAGAGATTTGGTCTCGTGCTTCAGCACACAGGTCCTGGAGCTGGCTGTTGGGACTGCTGTGGGGGGGGTCCCTGCTGTACCCCCGTCCTGGCCAGAGCGGTGTGGGGAAAAATGAGCAAACTGGGGCAATCTGACCGAGTACTGCAATGCTGCAGGTGTTTGGGGGAACTGGGATCCAGACCTGGGCCCTTCAGATCCAAACGGGGTTTCTTACAGGCCTTGAAATGCAGCTGTTTGCATACAGATTTTTGGGATCAGTTGCTTATAGCTTCCAGCGCTGGCAATTAAGTCTCTTTATGAGGAGCCACGGGAGGGCAACAGCGTGTTTGCAAAGCTGGCATAGCCTGATGGCACCGGCACAACGGGGCCAGCAACCCTCAGTCCTGCTGGCTCAGCATATCTGGTCTCTAGGGCAATGAATGAGAGGGGGAGATGTTCCCTCCTTACTGTCTCGCAGCACCTGCATCCTGCTGGCTTCGCCCCCTTTCCAGAGGGATGCTCTTGCTTGTTTATCACTCTCTTCCTCAATGCTTTTTATCCCCCTAAAGTTTTCCTTCCCAAATTGCGTGCTTGTTTCCAATGGAAACACTTCTATCAGTAGACCAAGAAGTGGAGTTACTCTTGGACTCATTCAGCCTGGTCTGAAACTAATCCTCCAGCTCTTACGAAGTGAAGAGACCCTCCGCCAGCCCTGGCCAGGTCTGGTTTGGACCCCCAGAAGGAGCCTGTGTCGTTCTGCGTTATAAGGCAGGCCGCTGGCCGACCGCCACGCCAGCGGTGCAGCCTAATGCTCAGCTTCCTCTCGTTCCAGATTGCCTCTTCAAAGTGTGTCCCATGAACCGCTACTCTGCCCAGAAGCAGTACTGGAAGGCCAAGCAAACCAAGCAGGACAAGGAGAAGATCGCTGACGTGGTGCTGCTGCAGAAACTCCAGGTGAGCAGAGCTTGCGCGGGACAAGGGACCCTCTTCCCCCGAGGCGGAGAGGCCAATGGGTTGGTTGGCTGATGACATCTGAACCCCTCGCTGTGACGTTCCTGATGTGTTTTCCTTCCTGGGAAACAGCCTGCCTGGGAGAGCAGGGCATCTCTTGGGTTTTGCTGTACCCAGGGCATCCCTCATCTCAGCTCTGCTGTCTCTTGTCTCACCACCCTCTTCCCACCATGGACCATTAGCCACAACCGCTTTGTACTAGAGGAAAGGCTCCAGCAGCCATCAGCTTGTAGTTAATCGTGGCATCTTATAAGGGGTAGAGGTAGGACCTCTATAAAGTGCTTTGCTCTGCTGCGGTATGTGCAAGACTTGAAGGGTTAAGGTCAGTGGGTGGACTGGCCCCAGGAGAGACATGCTGCTCTGCGGGTTATACTTGTTGTGAGGTGCTCTCAGCTGGCCTTGGAGGTGTTTCCCCCGTCCCTGGGAAGAGGCGAATTTACCTTGGCTCCCGTCGCAGGCTCCCGACCGCTCCTCTGCTTTTGTGTCGTGCCTGCCCTTGGCACGGGGGAAGCCCTTGGCAGCGCAGACTGGCCGGGCTGGGTCCGCTCCGTGACAGCGGGCGGTAAATACAGCTGCGGCCAGGGAGCCGCTGATGCTTTTGTTGCTCCTGGTGCAGCTAGAAAAGCACGGTGCCTGCTAACACCGGCGGTGCATCTGGCCTGGGAGCCCCTAGTTTTATGGCTCATTTGGTGCCAAAGTGGCGCTGCTGCAGCTCGGGCTGCAAAGTGAGGAAGGGACCACGTGCGTGACGGACCTGCGGTCATTTCGGTGCCTGCCACGTGCGCGATCTCCACTCCATCCTTGGGAAAAGTCAAGAAACAACAACTCCCCGCAGAGTTTTTTGGCCTGAGGACCCGCTGGGCGTGGGGGTGCTCAGGCAGATCTGCAAAGCGAGGGCTTTCCTGCTTCTCCTGGGGTTTAGACAGGGCTGCTGCAAATGTCTGTGAGCAAAAGAGATTGCCGGAGACGCCTGCAGCTTAAAAACATGGTAGCTCTGCCACCAGAGCTGGGGGCTCGCCAGGTCTCTTCCACTAAGGAGTGTCAGGTCTGGGCATCGCTTGCAAGGGGGCTTTCCCAGGGAAGACCTAAAAAAAAATGGATCCAAGTGACCGAACAGGTGGGAAAAGAAAGGGAGGGCAGCGATGCTGGTGTTTTGGGGTGAGACGTGCTGGTATAGCGCCCTTCGGCCCCGCTGCCTCTGCCAGCCTTTGCCGCGGCCATCTCAGCCCTTCTGCTGCTCCCTTTGAAGACGCTGCTGCTTCCTCTCCCCACCGCTGTCTGCCTCTGCCTGCTTCCTCCCCGCTGCCGGGGGACGGAGGTTTCCAGCGAGCTCAGGCAGCAGCAGCAGCATCGCTGCAGAAATCGGAGCTGGCAGCGCGCTGCCGCAGCAGCGACCGGCACAGCCCAGCACCTCCCCGGGGCGAGAAAGCCCCCAGAGGTGCCTGGAGGAAGGGGAAAAGGGCACCGGAGAGCGGAGCTGGCGGAGATGCACCGGGCAGCCGCGCTGAGAGCAGCCCTGCGGCGGCAGGTCCTGGCGCTCCGGCCCCTCGCTGCTGGCGGGCACCTTCGCAAACGCCATGGCCTTGCTGTAAATAAACGAGGCCGTGCTGGCTTTTGAGCCCACGCCGGCTGGCTCGGGAGATGCTGCAGGCAGGACCTGCTCCAAAGGGCCTGTGGAAGTTGAAGGATCCTGTTGACTTCCATGAGGTTTGGAAAAGGCCCATGCTAAACATTGCATAATCGCGTCAGACAGCTGGCAAGGCTGCGGGGATGATTCATAGAGCTGAAGTTCAGGAGGGATTCGTTAAATCATGTAATGAGACTTCAAGCACAGCACAGGCCCCACGGTTCCCCCAGTTTTGCCTGCGCTGAGCCTGGTGAGCGCAGTCTAATAAAGTGTCTGGAAAGAGCATCCCGGCTCGCATTGGAGATGCCAAGTCGTGGTCAGTGCATCCTGCTGTGTCTAACCACATAGCATTAACCTCACGCAGAAACACTCTCTATTTTCCTGCTTTCGGTTGGCATGCAACTCGTAATGTCAACACCTGTGCTCGCCGTGCGTGGACGGAAGGGCTCGTTTCTGAGCCTGGCTGGTTGAACCTTGGCTTTATTTGTCTTAAAGAAATTCTGGAATTTCCTTGTTCCTCTGCACTGCTCCTGGTGTTGCCCTTTTGGGAAATGCAGAAGTGCATTTGAAGTGCCAAGCAGTGAGCGAGCCCGGGAGTCTGTGCAATTTGCTTCCCGTGCTGGCTCTGCTGCGAAGCCCCTTGATATCCTGGCGGAGAGCTGAAATCCAGCCTCTGATTTATCAGCGTCTCCTGCAGGCTGAGAATATCTTTCAACCCGAGGAGGTAATTTCCTGAAATAGAAGCAGCCCAGGTGTTGCGAGGAGAAACCCTGCCCGGCGGTCTGAGAAGCCTGCTGTTCCCTTTCCAAGCTCGTGCTTTTGTGCCTTTGTTTTTAAGTGGCTTTAAGGCTTGATGTTTTCCCGACTGACTAATTGTAGGTGCAGCTGGGGGAGCTGCTGCGGTGACTGATCTTGCTGGAGCCGCGTTGCTCCGTGGGGTTGTTCCTTTCCGGTCTCACTCTCACCGCTCTGCTTCAGTGGGACTTTTTTTCCTTGCTAAACAGACTAAGCCTGGGGGCACCCAGGGCTGTTGGTTTTGGTTTCCTGATGGCAGCTGCCACCGCTTGATGGTCTGAGCAGGCTTGGACCTCCAAGACCCGGCAGGGTCATGTCCCTGGGGTAGAAGATGACAAATGTTCACCCAGAGCTGCATGGGGATGGAGCTAAAGCTGCCGCAACGTTCAGAACAGCCAAGCGTTTGCAATGCAGCAACGTGCACCAGACAGGTTGGAAGCCCTGGCAATGCCTGCTTGGGAAATCATGTTAAATTGCTGTGTTAAGGGCACCCGCCCCGTGCATGGGGGGTCCGCTCCATCTGGCCGCACTGCGCAGCGGCACGGCGACGCCTTCTCTCCCTTTGGACCTCCCGCAAGGTGCAGAGCTTGGCTCTTAGCTCAGCTTATTTCCCAATTCCTCGTGTGAACAGGGGAGCAATTAGGACAGGAGAGGTTAGATACGCTGCCAGCTTCATCCCTTGCCGCGGTTGCTTCCGTGCCAGGGCCGTCCCAGGCTCCCCTACGCCCGAGAGCTGCCCTTGCATTCGCTCCGCGCTGGCAGCTGCAGGATGGGACCTTCTTCGCCCCCATCTCCGGCTGCCGGAGCAGCCGCTGCTCACGCAGTCGCGGCCGCGAGTGCCGGGGCTGGCGGTGCCCCGGGGCTGTGCCGTGGCTGCCGCTCGGTCCGGGAGCCGCCGGGCCAGGAGTCGCGCCCTCGGCGTTCCCGCACCGATCCGTCCCAGGAGCGAATTCCTGCCTCGCGCCGCGGGTGCTGACACCGCCCCACCGACTGCCGGAGCCGCCGCGCAGAAAGCGTCTGCGGTTTTGGAGCGAGGGGCTGGCTGGCGCGGGCCGGCGCACGCCCCGGGGGTGGTGAGCAATCGCCTGGCACCGTGTCTCGGGTGCCGTCGGCCCCCGCCGCGGCGGGCCAGAACCTGCCGCGTCTCCCGGCACCGCTGCGAGGTCTCAGCCCAGCCGCAAATCCCCAGTTCCTGAGGCCGGGAAGAGCTGGCATTTCCCCAGCCCTCCGCCTGTGCGCGGGGTCCCTGCTGGTGCTTCCCAGTAAGACCTGCCCAGCCGGGGCTTTTGGGGAACTTGGGTGCTGTCTTCTCCTTGGGCAAGCGAGTAAGTCCTTGGCCTTGGGTGACAAACGCACGGCTGCCCCGGCTCGTCCAGCTCCATGCAGCTGCTCGGGCCATGCTGGTCTGCTGGTCTGAGCCCTCAGACTCTGAGGACCTCGTATTGCATTTCTGGACCATTCAGTGATAAAACTGTGCCTGGGTATTTGGGGGAGGGGGGTGCTGGGGTGGTGTCCCAGCCTGTCCTCGGCCCTCACCACGGCTGAGGGCGAGGTGGCCTCCCTGGGACGGGCTGGTGCTCACCGAGCTCTCATCTTCTCTTGGTGGACAGCATGCAGCCCAGATGGAGCAGAAGCAGAACGAGACGGAGAACAAGAAAGTGCATGGGGACGTGGTGAAGTACGGCAGCGTCATCCAGGTACGGGCACTTGCTCTCCCCTCCGGTAGGCTCAGCGCTCTGCTTTCAGGTCCCAGCTGCTCCGACCGACAGGGTTTTGGGGGAAATGCATGGATTCAAGCAAACGCTAGCGGAAGAGAGTCAGATAGTGCTGGAAGGGGGCTCATGGCATCACTCCTGGGCAGGGACCGGCCCTGGGGTCCTCCATAGCCCCCGGGCTTTGTTGCCGCGGGGAGCTCAGCCGCGGCGTTTGGCTTTGCAGCTCCTGCACATGAAGAGCAACAAGTACCTAACGGTGAACAAGCGCCTGCCGGCCCTGCTCGAGAAGAACGCGATGCGGGTGACGCTGGACGCCACCGGCAACGAGGGGTCCTGGCTCTTCATCCAGCCCTTCTGGAAGCTGAGGAGCAACGGGGATAACGTGAGTGCGGGGCCAACGTGGAAGGCAACGTCCACAAGCAAAGGCATCGGGGGGTTAGTGCAGAAAGCTCCGAGCTGAGCTTCGGGGTGCCTGCCTTCATCCTCACTCCCCTCTTCCTCGTTTTGCCCCCCCAGGTAGTCGTGGGGGACAAAGTGATCCTGAACCCCGTGAACGCCGGGCAGCCGCTGCACGCCAGCAACTATGAGCTTGCTGACAACGCCGGCTGCAAAGAGGTACCGGGAGCCGGGGGAGGCCGGGCCGCGAAGGTGGGGTCTGGCTTTCAGGGCTTGCCTGCTTTGGGGGGGGTTGGCGTGTTTTTTTTTCGTTTGTTTGTTTGGGGATTTTTTTGCTTTTTTCCCCAGTTCCTTCTCTGGTATTGTGAGCTCCCTGCCTTGCTCCGCAGGTGAACTCGGTCAATTGTAACACCAGCTGGAAAATCAACCTCTTCATGCAGTTCTGCGACCACCTGGAGGAAGTGCTGAAGGGGGTAAGGAAGGGGCGCTGGTCCTGCCGCCGCGGGCTGCTCGGGGCCCCGGCCCCCTGCTCGGCCGGGACGTGCGACGAGCCGCTCGGCTGCGTGACAAGGCAGGAGGAAGGAGACACCAGATCTGCCTTTGGGGATCCTCGTTTCTAGGAGAATTCATCACTCGGAGCACTTAGCAGCGGGTTAGAGTGGGATATTTTAGTATCTCCCGGCAGGAGGTACCCGGGGGGCATCGAATTACCCTCTGCCTTGTTACCATAAATCTGCTCTTGAGGACAATATGCGACACAGTGCCGTCAGGGGCTTCCATCTACGAGGACAATTTCGGGAGCAGTAAAAGGCAGTTTAGCCACGCAGCAGTGCTGGCTGTTGCCTGGGAAAGGAACTTTCCCTGCGGAGCTATTGTTCGGGGCCAAGGTCCTCCAGGAAGCAGCTGGCTGGATATTGATTGTGAGGATCTTACGGGTCCTCGTCCCCAGGCGCACAGTTATCCCTGCCTTCCCACATGCACCGCGTCCTCCTCCCGGAGGCATTAATGCCTTTAACACATTGGTGAGCTGAGCCTCTGCCCGCTCCAGGGGCATAAAGCGGTATTTTTGTGCCCGTTTTACAGCTCGGAGAGTGGAAGTGCAGAGCAGTGATTTGCACAAGCGGGGCGATGCCGTTGCAGCGGACACGGGGTGCCCCTGTGCCCGTGGCCCCTGCCGCAGCCGCGGGGCTCGGAGGAGCGTTGGGGTGGCGAGAGGCAGGTTTTGTCTGCTGGGCCTCACCGCCGTGTCCCTGTGCCAGGGGGACGTGGTGAGGCTCTTCCACGCCGAGCAGGAGAAGTTTCTCACCTGCGACGAGTACAAGGGCAAGCTGCACGTCTTCCTCCGCACCACCCTGCGGCAGTCGGCCACTTCGGCCACCAGCTCCAACGCCCTGTGGGAGGTGGAGGTGAGCTGGGATGGGATGGGGTGGGATGGGATGGGATGGGATGGGATGGAGAGCGTGTCTGTGTCCCAACATCCAGCCCAGCTGTTTTCGGGCCCGCGATTGGCACCTCGGGGCGTTGCTGCGTTTGCACTGGGGGGGTGTCTGCAAGAAGCAGCGGTTATTTCTGTACCTTTCAAGCCTTGAGTTTCTACCCAGTTTGGCAGCCTTGACTCCAGCTTGTCCGCATCTGTCTCCCCGCAGTCCGCATCCCGGGTATATTTGCTCACGGCTGCCCTCGAGATCGGGCAGGGCTCCTATCACGGGCGTGTTTGCCCAAGGTCAGGCGGAGCGTCGGAGGCAGGAAGGGCCCCGGCGTGCCCCAGCCGCACGCGCCGCCGGCTGAGTCTCCTGTGCTTTTTCCAGGTGGTCCATCACGACCCGTGCCGCGGGGGAGCCGGGCACTGGAACGGCTTGTACCGCTTCAAGCACCTCGCCACCGGCAACTACCTGGCAGCAGAGGTAAGGGGCGAGCAGAGAGCACAGAAACCTGCCCCACCTGCTGCTACCGGCCCTTGCAAACGGAGCGTGAGGCTGCCCTTAGAGCAGTGATATCCCTCCAGTGCAGCAAGTGCCCCGTCCTGCAGCGGCCCGGGGATGCTCTCAGGACCTCCGTGGCCCTGCTCTGTTTTGCATCCAGAGCTGCCCCCGCTGGGAGCATCCGGACCCCCCCGGCAGCTCCTGCTCGCTTGCAGGAGGCAGAAACAATGCGTGCTGGGACCGGGGCCGTGAACAACGCTGTTGTTTGCCCGTTTGCAGGGGTAGGCCATCCCTCCTGAAATCCCCCACCCCGCAGCGCCGGGGTTCACCTGCCAAACTCGCTGTTCACGGCTCCCTCCCTTGGCCCAGGGATCGCAGGCGGGGGGAGGACAGAGCTTTCCTATATTTCCTTGCTCCAGGCCAAGGGATTGTACCGGTGCAGCTTCCTTGTGCACTGGGACCGGGAGACAATGTGGCTGCATTTAACTCTTTCTGATCAGGTTGTGCGCTTCCCCATGCTCTGGTCCCTGGCGGCATCCAGAGCTGTCCCGGGCTGCAGGAGGTGTTGGCAAAATCCAGGCCTGGAAACACCATCTGCGGAATTTTTTTGCTCCCCTCTGAGGCTGGTGCAAGGCCTCCTGGTAGCGGCACAGAGAGGTTTCAGCACTTGCAAAATGCAGTTGATGTGACACTGATGCGCTGCCACAGCCCCCTCGCGTTGCACGCTGTGGTTGGGGGAGCACGGATGCATCTGGGGGGATCGCAGTGCGCGCAAGTGCCAGAGGTGCTCCCTAACTTGTGAAGACGGCTAAATAGAGCGGCCCAGGGCTCTGCCCATCAGTGCCAGGATGGAAAGCAGCAAATATTGGGGCTGCCGCTAAATTTCTGAAATGGCTGTTGGATTTGGGTGCCTTAAAACGAAAGATGCTCAGGTAACGTCTGCCGAGGAAAGAAGAGCCCCATCCAGGGCTGCTGTTGCAGTGAGACCTCAACCTGGGGCCTTGCAGGATGTTCAGCAAGTGCGTGTCTTGCCGCAGTGAAGAGCCCCGGCTCTGCCAGCCACGGCTCGCCCTGTCCTGGTCCCCGGTGTGCTGGTGGGTCACATGCTGCCGCTCCCTCTGGGCAGGTCTCCTCCCTCTGTTTCAGGCTGCTGGTGATGTGATCGAGGGAGGCAGGAATAGAGATAACCCCCCCGTGCTCAGGGTTTTGGAGGGACCGAGTCAGAGGATTGATAGCTGTCTCTCATCTCCCTCTTTAACTTTTCAGGAAAACCCAAGTTATAAAGGAGACGTGGCTGAGCCCAAAGCAGCGCCCACGGTGAGCTGTGTGCAGCCTTGCTAGCAAAAACGCTGCTGCTGCCTGCAATCACGCCGTCTCTTAGCCCGTGCCCGAGCACAGGGCATCGCCCCGTAGCAGAGCACGCCGCGAGGACGGGGAGCTGCTTGGTGCCGAAGCTGCTATTCGGGGCAACCCCGGAGGCTGCTCCGCAGCCGGGCTGCCGAGCCGAGCGTCCCCGCACCTGGTGCTGTAGAGTAGCATCCCTGTTTCGCGCTTGCGAGAGGACCCGGCCGAGAGCCGCAGGAGGGGTCCCAGGGCCCAGTGCACGTTGCATCCCAGGCCAGAGGGGTGTGCAGAGGAAGTGCTGGTAGAAGAGAGGCTTGGATTTTCAGGGGATTTTTACCCTTACCGTGGTAAGGCTTGGAGATGGGGTGGCCTCGTAGCTCAGGTGCATCATGCCGTGCTTGTGCTCATCCAGCCCCTTGTTCATCACCACGCTGCTAAGCCCGGCCCGGGGACCGAGCGAAAGCTTCTGCTCTGAACGTAGCTGCTGCGCGTCCCCTCTGATCCCGCGTGCGCAGGGCAGCGCGCGGGACGGGGGGGCCGGGATCGTCGGGGCGGTGGCTCCGTGCCGTTCTCAGAGCCGCTTTCCCCGGCGCAGGGGAGCGGCGGCCGCTCCAGCCGCAGGAACACGGGGGAGAAGATCAAATACCGCCTGGTCGCCGTGCCCCACGGCAACGACATCGCCTCCCTCTTTGAGCTGGACCCTACCACGCTGCAGAAGACGGACTCCTTCGTCCCGCGGTACGTGAGCACGCGCGTGCGCCCTTCGGCCCGTGGGGAAGGCAGAGCTGTGGATTTGGGCCTGGTTTGCTGCCCGTAGTCTGGGTTTCTCTCCCTGGGGAAGTCCCTGGGCTGTGTCAAAGAGGGAGAGGTTTGAGGGATTGCAAAAAAGCAGGGAGAGCCCCGTGGATTAATCACGCAACATCAAACCTTGATGCTGGCCCCAGCCGGGGTTTGCCCGGTGCAGGGGAGGCGGTGGGGTGACGGCATGCCGGCGTGGGGCCGCTCACGGCTGCGCCGCGCCGTTTGCAGGAACTCCTATGTGAGGCTGCGGCACCTCTGCACCAACACGTGGATCCAGAGCACCAACGTCCCCATCGACATCGATGAGGAGAGACCCATCCGCCTCATGGTAGGGCCGGTGCTCCCTCCTCCGGCGTGCGCATCATCCCCCGGTTCTGCCTGCTTGCTGCTTCCTCCTTCACACCCGGGTGTGCCTGGAGATCCCTTCACCTGGGGGCTGAATTATCCTGGTGATCCAAGGGGGCAGAAGGAAACCAAACTGGAGCCCACCCCAGTAACCTGGAGCCCACCGGCGGGGCAAACTGGGTCCCTGACGTCACCCTGGGCAGGCGGCAGATGTGGGGGATGAGCCCAGACCGCCCTTGGTGGCATGGACGTGTCCGGCCAAGTTCCTCTTTGCTTTCCAGCTCGGCACCTGTCCCACCAAGGAAGACAAGGAAGCTTTTGCCATCGTCTCCGTGCCCGTGTCCGAAATCCGGGACCTGGACTTTGCTAACGATGCCAGTTCCATGCTGGCCAACGTAGTGGAGAAGATGAACGAAGGTTTTCTCAGCCAGAATGACCGGAGGTAAGAGGAGAGTCATTTCCCCTCGGAGAAGGGGCTGTGCTGGACTCCTCCAGAGCCCTGAAGCATTGCTGTGGCACTGGGCCCCTGCCTGGGTCCTGGTGCCAGCGCTGTCTCGCTTTCCTGCCGGTGACCCAACTCCCTGCCTGCTATTCCCTGGGGTCTGGCAAGGAAATCAGATAACGCCAGAGCCGCTCTGGCCTCTCCTTTGCCGCTAGAAAAATAACGGAGGGGGAGATGGCCCCAAGATAGGGGCAGCCCGGTTAGTCACGGTGTTATTTTTAGGTGGGTGGGTTCTCGGTGTTTCCTGAGCAAACACAGATACCCCGTGGGACAGAGCGAGCCGCTTCCGCCCTGCCAGCGCTCGCAGCGCCGGTGCCGCGGTGCTCACGCTGCGGTGGAGGTGGCGAAAGGGCAGAAAGGTTCAATGCAGAATCCCCGGCATGAATCACGAGCGAAGCGTTTACCCTGAGCACCTGACTCGGGATGATAATTTCCTTAGGAACTGCGAGGCTGTAAAAATCTCACGCTTCAGGGCAGCAAATGGCCTCTAGTGGGAGGCAGGGGAGAAGATCAGCCAGCAGCTCCTCTGGCAGGGGTTCAAAGCCTAAACGTGGGCTCCTTGGCCCTCCAAAATGTGCCTGAAGCCTCAGCGGCTGCACCCCCTAGTCCGGGTGGGCAAGCGGCCCCCTGCCACGCTGGGGTGGAGGGTTCGGCCGCCCCATCGGCATCGTGCCCCTTTGGCAGGTTCGTGATCCAGCTGCTGGAGGACTTGGTGTTTTTCGTCAGCGACGTCCCTAACAATGGCCAGAACGTGCTGGACATCGTGGTGACCAAGCCCAACCGGGAGCGGCAGAAGCTCATGCGGGAGCAGAACATCCTCAAGCAGGTGAGTGGCCCCGAGCCTGTGCCCAAGCGGGGCTGAGGTCCGGCGGAGATGCCCCGCTCTGCCCGAGGCTGCGCCAGGGGCCAGAGCTCCTGAAAAGCCCTGTGGAAGAGGCTTAGCTGGCCTTGAGCTCATGCTAGGGCAGTGTTAACGGACCCTCCTGCTAAGCACGGCCAGCGTCCAGCAGAGAGGGAAGGAGAGGGATGAGGCACCTTATCGTTTCCACTTTTGGGCAGATCTTTGGGATCCTGAAAGCTCCGTTCAAGGACAAGGGTGGGGAAGGGCCCCTGGTGCGTCTGGAAGAGCTGTCAGACCAGAAGAATGCTCCCTACCAGTACATGTTTCGCCTGTGCTACCGTGTGCTCCGGCACTCCCAGGAGGACTATCGCAAGAACCAGGTGCGTTGGGTCATCCTGGCCTCCTCTCCGGGAGCCCCATCCCAACATGCGTTGCACGGCCCTGTGGGGGTTGCAGAGGTCTCGGAGAGGCGTTGCCAGACCCCGGCACCCCAGCAGGGATGCAGCCCTCTCCACTGCCTCATCTCCTCTCTGCCTGCTGCAGGAGCACATCGCCAAGCAGTTCGGCATGATGCAGTCTCAGATCGGCTACGACATCCTGGCCGAAGACACCATCACGGCCCTGCTGCACAACAACCGCAAGCTGCTGGAGAAGCACATCACGAAGACTGAGGTGGAGACCTTCGTCAGCCTGGTGCGCAAGAACCGCGAGCCACGGTGGGTGTCCGGGAGGGCCCTGTCCCAGGACAGGGCTGCAAAAGAGCTGTGTGCAGCGTGATGGGTGGGAAGCCACCTCGGTTAGGGGCAGGAGCCCCTGTGGATGCCCCCTCTCACAGCGAGCTGTCTCTGCTCCGCCCTTGCCTCCCAGGTTTTTGGACTACCTCTCGGACCTGTGTGTGTCCAACCACATTGCCATCCCTGTCACCCAGGAGCTGATCTGCAAATGCGTGCTGGACCCAAAAAACAGCGACATTCTCATCAAAACCGAGTGAGTAACCAAGGGAAACGCTCTTCTGGGGTTGGGATTTCATCTGGGTTGGGTGCCTGACCCTGCCTGCTGCCAGCTCCCTGTCTGTAAAAACCCCCTGTCATCCCTACTCGTACAGGCAGCGTGCCCCGATGGTTACAGCGTGGGATGAGGGGTAGGATCCTCCTTCTGTGACAAGGTCTGGCCATTCCCAGTCAAGGGGAATGTCCCCAGTTTTACCCCTTTTCCACCCCTAGGCTGAGGCCAGTGAAGGAGATGTCCCAGACCCACGAGTACCTGAGCATCGAGTATTCGGAGGAGGAGGTCTGGCTCACCTGGACGGACAAGAACAACGACCACCACGAGAAAAGCATCCGGCAGCTGGCACAGGAGGCACGAGCAGGCAATGCCCATGACGAGAACGTCCTGAGTTACTACAGGTGATGATCCCGCATCCTCTTCTCCCCAGGCTCTGGAGGATGGGGTGAGGATGTGACGTGGCCTCACTCCCTCTCCCCCTCACACCAAACAGGTACCAGCTGAAGCTGTTTGCCCGCATGTGCCTGGACCGCCAGTACTTGGCCATCAAGGAGATCTCCCAGCAGCTGGGTGTAGACCTGATCTTCCTCTGCATGGCGGACGAAATGCTGCCCTTTGATCTCCGGGCATCCTTCTGCCACCTCATGTTGCACGTGCACGTGGACAGGGACCCCCAGGAGCTGGTGATGCCCGTGAAGTTTGCACGGCTCTGGACCGAGATCCCCACGGCCATTACTATCAAAGAGTGAGACATATCAGGGCTCACAGGGGCTTTGAGGGGCGAGGTGGGAGCCAGGATACCAGATGCTGTGCCCCTGTAGGGGACTGGGACTGGGGATGTGGGCATTTGTGGAATGAGTTCGACAGGTCTCAGCCTGGGAAGAAAAGGATCTTCATCACAATAATGAGCATCAGTTCTGGCTGTGACGGCTCTCAGTGACCGCCTGGACAGCGCTCCTTCCAGGCTGAGCGAGAGGAGACGTGCTGCCTCACCTCCCTCCAGCTCACCCCCACCATCTCCCCTCACAGCTACGACTCCAACCTCAACGTCTCCCGTGATGACAAGAAGAACAAGTTCGCCAGCACCATGGAGTTTGTGGAGGACTACCTCAACAACGTGGTGAGCGAGGCGGTGCCCTTCGCCAACGAGGAGAAGAACAAGCTCACTTTCGAGGTGCGAGACCTGTGCAGGGGCTGCCCGTGCTCCTGAGGCTGCCAGCCACAGAGGGTCCCGCTGGCTACAGCGTAGGTGTCACTGACACCTTGGAGGATGCAGCTTGGTTTGGCCAGTGCGCGTTAGGAGACCGCATCCAGTCCCTGAGGCTGCCTCTGGCTGACAAGGCAGCTGCCTTGGCATCCCTTTCCCCACGCGTTTGTTTCTCCTCCACCTGAGTGCGGAGAGGTCTGGAGTTTCCTTGTCCTTCCCCCAGGTCGTCAGCCTTGCCCACAACCTCATCTACTTCGGCTTCTACAGCTTCAGCGAGCTGCTGCGCCTGACGCGGACGCTGCTGGGCATCATCGACTGCGTCCAAAACCCCCAGCTGATGATGCAGGCAGTGTACAGTGATGAGGTGACAGGTGAGTCCCTGCTCCATTACCAGGGTAGCTTGGTATGGTCCTACGGGAAAGCGTTTTTTGTGGTCCACCCACCACTATCAGTTTTGGCTGCAGGAAAAAAAATCATGAGTTTGATCATGTGAAAGCTGAGCCTGCAGTGAGAGACAGGAGTTGTTAAGCCCTTGGCCTTTCCCAGTGTAGGATGCAAAGTGAGCAAGAAATGCTGCAAATGTCCCAGCAATAACACAGGCCTGGCCACACCAGAGGAATAGCAAGTTCCTCCTGCTCGTTCTCTGGTTAGCGTCTAAAGCATTTTCCAGTTTAAGCAGGTCCTAACATCATCCTCTCTCACCTCCCGTTCCCCATGCGATAACTCTGCCCTCTGTGGCTGCCTCTCTAGGGAAGAACGTGCGGAGATCGATCCAGGGTGTTGGGCAGATAATGTCCACCATGGTGCTGAGCAGGAAACAGTCCATCTTTAGCCCCCCAAGCCTCAGCACTGGGTCCACCCCAGAGCCAGTGGACAGAGGGAGGAGCATCGAGAACGAGAACATCGTGGTGATGGAGACCAAGCTGAAGATCCTGGAGATCTTGCAGGTGGGGGCCGGTGGGGAGGGAGAAACCAGGTTGCTGATGCTTGGAAGGAGAGAGGGAATCACCGTGGAGCTGCAGGGTGGACCGTGGGCTGGGGTGGGAAAGGAGCAGCTGTCTGATAGAGAGGCAGGTGGCATGGAGAGGACTCACTTTTGCTTTCTTCCCTCTCTGCTGCTACCAGTTCATCCTGAATGTGCGGTTGGACTACAGGATTTCCTACCTACTCTCTGTCTTCAAGAAGGAGTTTGTGGAAGTCTACCCCATGCAGGACAGTGCAGCCGATGGGACAGCTCCAGCCTTCGACTCCACAAGTAACTCTTCCCCTTTGTTTCTGGTACAAGTTAAACTTGGCAAACTCCACAGGCCACGTAAATACAGGTGACGGAGGCAATAGCTTCAGCAGCTTTCTGCCTGCTGCTGCTGCTGTGGGGGACGCAGGGGGCTGGAGTTTGTGCAGGAGGGAGAAGGTGCCCTGCATTCATCGTGGGCAGAGCTGCAGACGCACTGGTCCCACGCACCAACCCCTGGGGAGATGGGCTGGTGCTCAGCGTGTGCCTGCCCGGGGAGCTGGGACCGTTCCCGTGGGGTCTCTGCCAAAGCGCAGAGGTCACATCTGCTGCCCTGTTCCCTCTCCCTTCAGCTGCAGCGATGAACCTGGACCGGATCGGCGAGCACGCAGAAGCCATGTTTGGTGTGGGGTGAGTCCCCTGGCCCCTCTGGTGCCCAGTTACCCTGGCCGTAGGGCTCTTCCCTCTCCTATACCTACTGCTGAGCCTGAAAGCTGCAGGTGATGAGGACGATCAGGCTATCAAGGCTAATGCAGCTGTCCCCGTCGGCCCCGAGGGGTGACTGAGTGCTCACAAGCTCCCGTGAGGCTGCTAACATCAAGCGCTTTCATCTCGGCTTCAGGAAGACAAGCAGCATGCTGGAGGTGGACGATGAAGGAGGGAGGATGTTTCTCCGGGTGCTGATCCACTTAACGATGCATGACTACCCGCCGCTCATCTCCGGCTCCCTGCAGCTCCTCTTCAAACACTTCAGCCAGAGGCAGGAGGTCTTGCACACCTTCAAACAGGTAATCCTGGCGGGATGCTCCCCTGGAGCACCTGTAAGCCCGTGCTGGGCTGCCCGTGCAGCACGTGGGACGCATCCCAGTTGGGGTGACTGTCTGATGGCTGCTTTTCTCATGAGGGAGGTCTGGGAGAGGAGGGGAGCTGGGTTTGTGCCTCAGACTGGCTGCACAGGGTGCCCCCGGGAATTTCCTTGCAGGTTCAGCTCCTGATCTCAGCCCAGGATGTTGAGAACTACAAGGTGATCAAGTCGGAGCTGGACAAACTCCGCACCATGGTAGAGAAGTCGGAGCTCTGGGTGGACAAGAAAGGCAGCACCAAAGGAGACAGCACGGTGGAGGGGAACAAGAAGGAGAAGAAAGAGGTGAGAAGCCTGAGGAAGACTCTGGGAAATAGGCTGGGAGAAGAGCAGGGGGAAAAGGTACAACTCACTTAAATCCAACATGCATCTCCCCTTGATGCATCACACATGCCTCTCCCTGGAAGAGGAGAGTCAGAGAGGGTCCTGTGGGTGCACTAATTCCCCTGGCATCAGAGAGGCTGACGGGGAGGTGCAGTGGGACCCTGACCCATTTCTCCCCTCCTTGCAGCACACTGCTGATGAAGAGATCATTGCTCCAGGCGAGAAGAGCAGCGAGAACTATCAGATAGTCAAGGGGGTAAGTGACCCCCCAATCCCACCTCTGGCAGCATTCCCAGGGCCACCCCGCTAAGGAGAGGGACAGCCAGGGATGTCTGTCTGGCCTGGGTTAGCAGGGCATGTACCAGTGAGAAGGGGATGGGAAAAATTGTGGGGACACTCCTGATTTCTTCTACAGTTGAATGGAAATGAGCCAATGGTTCACTGTTTCTATGGTTCAGTGCAAGGAGCAACTTAAATTACCAGGGCTTTTGAGTGAGGAATACAAGGGAGACTCCCACTGCGGGGGACTGGAGGGGAGAGGATCTGTGCTGGCACGAGGGTGCTCTCTGCATTGCACTGCACGGAGGATTTCTGAGTGGGGTGCCAGGATTTGTGAGCAATGCACAGAGCGGGTGCTGGGCATGCAAGGAGTATGTGGGTTTACGGGTGGTGCCTCTTGGTCTCAAGTAGGCCCCCAGCGCTGATGGGTGTCCTGATGGACTCCCGGTCTCAGTTCCCTTCTGGGCCATGGTCGTTCTCTCTCCAGATCCTGGAGCGGCTGAATAAGATGTGTGGGGTCGGAGAGCAAGTGCGGAAGAAACAGCAGCGCCTGCTGAAGAACATGGATGCCCACAAAGTGATGCTGGATCTGCTGCAGATCCCGTATGAAAAGGTGGGTGAGTAGAAGCAGTCTGGGCCCTGCAGCTCCCAAAGCGCCTGGGAAGAGGGGTGCAGGGTGCAGGGACCCCGGGTGCATCCAGCTCCTGCAGCTGGGCCAGGGCAGGAGTCGTGGCAGCCTGCTCCCCGCTCTCCATCCCTCGTTGACTTGGGCTGTTTCTCTTCTCTGCCCTTCCTCAGGGTGATGCCAAGATGATGGAGATCCTGAAATTCACCCACCAGTTCCTGCAGAAGTTTTGCGCTGGCAATCAGGAAAACCAGGCGCTCTTGCACAAACATCTCAACCTCTTCCTGACGCCGGGGGTAAAGAGAGGGGATTGAAGCATGGTCATAGGCGGTAGTGCGGGAGAGATGTTGGCACTGTTCCTGGGGCTGGGAGGGTGCAGACCTGCAGCAGGCAAGGGCAAGAGATGGAAAACCTGGGAGGAGATCCCCAGGAGAGGAAGAGGGTTGGGACACCGCTGTTCCTAATGGTCCTGCGCAGCTCTCCCGGCCTCACTTTGCCTCCCCTCATCCCGCAGCTCTTGGAGGCTGAGACGATGCAGCACATCTTCCTCAACAACTACCAGCTCTGCTCAGAGATCAACGAGACGGTGCCGCAGCACTTCATCCACTGCGTGGCCACCCACGGCCGCCACGTACAGTACCTCGACTTCCTGCACACTATCATCAAGGCTGAGGGCAAGTACGTCAAGAAGTGCCAGGACATGATCATGACCGAGGTGAGAGTCCCTCTCCCTGCCCATGAGGCATGAGCATGTAGTGGGCAGCAGGCTGTGGTTCCCAGGAGGAGCAGGGTTGGCTTCTGCAGGGAAGAGCCCTTCCTGGCTGCACTGGTTTGTTGCAAACAGCTGTAAGGTCTTGGAGTGACGTCCAAGAGTTGATAACCATTTTGGAGCACATGGGTTCTGATTCCCTAGACTGGGGTCATTTTTTCCTTTCTGTTAGTCTTGGTAATGTGCTGCAGCAGGGCCTCCCACAGGTTGTAAGTTTAATTGCATTGCAAATGCCGTGTTTTCCCTGTAAATACATGGCACTTTCACACCCCACTCTGCCCCTGAGCAGTCCCTCTGCTTGCCCTGGGGCAGGGGAAGCGATTTGCCTGCTGAGGTTTTTCACCCTCCTTCTCTGGAGCGATGACTACTAAGCTTCCTCCACAGCTCACTAATGCCGGGGACGACGTGGTGGTTTTCTACAACGACAAGGCCTCGCTGGCCACCCTCCTGGAGATGATGACAGCAGCCAGGGATGGGGTGGAGGAGAACAGCCCCCTCATGTACCACATCTCGCTGGTAGACTTGCTGGCTGCCTGTGCCGAGGGCAAGAACGTGTACACGGAGATCAAGTGCACGTCCCTGCTGCCTTTGGAGGACGTGGTGCGGGTGGTGACGCACGAGGACTGCATCACTGAGGTACGAGGGGCCCAGCGAGGAGGGTGCCTGGGCTCGGGGGGAAACGCAGGAGGGAGAGGGCCGGATGGGAGGTGATGTCCCTCCGGAGCTGCACGCTGCCAGGAGTGAGGGCGGAGGGAAACGTGCGAGGGTCTCCCCGTCAGAGATGGTGAGCGACGTCTGCCTTTGCCTGTGTCCTCCTCCCTCCCTTGGCAGGTGAAGATGGCCTATGTGAACTTTGTCAACCACTGCTACGTGGACACAGAGGTGGAGATGAAGGAGATCTACACCAGCAACCACATCTGGACTCTCTTTGAGAACTTCACCCTCGACATGGCGCGGGTGTGTGAGGAGGGCTGGGTGGGAGGGACGCAGCAGGAAGGGCTGCTGCCCTGGCATGGGGAGGGGTTGGCCTCACTGAGGCTCCCTCAAAGCCTGAGGACTTGCCCAGGGCCGGACGTGCAGCTTGGACACCGTGAAGACTTGTGTAGTTTGGAGGGCTGCCCTGTTATGGGCTGGGGAGCAATCAGGGATGCCTGGCACGGATCCAGGAGCTGTTTCACTGGCCGTGTCCTCCCTGCTCAGCAAGGCTGCTGCATGCCAGCGGGCATCCAGCCAGGATGCTTGCTAATGTCACGGTGATACCTAGGTGCCATCAGCAGGCTCCCTTTTCCTCCCAGATGTGCAAGAAGCGAGAGAAGCGCCTCCCAGACCCCACCCTGGAGAAGTATGTGCTCACAGTGGTGTTGGACACCATCAACGCTTTCTTCAGCTCCCCTTTCTCGGAGAACAGCACCTCACTGCAGGTAACGGGGCAGTGCATGGCTGAGCCCTGGCCGGGTGCTTCCCTTAGGAAGCATCACCTGTGCCTAGGAGACCTGGGGAGAAAGGGGGCTCACCCAAATGAGGAAAAGCTCTAGGTCTGGAAGGGCCTTTCTGCCGTGCAGACCTGCCCACTCTCTCCTTCAGACCCATCAGACCATCGTTGTGCAGCTTCTGCAGTCCACCATGAGGCTGCTGGAGTGCCCCTGGCTGCAGCAGCAGCACAAGAGCTCGGTGGAGGCCTGTATCCGGACGCTGGCCATGGTCGGTAAGGATCCGTGCTGCAGGGATGCTCTGCCTCTCCGCTGGAGAGGAGGATGCAGGCAGCCCTGGCTGCCTCCACTCCTGGCAGCGATCAAGAGCAGTCTTCTCTACTGTGGGTCTTGGCAGGGTGCCCTGGTGAGGGGCTACTGGCTGGGAACAGGGAGGTTTGGCTCAGAGATGTGCATTTTGAGCTAGGTCTTGGGGGGCTACCAGGGTGGTCTGGGAATAGCCAAAGCCTGGATTTATTTGGGAGATTCCTGGTGTGTCCCTGCTGGCGAAGGGCCCGGAAATAAAGTCAGCGTTTATGGCAGTTTTCCCTCTCCAGGACTTTGCCCTCAGCCCGCCTGTGGCTGTTTGACTCAGGACATGGGTTAGCACTGAGTCACCATGTGGAAAGGATTGCTCGGTGGTTAGACGCTGGGTGGGGACGTGAGCTGGAGCCTTAGGATTCCCCTTTGTAATTTTAGGCAGGGCGCTTACAACCTCTCTGTGCTGTGCTTTCCCACCCCAAAACCGGCCACGCTGCCGCCTCCTGTCCTGCGGCAGGGGACAGGCCAGGTTTCTAGGCAACGTTGTGCCGCAGTGGGTAGGGATGGATGGAAATACTCGACCCTTCACTAGCCTGGGGGAGTTTTCTTTTGTATTTGACCTAAATCATCTTTACTGCAAATGAGGAGCTGGTGAAGGGGTGCCTGGATCAAGGCAGTGCGGTAGGATCCAGCCGATGGCTTGGGCTGCCTCCTCGCCACTGTTGTGGCTGGCCCTAATCCCAGCTCCCTCTCCTGGCAGCCAAGAGCCGCTCCATCGCCTTGCCCATGGATCTGGATGCCCATGTCAGCTCTCTGCTGAACAGCAGCTCCACCAGCACTGTGCAGAGGAACACGTCCAGCTACAAGACAGCCACACGGACCTTCCCCCGCGTCTCCACCACCCCCAACCAGTGGGACTACAAGAACATCATAGAGAAGCTGCAGGTACAGGGCAGGGAGAAGGGGGCTGGCGCGATCAGCGGTGCGGCGTGGCCCCGCTGTGTGAAAGCAAGCAGCCACTGGCATCGCGTGGGTCCCTCTCCCATGCTCGCGCTTCCTAGGCATGAATTGGCCCTAAAGGTGTGTGATTTGTAGGACATCATCAACGCTCTGGAGGATCGCTTGAAACCCCTGGTGGAGGCTGAGCTGTCTGTCCTGGTGGATGTCCTACACCGGCCAGAGCTGCTTTTCATGGAAGGGACAGAGGCCTATCAGCGATGCGAGAGTGGAGGCTTCCTGTCCAAGTAAGGATGCTTCGCAGTTGGGTTGCTGGAGCCTTTGATGCCTTGCAGTGCTGTGCGCCTGCAGAGTTGGGGGGAGGTGGGACCCTCTTGTCCCTCCGGGCTGCGTAACGGTGGCTCTGCTGTGCGTGGCCAGGCTGGTGCAGCACACCAAGGACCTCATGGAGACGGAAGAGAAGCTCTGCATCAAAGTGCTGAGGACTTTGCAACAGATGCTGGTGAAGAGGAACAAGTATGGCGAGAGGGTGAGTATCGCTGCTTTGCACATCTGCAGCTCTTCTCCTCCGCCGCGCACCTCCCGCTCTCGAGCCTGGCAGCATCCTCCCTGCTGCGACCTATGGGCCCTCGGCCTCGTTCCGCTCTAGTGCTGGCCCCAGAGCTGGGAGCCTCGTGACGTTTATTTGTCTTGGCAGGGCAACCTGCTGCGGAAAATGCTCCTGAACAATTACCTGCAGAACAAGAAGTCCAGCTCCAAAGGGGAACTCGTGGATGCTGCTGGGGGAGGTGAGTGCCCCGTCCTGTGCTTTCCCTGTCTTTCTGCGCTGCTCACACGCCCAGCTCCCAAGCCACGTTGCGGTCAGGTTTGTACGTGGCTTCAGTGCTACACTGGGAGAAAGGATATGGGCAGATGAAGGGACAAGCCCAAGGTCCCACTGGGAGTTACTTTGCCCAGATGCCTCAGCACAAAGGCACCCTGCTAGCTGCACTCGTTCTCCCACGTGACGCAGCATCATGGCCTCGCATCTGTCTGGGTCCTCTCGTGCAGGCCAAGACCAGGACTGGTCCGCTATCGCTGCTGTCCAGTGCCGGCTGGACCGAGAAGGGGCCACCAAGTTGGTGGCTGACCTCATCATGAACACCAAGAATGAGAAGATTTTCCAAGAGAGCATCCTGCTTGCCATTCGGCTGCTGGACGGAGGCAACACGGAGATCCAGGTGCTGGGCTCTGGCTGTGTGGTGGGCGCATGCCCCAGGGAACGGGGGAGCTGTGGTTTGATTTGTGCGGTGTTACAGCCCCAGCACTTGGTAGATGGGGTGTGCGGGGCAGTCCTTGGTCCCTGGCTTGGCCCCGAGGAGCAGGCTTTGCCAAAACGCTGGGTAGCAGGGTGTTTGCGTGTGTTTGCTGGCCGTCCAGAAGAGGAATGGTAGAAGTCTCTGTTTGCTTGAATTTTCCAGCTTAGTGTCTAGGTCAAACTTGATGGCTGGATGTTGTGAAAGAGGCAGGTTATTGCCGGCAGGTTTCTGGAGTAATGCTGATGCCCTCTGCAGGGTATTGCTAAAATGAGTTGCAGCTCTTGGGTGATAACTCTTAAGCTATTTTGAATCCCTTATTGTGGGGAAGCCGACAAATGATACATGCAAAGACTGGTTTTCCAGGCCCAGATCTGCTGTAGTCCCTGTTCATCAGGCTCTGTGCCTAACCTTGCTCATGGTAAAGGAGAGCCCGGGGTAGGGACCGATCCACCTCTGTAAATCCAAGAGGACTGTTAGCTCCTGTGCTGTTGCAGGGAAATAAACCTGCTCACCAGGTTATTGCAGGCAAGATCTCAGGTGCTGGTGGCTAGCAAATCAGAGGGGCGGGCTGGGGATGTTTGGATCCCATGGGGGAAACTCAAACTGCCATCCTCACTGCTCTCAGAAATCCTTCTACAACCTCATGACAAGTGACAAGAAGTCTGAAAAGTTCTTCAAAGTTTTGCACGACCGGATGAAGAAGGCCCAGCAGGAGACCAAGTCTACAGTGTCTGTGAACATGAGTGACATTGGGAACAAGCCTCGTGAGGACAAAGACGAGCCTGACCCTGGCTCCAAAGGTACAAGTCACAGTTTCCCGGGTAGGGCCGAAGGGCTGTCTCACTGGATAGCCTGATGCTAACGAGTTTGGGTTTCCCACTAGGACGAGGAGAGACTTTTGTGATGCCTGGCACCCCCTCCCGATACCCGATGGCCATAGGGTTTCGGAAAGGCCATGACACTGGGGAGCAGGGCCAGAACAACGAAATGGGGGTGACGGTCCTGATTATGGAGCCTATTCTGCGATTCCTGCAACTGCTCTGTGAGAACCACAACCGGGACCTTCAGGTTGGTTATGGGGGCTGCTAGATCAGCGGGGATAGGGCAGAGACCCCAGGACTAGGTTGCAGGAAAGCTGGGCTCTGGCCCTGAGCGGGCTCCAAAGGAGTGCACCAGCCTCAGTTTCCCCATCTGCAGACGCAGTACTCTCCCTTATGAATAACTTTGCTTGGCCTCGTGGCAGGAGCCGTTCATGGCACAGCTGTGCCCATGGAGCTGGGTGCTGCTCTCGGAGGTCTCTGTACGTTGCAGGGGTGGCCCCTAGCCAAATCCTCCACTGAACCGCACCCCTCAGCAGGGAGCTGGGGGCCAGGAAGGGGCTGTCAGGAGGGGAGTCAGGACCTCAACCCTGTGTCAGAGCCCCTGGTGATGCCGCTCAGACCAGTAACTGCAGTGTTTGCTCGACAGAACTTCCTCCGGTGCCAGAACAACAAGACCAATTACAACCTGGTGTGTGAGACGCTGCAGTTCCTCGACATCATGTGCGGCAGTACCACGGGAGGGCTGGGGCTGCTGGGCCTCTACATCAACGAGTACAACGTGGCCCTCATCACCCAGACCCTGGAGACGCTGACCGAGTACTGCCAAGGGCCCTGCCACGAGAACCAGGTGGGCGCCAAGGGGTGATGCCTCCGAGGGGTCTGTGGGTATCGCTGTAGCTCCAGGTTGTTCCCAGCATGCCTGGGGTATTGCAGGGGGGATACCTGGGAAAGCAACAGGCAAACAGGGCCAGCTCTTGATTTCAGGGTTTAAAAGGGAGCAGAACAACAGAAGAGGGGAAAAAAAAGATGCTGCAAGAATTATGAGCTACTGTTTGGCTAAATTATGTGGTGATGTAGATGGTGTTATTGCCAGGGAGAAAAGGGATTTGGGGCTCTTGGAGAAATTGGGTCCAGTCAGTGTTGCAGGCATTTAATCCCCTGTGTGCGTGTGTGGGTAGCTGGGCTGCATTAGAGGGGAGCACGTGTGAACCCGGAGGGACAGCAGCATCCATGGGTTAAGAAATGCATCTCTCCTCTAGAGCTGCATCGTGACCCACGAATCCAACGGGATCGACATCATCACGGCCCTCATCCTCAATGACATCAGCCCCCTCTGCAAGTACCGCATGGACCTGGTCCTGCAGCTGAAGGTAGGCACAGCCTCCAGCTGGGATGCAGGGCACCCCCCTGGGCAGGCACTGCTGCACGGGCTCACAGCTCCCTGGCACATCCGTAGGACGTGTACAGATCAGCTAGGGGCGCCTGCATGTTCTCCTGGGGGAAATGGTCACTGTAGCAGGAGCTGTGCATGAGTCGGGTCCTCCAGGCCCTCGGCAGAGGCAGAGCACAGTTCCCGTTAGCAAAGGTCTGTCTCCTCGCCAGGACAACGCCTCCAAGCTCCTCTTGGCTCTGATGGAGAGCAGACACGACAGTGAGAACGCGGAGCGGATCCTCATCAGCCTCCGCCCGCAGGAACTGGTAAGGGCTGAGCAGAGGTGGCACGGCCGGTGGGCAGCTGTCCTTGAGACACCATTGCGGAGAGGGCTTTGGGGGTGGGGGAGAGCCTGCATCACCGAGACATACCCCGAATGCCCGGAAGGTTTGCAGCTAGGACAGCCCTCCCTGCCTGGCAGCTCCCGTGTAAGGTTTGTTTCCAGAGGTGCTTGTACAGCCAGGCACAAGGTTTTCATCTCTCTGGTGCAAGGCAGATCCAGGTTCCCCCACGCCCCTGTGCTCAGCTCACCTCTCCTTGCTCCAAAACACCACAACTGTCTGCCATGCTGGCCTGATGGGGCTGGCTGAATCCCCAGGGGGTGAAGCACCCCTCCATCCCTCCCCCAATGAGCCCCTGTCCTCCTCCATTTCACACCCATCGCCTGGACCCCTTAGGCCTGTGGGTCCTAATGAAGTTTCTCATTTGCAACCCAAAAAGCATCTCAGCTGTTGCAGTACTAGTCACACATAACCTTATGCACAAGTGTCCTTTACCTAGTGGTGTTTCTGAAAGAGTTGTGGCCAGAGGAGAGGAGGAAAACAGGCCAGGGAGATGGGGAGAAGCTCACCTGCCCCTCTCACGTTGGTGCCTTCCAGGTCGATGTCATCAAGAAGGCCTATCTGCAAGAGGAAGAGTGTGAGAATGCCGAGGTCTCCCCCCGGGAAGTCGGCCACAACATTTATATACTGGCACTGCAGGTACTGATGCTGCAATCTTGCATGTCTGCGTTTGCAGCAAAGCCCCCCTGCCAGGCTGGGGTCCCCGCTGTGCTGTGCTGTAGCTTCCGCTTGCCTATTTGCACATTTTTTTCTCTGTATTTATTTATATGTTTTCTCCAGCCAGGCTGGCCTCCCCGGGGAGCCACAGCTGGGAAATTTGCTTTTGTCTCCCGTGAAGACCCAGGCCTCCAGCTTGCTGGCTGTCCCGCTCCCCCTGCGGTGCACGTGGCACTGCAGAGGCTGCTCACAAGCCTCTACTAACCCGGCTATCGCTGTCCCTCTTCCAGCTGTCCCGACACAACAAGTCTCTGCAGCAGCTCCTGAAGCCAGTGAAGCGAATCCAGGAGGAAGAGGAGGAAGGCATCTCATCTATGGTATGGGAAGTCCTTGAGAACGAAAGCAGAGCTTCCCCACCCACTCTAACCCTGACTGGAGACTGTAAAAAGCTGCTTCTCCCAGCCGAGCTAATCTGCCCTGTTTTCTGTCATTTAAGATTTGACGTGTTTTGCTATTACCAGGGGGATTAAAGAAAAACGTAAACGTGCCCTAGTAGCCAAAGCTACAAACACAATGGCACGTGCATCTCTTAAAGCCCAGCTGAGGAGAGCAGTGTGTGCCACGCTCTGTAACGCTCCCTCGGGAAGGCTCGGGTTGTAGGGTGACGGCCAGCTCGCGATAGGGAAGGGCTTGTGTCCCTTACTGGCTGTGAAGGGTGACAGGGTAGCACTACCTGCTTTCTCCCATTCCCTTCAGGAAAGGAAAGACCGAGTCCTTTGCTGTCATTCATTGCCTGTGTACCTTAGATCCTGAATGAGATTCAGCAGTCATATGATTTCCCTGGGGTTTTATGGGCATTGATTTGTAATTTGTGGATTAGCAGGTTTTGGATGTAATTATTGTAGGGAATTGAATGTCTGTCACCTCAAGGAGCTCTTGTATCCCTTTAATTCATTTGCTTTTCCCTGAAACCTCATCAGATTTGGTACGTTTTGAGGAACGGTGTTGTCAGTGCAGAGTTAGATCTGAATCCCCCCGGCCGTTGCTGGCTGAAGCCTTCTCATCCTCTCTCCCTCTCCCTGCATCCCAGCTCAGTCTGAATAATAAGCAGCTGACGCAAATGCTGAAGTCGACAGCCCCAGTCCAGGAAGAAGAGGAGGACCCGCTGGCCTATTATGAGAAACACACGTCCCAGATTGAGGTAGGACCTGTTTTCTGTTGGGTTTCCAGTATGCTCCTGGTTGATGAATCCCACCTGTGTTCAGGCCTGTTTCATGCGCAGTTATTTTATGTAAGAGCCTCCCCATCCCTGTGCCCGCACAAAGCAGACGGGCGCTTTGCACTGCAGTGAGCTGAAGCATTAGCAGAGCTTGCTGGAAGCCAGGCGGGTTCCCTGGAACAAGCAGCTCCCCGACCCTTTCCTTCTCTTTCAGCAGCAGCTGGGAAGCAGCCGTTTCGGCAGCCTCGTCCTTGCTTGCTGGGATGGTTTTCCTTGCAGTTGGGCCAGCAAGGATTTGTGTGCTGTGAGCTTTCCTCCCAGCACAGCCAGGGAGGGCTGCATTTGCTGGATCGATCTGTAGCATTAAATGAGTCACCAGTGCTTTTGATCCCATGGGATTTGGGGGAAAGGAAGGGAATGTAAGACTGAGGCTAAGAAAGAGGAAATAAAAGCATGGTGCTGGCAGGATCTGACTGCACTCTCTTTTTGCCCTCCTTCCTGCAGATTGTGCGCCTGGACCGAAGCATGGAGCAGATAATCTTTCCAGTGCCTGGCATCTGTGAGTTCCTCACCAAGGAGACCAAGTACCGGCTCTTCACCACTACCGAGCAAGATGAGCAGGGCAGCAAAGTCAGTGATTTCTTTGACCAGTCATCCTTCCTCCACAACGAGATGGAATGGCAGAAGAAACTGCGCAGTAAGAGCAAACCAGACCTTCCCTTAGGGCCTCTCCCCCCCCCCCCACTCCCCCCCAGGCCACAAAGAGCACTTTGAATCGCTGGTCTTTTGAAACTTGGATGCCAACAGTGCTTGGAAATGGCTCTGAATGCTGGCAGCAACCTGGAGATCAGATCTCCAGGCTCCTCATGCCCCTTGCTCTGTAGAGCCCAGTGCACTCGGCTGTTTGTGAGGAATAGAGGATAATCAAGACTTTCCAGCCCAAGGATGGGTTTTCTTCATGCCTGTTGTAAAATTCCTAAGTAGTTTAAAATGTGTTTGACAGCACATTCCCTTGGACTTGCACCTGAGGTATTTCACTCTAGAAGGCCCTCTCTTCATCTATGTTCAGTTGCCTTCTCCTAAGCCAGGATCTAGTAGCTACATGTGGGAATCAACAGCTTGGTTCTCTGCACCATCCAGACCTTTCTGGGTGCTTTCAGGGCTTACACCAGGACTGACTTCCTGGCTTAAAAGAACAGGAGATCAGTAAACAGTTAGGAGTCATATAAATATTATAAATACTGTTATGCAGCTGAAAGGTGGTGTAGCAGCCCTGAAAATACTTGCAGATCCAGTCAAAACTACCTTAGGAATTCAATAGGAAACAAGTTTCCAGTATGGATGGGAAATTGCTGGCTGGGTCCCCTCTGAGACAGAGGACCAGTGCTGAAAACACAAAGACACTTGTTTTGAAGGACGCAAGTCCTGAGGATGTAGGAGATGGGAGATAGGAAGGAAGGTGAGGTGAAGAGCAAAGCCAATCTGATTCCATGGTGCCAGAGCAGGTCAAAGGGCCGAGAAGCCAAGAAACGTGAGCCATAACGTTTTCAACTTGTACTTCTATTTCAACAGATGAGGAGGGAGCTTTTATTAATGGTTTGAAGGAAGTGGGAGGCAAGGGTCCCTTTGGGCCCATTAGCGGTACTGAACCGAGCTGTTTGGATGTCTGAGAGGACAAAGCCTTACCCAGTTGGTACAAAGTTAGCTGAGATTTGTGTTTGCCTCTTCTTCCTCCAGGCATGCCGTTGATGTACTGGTTCTCCCGCAGAATGACTCTCTGGGGAAGCATTTCCTTCAACCTCGCTGTTTTCATCAACATAATCATTGCTTTCTTCTACCCCTATGTTGAAGCCACTTCTATGGGTAAGTGCCCCAGCAGCCAGTGCTCCTCAAGATGAAGGAAAAAGGGGATCCTCAAATACAAGGAAAACTGGTCCCCTTACCAATACTCTCCCAAACCTTAGTCTCCTTGACTCTGAAAGCCCCAAGTCTTTTCTGCTGGTCAAAGCAAGAGACTGAGTTAAGATTTCTGTTCCCAACTCTCCCACTACTTTCTTCCTAGGGCAAAGGCTCTTCTCCCTGGGCTGCACTTTCCCTGTTTGTAAAATGGGGGAAGACAGAATATATACCTACTGTTTTGCAAAGTCTGAATAATTTACAATTTTTTTGAGATCTCAATAAAAGATGCCAGAAAAATGTATTAGTAAGGACCATCTTAGTCGATACTAGTCTTTGCAGTCAAGTGTATTTTCTTTCTTTCCTCCCTCTAATAATCGGCTCATTTTTTTGGACAATTCTTCTCCAGTTTTTACTCTCAATGGGCAGCACAGTGTGTCCAACTGGCAGTATGCATTTAACCTCATTGCATGGGTCTTCTCTTCCCAGGAGTGTTGGATTCCCCACTGATCTCCCTGTTATTCTGGATTCTGATCTGCTTTTCCATCATGGCCCTGTTTACTAAGCGCTATGGTGTCAGACCACTCCTCGTGGCACTGATCTTGCGATCAATCTATTACTTAGGAATTGGACTCACTCTGAATATACTAGGAGCTCTCAATGTAAGTTCTCTTTGTGCTGGAAAAGTAGTGTAACACCCCATAACACAAAAGGCTGTTCTGGATTCGTAAAGCAGGCAATTCACACTCCATTCCATTTCTCCTGGCTGTTCCCTAGCTAACCAACAAGATTGTTTTTGTGGTGAGCTTTGTGGGAAATCGTGGGACCTTCATTCGAGGCTACAAGGCTATGATCATGGATGTGGAGTTTCTTTACCACGTTGGCTACATCCTGACCAGTGTCCTGGGCCTCTTTGTGCATGAACTCTTCTACAGCATCCTGGTATGGTAAACTCAGATATTTGGGGAACAGATGTAGCTAGTTAAATGTTAGAAGGTTCCTGTGAAATGTTGCAGGGATTGATTGGTAACAGAAATGAGAACAGCTCACTGTCCTCTAATCCTTGCATAGGCTGATCTTTCTGTCTTCCAGCAATATCTCCTATTGTCTCTGTCCAGGGCTTGCTCACTCTGTTTGTAATCTCTACTGTGTACCTTTATTTGGGTCAGCTGGGAGGCAACGTGAGCTGGTGAGGGCAAAGGCTGGGTGCACGTGTCCTATTCTTGGCTCTCCTGCTGTGCATAAGTCACTTCATTCTTCTCTGCTTCCATACAGTAAGATGGGAAACGTAAATGCTTTATGTGAAATTTAGTCGGTCTGCTGACTGCTCCAAGATCTCAGGATAAAAGGGGATATAGGTAGGCCAAGCATTATCACAGACAAGCACCCTGCTGCATTTCTTTGCTCCTGGGTCCTTTTTTAGCTGTTTGACTTGATCTACCGTGAGGAGACCTTGTTTAATGTCATCAAAAGCGTGACACGGAACGGGCGCTCCATCCTGCTGACAGCCCTCCTGGCTCTCATCCTCGTCTACCTCTTCTCCATCGTGGGCTTCCTGTTCCTGAAAGATGACTTCATCCTGGAGGTGGACCGACTGCCAGACAACAAAGCCAAAGGTTAGGCCTTGCTGTCACTGGCTGCAGCGCTTGGGCTAGGGAGTGCCTAAGGGGGTCCCCTTTCTGTAGCTGGATCATTGCACAATCCTGGGCAGATAAGAACCCTGCTCCCTCCCACCTTCAAAAGCGTGTGAGCATGTGAGTTTGTGTGTGTGTTTACTTCAGGAGTTTTAGCACTGGTTTTGGGGTTGCCAGAGCAGACAGCTGCCTGTGCTGACTTAGGAACCTAGTGCTGTGGAGAACAGGATTTTGGGGGGCTTGGAGGGCTCGCAGACAGGGTGATGCTCAGCTACAAGCAAAGCTTTAGCACTGTAGAAGCCTTTCTGAAACTCGAGCAAAAGATTCTAAGCCTATAAAAGGCCAGGAGAATATGAAGAAACCTCTTGCAAATAGCGTTCAAGCTACATGAATGCAGCTGAAGAGCATTTGTGACAGGATCAAAGAGCTTTACTAAGACAAGCTGACGCTCTGACAAGGCTGTGGTCTCTTGTACTTGCAGATGACCCCTTGGGGATGCAAAGGAACATGGAGACCTTCATGGAGTCATGCAGCGGTGACAAAATTAGCTGCTCCGCTGTACCGACTGCCCTGGAAGGTAAGCGAGCTCACTAAGAAGGCTGACCCTGTTAGCAGCAGAGTAGGCTGGCTGCCGTATTTGTCAGCGAACTCGGAAAAAATCCTACAGTATCTTTTTCAAAGACAGACAGAAACAGCCCACTCTTGCAGATAATAGTTAAGCAAGAACCTGCAAAATTTGCACAGATCCCAGCATAAAAATGTTGATGTAGATTCAGTTTAGTCATAAAGGAAAGCAGGAGCTTCAGGAGCACTTAGACAACCACCTCCACAGTAAAAAGCAAGCTGGAGGAGTCGCTGGAAAGTTCCTGGTCAGGACCTACAAAACAAGCACCTGCTCCCAGGAAATTAGGCCACTGCATCCCTTTAGCAGGTGTCATCCCTATAACTTTGGGTTCATTGCAATAGCCTGATCATTCTGCCCTGTCTATACTGGGGTTTTTTGCTTTTATTTCCTCCGATGGTATTCTAGAAAGAGACGCTGACCAGTGGGAACGTGCCTGTGACACACTGCTCATGTGCATTGTCACTGTCCTGAACCACGGCCTGAGGAACGGTGGGGGTGTAGGTGACATTCTGCGGAAGCCGTCAAAGGATGTGAGTTCAGGCAGCATGCAGGTCTCCTCTCTTCCACACAGCCCTGCTGCCTACATCGCAATGCAGCTGCCCTTCTTCCCTGGAAATGTTGACACTTCCAGCTCTATCCCCCTCAGCTGTCTGTCATTGCTTCCCACCTCTCTTCCCCTATCACATCCCTGTCATTCCTCTTCACCGTGCACCCTCAGTCTCTGGCCCCTGTTGGAGTGGCTAGAGCAAAGGTGTGGAAGAAAGAGATGCATGTTTTTCCCTTGTGTCCATTGCAGGAGTCCTTGTTTCCTGCTCGGGTTGTCTACGACCTCCTCTTCTTCTTCATTGTCATTATCATTGTCCTTAACCTCATCTTTGGGGTCATTATTGACACTTTTGCTGATCTGAGGAGTGAGAAACAGAAGAAGGAAGAAATACTGAAGACTACTTGCTTCATATGTGGTGAGTGCTAGAACCTTGGCTCACTGTGTATATAGGACTTCCTTTCCCATGGTTTCTCCTGGAGACAAGCTTTCTTTTAAGGTTAACCTAAACATAAGGGAAGGAATGAAGTTTCAGGTGCTTTTGGTTTTCATTGAGTTTACAGCAGAAACTTAAATCTGGCCACCAGTTGGGTCACTGCAGTATGAGCAGGCTTAAACAAGGACACAAACTGAGAGGGGAGAAATTATCTGCATTCTTACTTGTCTTCCATTAATGAGGTGTTAAACTAAATGCCACATTATGATGTTCTCACTGCTGTGCATCTATCGCCCCTGAGGCCATCACTTACCAAGTGGGAAAAAAAAGCACCGTATTACTAAGGAAATAAAATTCAGGAAAAAATTCCAGAGTGCTCTTGGTCATAGGTAGGCAGCAAAGAAAAGAAAACACACCCCATAAGGCTAGCTGTTTTTTTTCTTAAGAGATCCACTGGGTGCCTTTTATGCTTTTAGATATGTATGCAGGAAACATAGCTAGTAGCACTTTAAATAGAAGCATCCTGAATACACAGCTGGGTTATTTCCCCCCTGTTTTGGATGCTTGTTTTGTGCTAAATGCCAACTAATTATTAAAAGCACTTTTTGAAAGTCACACCTGGGACAGGATGCAATTATCTGTACTTCCTTTCACATTTGTTTGCTTGCTCACTGCTTACCTTCTCGTCCTCTTCCCATCTTCTCTTTCTTGATTGCCTCTCCCAGGTCTTGAAAGGGACAAGTTTGACAACAAGACAGTGTCCTTTGAGGAGCACATTAAATATGAGCACAACATGTGGAACTACTTGTACTTCATAGTGCTGGTGCGGGTGAAGAACAAGACTGACTACACAGGGCCAGAGAGTTATGTGGCACAGATGATAAAGGTACATGTCCTCCCAGGCAGGGCAGCTTCCACCACTGCAGCCTGCCTACCCCCAGGGAAACATTTGAGAACAATGGGCTTGACAAAGAAAAACAAACAGTTTAAGACAGAACTTTTGGAAAATATTTAATTATGTAGTTGTCCCTTAATTCTTTCTTACCTGATTATTTCTGCTTTGCAATTTCAGCCAACATGTTGTCTATTAGATGTTTTGTACTGGATAGTTAGGGATTGAATCAAGGGCAAGAACAGTAGTAGAGACTACATATAAGGCAGGAGGGGAGAGCAAGGTGGTCTGGAAAAGAAAAACCTCTGAACTTGAACCCAGAAGGCTGTAAGAAAAAAGCTGGAAAATAAATGGACCATTAGTGAAAAATTCACAAAGACACAGACAAGCCAACCTTTTGAGAATTTCTTCTAGTCCCTTAGCATAGCAGGCTTACAAAAGGCTCCTGCTAAATCCTACTTGGTCTCTTTCCTTCTCTTCACCCTCTCTCCAATTTGTCTATTTCAGAACAAGAACCTTGACTGGTTCCCCCGGATGCGAGCCATGTCGCTGGTTAGCAATGAAGGGGAAGGGGAGCAGAATGAGATTAGAAATCTTCAAGAAAAACTTAACTCCACGATGAAGCTGGTGTCCCATCTCACCTCCCAGCTGAATGAGCTGAAGGAGCAGGTACTAAACACCTTTAAAAATAAGAACACTTGAGGAACACCTGGCTATAGAAAGCCACTGTACTTACCAAAATAGACACTGATTCCGAGGAACGGGAGACAGTAGCAGCCCAATCCTGAACAGTTTCAGATACAAAGCAAAGGGTTCTTACAGCTCTTTGGGGTCAGGGACAGTTGGGATGTGCTTTTTGATAGTTTAATTCCTCATCAGTTAGAGTCTAACTCATAGGGCCTTCTGGCAGATGCTTAAAGCAGCCTAGTCAGTCACACGTCTGACAAGCGCGTTGGTGAATAGAAAGGAGAAGGCCTGGTTTCCTACCTCACTTGTGTCCTTGTTTGAACTCTAGATGACAGAGCAAAGGAAGCGGAGACAAAGGATGGGGTTTGTGGATGTCCAGAATAGCATGAACCACTAAACCACAGTGCAAGCATCGGCTTCACCCACCAAGGGACTAAATGGATATCAGCTAATGAGGGCTGCTTGTTCCTGGGGTCCAAATATGGACATCACTGTCAGAGAAAGGCAGACCATGCTGAGGGGCTTCAAAGTCAACATTTTCCTTAGATCGCTTCTAAGCAATTCTGCACAGCAACAAACAGGAACCAGTGACTGGTAAAGATTCCCTACGATACCTGGACCCACAACTTACTAATGCCCTTGTAGGAAGATAAATTATACAGGACTTTTATTCCTCATTGCAATAACTCTTTATTTTGCAAATGTGGGTTGTATCTTTATCTCCATGCACTACATTCTGGTGGCCTGCACCTTGGGTAAGGATACCACTTGTAGTGTAACTAGCTGTAGGGCTGCAATATTTAACTTATTCCAAGAGTGTCAGTAGTAAATGTGGACCTTTGCAAACCAGCCATCGTATCTGCCATACCTGCTCCATGCTGATTGTTCTCCATTTAAAGAATTCTGTCCATCACTGTGGTGCAGTAAAGAAGAGCTAAACTCAAGGAGATGCATTGATAATTTAACTTGCCAGATGAGGATGAGCAGCAAAGCTCTTACTAGTGTGAACTGGTCTTTTGCCTTCTGTGGACAAAGAATATCTGGGCAGTAGTAGGAGACTGCAAGTTTACAGGAGTTCACTGTGAAGGGGTGTCCTGTGTTTTAATTTCATCTCTGGTGTAATGTTTTACTTTTTATTGTTGTTGTTACTTAAGAACTAAATTGTAAATTGCCTTAACTAAATTAAATACAAAAGCAAGTTATAATAAAAAAAAAAAAAGAAACATGGTAAAGAAAGCTCCCTTCCTGTGCGCTCTGGTATGTAATGTGGCTATTATTAAAAAAGAAAAAAGAAAAAGCACAAATGCAGAACACGCCAAAGACCCAAAGCTGGACCAAGACTGTATTACTCAAGGTACACTACAACCCAATGCTCTCAGAGCCAGATGTTAAATGTTAAAATGTCATATGAAATTCAAGTCAGAAGGTGGAAAAGAAGAATGCTACCATGAAGAACTACGTCGAACACCAGCCTTGTTTTCTGAAGCTTTGGATTAGAGCCTGCTGCAAAGTTTCAGATTCTTTCACTACTTGCCAGGAAAACACTGTTCAAATACAGAAAAAGGAGCAGCTGTTGGTGCTTCCTGTAGCCAAGCAGAGTCCTGGCATAGCTGCGTTCTAGACACTCATCCTCCCCAAGCCAAGCAGCTCTGTAGCCATCCCAAATACAACTCGGTGCTATGCTAACACATTCCAGCCCCCTGCCTCCCCCGAATAGACATTGATGCAAGCATTAAAGCTTCAAAAAGGAATTAAAAATAGGCCACAGCATGGACTGATCACACTCGAACTTCTTTGTTTATGGCAGCCCTACCAGCAACATACCATTAAAACCTATCCTTACCTGTCAGCAAATACGCAGCAAACCATTCAATACCTTCTCATCCCTCCCAGAGACATCTGCATATAGCTTGCTGGAACAGTGACACACCACTGCAGCATTGGAGACAGGGTACTAGACAGAGCTCATTAAAAAAAAAAAAAGAAAAAAAAAAAAAGAAAAAAAAAATCTTCTTGCACTGTTCCATGTCCCCATGGCAAACAGCCATCTTCAGCCCTCTCCTGCATCTTTCCAGATAGCTAGGACTTCTAAAAACCAAAAAAATAAAGGTGATCCCAGCTACAGTTTCACTGTTACTAGCGCGCACACACACACACACACACACACACACACACGCACACGCACACACGCGCGCACACGCGCACACACCAAGACTATAGGCCCCACTTTTTCATTGTCTTCACGATCACGTTTCAAGCTAATGTGATTTTTACCTATTTGCTCTGTACAGTTCCTGGTTGTTCAGGTTTGCCTAATACAAGGTCTCTGGTCTAACAAAACAAAGCTTGCTCTTCCACACGCTATCATGACAATACAGTTTCAGCACAGATGTGTTTACCTAAGGCCTAGAGTCCTGCCCTCCCGCCCCAAAGGGGGAGAGGGCTAAAAATGAAAGTGTAAGGTATATGTCTGAATAAAAATGTTGCTAAGAGGAATGAATGGCTTTATTCATCATGGCAGCATACAGTGCTTTAGGAATATATACAGTGGAGAATCTGGGAGATAGCCTATCACTTTGAGTCTTCGTCAGATTTCTTGGCATAAAACCTTTCTCGCAATTTTTTCCATGTCCCTTTTTTCATTTCCTCCATCTGTTTCAGAATGTCTGCAAAAGGAGAAGGGGGAGAGATGGCGAAAAAGGAAGAAAAGCAGAAAAGCAAAGGAATGAAAGCTCTCTTCGAAGAGCTTTGCCTTACATATAGTGTCCTTTTTGATTTTTCATCTTAATGAATTTCTACTTCAGTGCTTGAGGCAAGTTTGTTTTCCCATCCAATCAATTGTGTGGCAAGTCCCTTATCACTAACAACTAATATTCAGTTTCTGCACATTGCAATCAAAGCTAGGAACTGGAGCAGAACAAAACTGCACTAGATTCCTACACTGCACTTAATAAACAACTTAGCTGAGTGTATTTGTGCATCGTAGTACCCTGCTTTCTCTCAATGTCTAATCCAAGAGAAGAAATACTGAAGGGAATTTGAACAAAATAAAATAGAACATGAGCATTTTTAGAATGATATGGAAAACTATACTGCGTTTTTCTTTCCCATAGCTCCTGCCAGCCAGTCTCAAACAGCCTTTGCAAAACCCTTTGCTATCTCCATCCAATGCAAAATACAATCAACTCCTTGCCCTGAAAAATTAATAATTAAGAACTCCTCAATAATGCCTGACCTTATTCCTCTTTAAACACTCTAATATAGTTGCATGGCATTCCCATTCTGTCCTTTAGTCACAGGCATTTAGTAGAAATCATGCAGTGAACACCACAAAGAGTGGACTGTCCTTTGTCTCATGCAAAGTGTTACTCCCAAATTAAGCAGCATATTCGTACCTGTTGCTAGGATCATCTTGCAATCTTCTACTGTCACTCCAGTGAAGGTTGTATCTTTCAGGCGTGGATACTTCACAAATGAGCAAGTAGACAGGAGAAGGGGAGAGAGGGAGAAGGGGAGAGAGAGAACTTCACTTGGTGCATTAAAGCAAATAATAATGTCACCACATAACAGAGTTCAAGCTCATTTTCAGTCAAGCTCTAAGAATTCTGCTCATCCATAGCAAGAACTATCTGCATTGTTCATTCACGTTATACAAGCCAAAAGGTCTGCAGCTTTCTTGGAGAGACCAAAAGCACCAGGTAGTGCTATATCCAGCTCACTGCTCATTTGTCTACTATACATTCCCAGAAATCCTGCTAGAATGAGGCAGCCTAATGGCTTGCCATCCTGAAACAATGACAGCGAATGCCAAAGCTCACCTTGTTTTTGTAGTAGTTGGTGTGGATTCTGACTAAGCTCTCGTACATCTGGTCACAGGTCACAGGGTCAGCAATCTGAAAAGAGATGCAAGTATCACACCACTCTTACTTTAAACCTTCATAGAGAAAACTTGCCATTTCAACTATAAAGAGTTGTGTAAAGGACAGTGAAAAAACAGCTTAGGTGACTTCTCAGGACAGTGTAGGATGCTGGTGGCCCCTATTATGCTGCTCAAGAATGCAAAGCATGTTCTTTCCCCTCCACTTCTGCCCAGCTTGGCCTACAAGAGTAACGAAGCATGTAATCTCCAGAACAGACCTTAAATTCTGCTTGAGAAGATTTGACAGATCAGCTGTGAATACACACTTAATGAGAATAGAGCTGGACAGTTTTCTTCTCATGCTTATTGGCCACTGCTGTGAAGTCTACAAGACTTCTTTGCTCAAAGGCCAGTTGTGCCTCCTGTTTTGTTCTGAAGGATCAAATAGGATAAAGTACTATAGGATAAGGACGGAAGGTAGAAAATCCTGATGAAGGCTAAAAATAGTTTATAATTGATTAGGGAAAAGCAGCACGAAAGACACTGAACAGCTTGTGAAGGGTAAATGGATTTCTATTTTGGTCTAGTAAGTTGGAAAGATTTCACTAATACGCAAACCTCTCTTAGGTGCCCCCAACAGGTGCATCTGCCTTGCAGAGCCATCTATTTAGCAGTATGTATGGCACGTCATCTTTTCTTTTCTATTTTAAAATGGGAGCCAACTTGATCAGAACTCTGCATTGCTGTTCAATGACATCAAACATAAATGATTAAAACAGATGGATACATGAGTAAGGACAGTATCACCAGTTAACAAGTCAAGATAAAATGACACGGCTAATCTGCCCTTGGGACATTGGCACAGGTTCAGCACAAGGCAGGTAATGTCTCCCCTGTGCAAACGAGAAGGTTCTCCTTCCTCAGTGAGTAACGGCTGCTGCAGGAGAGAGAATATCAGGACAGACAGACTGTCAAAAGGGAGCATCATCATGCTGCAGGTGATCTTCAGCTTAACATACTCTGCAGTCACATTTCAAATGACTCTGCTGGTGTTCTAGAAATGATAGCAGCAATAGCTTTTAAATGGGTAGCAGAAATAGTATTGCCAAAAAAAAAAAAATCAGCAAATCTTATTGTGTGTGAATAAAACAGACATTAAACTGATAAAGTATCCTTCATAATTCTAGTTCTTTTCTCACACATTCCTCCTGCTGTCTGCCAGTACATTTCCCTTTACTGTATTAAGCCTTTATACATACAAATTGACATCAGTGCTGCAGGCATCAATTTAGATTTTCAAGATGAGTGGCAGCTTTGGGATCTTGTAGCCAATTGGTGTAGCATATTTAGCTGTCCTAAGCACATGAAAATGCAATAAGCACTTTCTGAAATGTCTGCTGCAGATTATTCTCATGACCAATACAGAATTAGGTGCCTATAATGGCGCATTCAAGTAGAAAACCCACATCTGAACAGCCTCCATCACATAAGAACAGGCACCTTTACATTCTAGAGCACCACCTCCAAATCTTTAGAGGACTGCAGCCCCAGTCAAGCATTAACTTTCCAAATTTATTTTAGTACCAAAGTCTAAACTCCAGTAAAATTACAATTGTAGCCAGAGCCCCACTGTAAAAACATCATTGCATCCTAATGGCATCAGACAATTTTGGACTTCCCTAAGTAATCCACACTATCATATAAATCTGTCATCGTAGGATCACAGCAAGCAACACATACTAATAAAATCAATTACACCACAGCGTTGACAAATTCGCAGTGTGTCCCACCTCCATCATCACTGTAACAGGGTTCTCCAACTCACGTGTTGCAAACGGTGCAAGAATTTAGCAAAAACTGAAGCTTGTCCCTCTGCTAAGCTGGGAATAAGCTATGTGGCCGCCTGGGGCAAACTTAGAAGGCCTAGATTTCAAAGGAGAGCAAAACATCCATATCAACCCATCCTGTGCTCTGAAAAGATCTAAAAGAAACTTTGCAATGGGAAATCGCCTGATTCATTTACGGTACCCTGCAGACAGCAGCTCATCATCCAGCTTTAACTGCCTCAACTGAGGCGCGTGAAGCAAGAGCAGTGACTGCTTGGAGCAGAGCATGCACTGGGGATTTTAACAGGAAAAAGTCGCCGATTTGCAGCCAGGCAGGGCGCACGCCCGACCCGCAGCACTGTCACCAGCAGGGTCACTGACACATGCATCCAGGAACCGAGGCAGCCATCGCAACCACCTCAGGGAGACCCTTAAGCAGCACGAGCGGCCCCGCTGCCGAAGCGACACAGGGGCCCCGCCGCAGGCCAGGCGACACCAGGGCCCCGCGGCGGCGGCCAGAAGAGACCAGCAGCGGTTCGGAACGGTTTATTCCGGCAAGAGCCGCCGCCACCTCGACACCCACCGCCGCGGGAGAGGCGCGAGGCGCCTGTGGAGAAAAGGCGGGCTGCCGCAGCGCGCATGCGCCCCGCCCCGCGTGGCCGTTAAACGGCGCGTGGACCCCCCCTCCCCCTCAGAGCGACCGTTAAACGGCACCCCCCCCCCAAAAAAAGCGACCGTTGAATTGCGCGCCCCCCCGCCCCCCCCCCACGGAGCGACCGTTAGACGGTGCGCGGCGCCCTTGCCCTTCCCCCCCCCCCCCCCCCAGTTCTACCACGGAGCGACCGTTAAGGAGCGCGTAGCGACACCCGCCCCCCCCGCCCCCCGGTCAGGACGCGGCGCCGGGGGGGGGTCGCTCCCCGCCGCCCTCACCTGCGTGTTCTCGCCCTCGCGGAACGCCTGCGCCACCCGCTGCCGCAGGAAAATGCCCAGGTCCCGCTGCCGCTTCGTCTCCTCCACCGGCCACTCCTCGCACAGCTTCAGGAACCGCCGGTACCTGGTAGCCGCCATGGCGGCTCTCGGGGGAGGCCACGTGACGGCGCTATGCTAATGACTTCTACGGGAGGCGAGAGGGGCCGCGCGCGGCCCGGCCGCGCCAGCGCATGCGCGCGGTGCTTCCCCAGCCGCGGGCGGGAGCCGGCGGGGCAGGAAGGCCGGGCGGGAGGAGGGGGCGCTCCCTGGCGCTGGCCCTGGGGCGGCCTTGTGGGGACCAGCACCGAAAAGCGGGGCCGGGGGCGCCCCTCGGAGGCTGCTTCATCCGCCTGCCTCGGCGTGCTGGGGAGGTTTGGGTCTTTTCTCCCCGCCGGGCAGATGCCCGCAGGTGGTTGCGCTGGCGGCCGGGAGCAGGCCGCTGAGGCGGGACAGGGCCCGGTCTGAAGCGGTGCTGGGCGACTGCCGCCCGGGGGGTCATAGCCTGCGTCATTACAGCGTTACACCCTCTCGCTTATAGTGTTTTTGAAAGGCAGCTGATGAGCAGCCGGGCTTCGCCGTTCATTTGCTAGATTGCTGCCCACGCTGCCAAGCGTGGTGCTTTGTGCGGCTGGCAAAGGGATCTCGCCCCTGCAGTGCTGCAAATTCCTGGGCCAGGCAGCCAACAGCGTGGCACATAATAGCTACGGTAATGCTTGGTTTCTGGCCATTTTAAAACCTAGAAAGACTTAGGATTTTTTCCCTTCTCCACGTGAAGTACATAAGGTTGTACTCTGGCCCAGCGCTCCTCCCTCTGCAGGCAGAAGATTGAATAAATACTTTATATGTGTAAGGGGTATAGGGGGAGGTAGCAGCAGGCCTCCTGCTGTTACACAAGCAGCCAGGATGGCTTTGTCTTTGTGGGGAAAAATGGCAGGTAAGGCACACAGCCAAGAGGTGTTGGTGTCTCCCGCTGCTGTGGGAGTCTGTTGCGTGCTCTGCTGCTGCCGTCGTTCTCAGCCCCATCTTCACCCTTTTCCTCTTTGAGACCTGCTGGCCTGGCGTGTGCATCCAGCAAGAGGCTCAGCACTGGTGCACGTGCTGCACACACAGAGATAGGTACTAAACTCTATATCAGCATAAACTATATCAGTATGGCTCTATCAGCCTAGATTTGCACTAATCGCAGGATTGTCTTGCACAAGCCAAGACAATTGATGGCTTGAGCCTTTCACAACTGAAGTAGAGTGTGGCTTTTTGTGATCATCTTGAGTTTGTAGGCAAGAAATATGCAACACTGTGAATAACGTCCAGTAAATAATGAGCTCTTTCCAGATGCAGTTTAGGCCAAGTAAAATACGCATCTGGGCCAGATGACTTAAAATTTCCAGCTATAAATCGTAGCGATTCACCAGCTGTATGCAATAAAATACAAGTGAAAGGATCTCTCTTGAGATCTGGTATTTCAACCTGTGGAAATAATGCCTCTTTTCAAAACACACAGCTCTAAACAAAAGATAACTTAAGGATGCTCTGGAAGTGGGGGGAAAAAAAAAACGATGGACCACAAGCGAGGGTTACTTACACAATTTTATTTATACTCCCACTCCCCAGTAACTGGGTTCTGTAGCTCTATTCCTTGTGTAAGGATTTCTCTTTCAAGTTTCCCACACCATGCAGGAAGGAATTATATTGTTGTTCCATAATTAAAATCTGTCCACAAAAGCTGTAAACATTGTCGTATCAAGTTTTTGTTGGTGGTGTTATTGTCTCCTCCAAACACACAGTATTTTTACCAAAGAATTTCTAGGTGACCTTTAATATCTAGTTCCTGACTCAATCTCGCATGCCTTTTGAAGCAAAAATACCTTGATGTGAATGTTTTCGTGACTGGTATCTGGCAGAATCATCACATTCCCGTAGTTCCAGCTCCTTTGGAGCCTTTGCTTAGAAAATTACTGAAACATGCCCTGTTATGTCCCGCAGGGATATTAAACCTTGGCAATGCGCAGTTCTTGGTCTGAGGTCCACCTGCTTTTACACCTAAGTTCTGTAGAGCCAGGACCTCTGCAGCATCTAGTACGTTTGTGTTTCAACAAAGTACTGTATGCCCGCACTGTACAGAGAACGCCCTACAGTCTTGCAGCGCTGGGCATCCGTACCGTGCATGTTGGGGTGTGTTTTTCTTTTGCTTGTGTCTTTGAGTGTGCTCAGCCCATAGCACTGAGCATGAGTTGAAAGTAATGCTGCAATCTGTTAAGACCTGCCAGCTCATTTAAATAGTCTCACTCAAATGCACAGTATCTTCTTAGCCTGTGCGGCTTTGTGAGTGCGGTGGAGGTGAGCAGGTCCTATTTTATCATTAAGACTCTTTCAAGTAATGCTTTCTTCTGGCTCACAAATAAATCAAGGACAGCAGTAAAACAAGAAAGGAAAATAAATCTTCTGATTGATTGCAGACAGAACAGATTCTTTCAGCTCTTTGCTTTTTACGCTTGAGTTCAGTAATGGCACGCAGCATTTTTGCACTTTCCTAGCAAGCTGTCCATGCTCTCATTCCAAACCGTGCACGTGACTTTTAGCAGCTGTGAGGGTCCCATACAACTGACCCAATGCAGTACTTTTCAGGGATATGACTAGTAAATCCAGGCTATTTCACAGAATTTGTCATTTTCCTTCTGAGATATTCTGAAGGATTTTGATGAGATTCTCTAGGCCAAAAATATAGCCATGGTCTGGCCCATCATAAGTGGTATGATTGCATTTTGAGCCTTTAAAAGTGGTGTGGGCAAAGTCTATCATGCGGACGTCAACTTTGGAGTGACCAGTGCCATGCGATGTGGTGCAGTTTGTTTTTTGGAAGTGCCCCTGAAGGTGGTTATCCAAGGGTGGTGTGTTCTCCTTGCTCTCCAGTCCGTCATAGATGATAAGAAGTGAGCTGGAGTAGAACCTGTAAGAGCTTTGCTTCTTAATGACTGAAAGCAGAGCTTTTAGCTGCAAGATGATGGGCTCCAAGAGATCCGTTCTGAGGTGGTTACCGTTGCAAAGGAACTGGCGCAAGGTTTGCCTGAATCCCTCAGGTGTGAGTTTTCTTCCATAATATTTATCTTTGCAGAGAAACTGGCCAGTGTCAGCTTGGTAAACCTTGAAGAAAGAGAACAACAATCCAAATTCAGTGCATGTCTTGTTCAGTTTTCCAATGTTCTAGACTCTGTCTTAATCTAAAAACTTCAGACCCAGGCTGAGAAATGGGACATACAGAGCCTCTGCAGTCTAGCAATACTGTCAATGTACTGCAGGCTTCCCACTGAATCCCACCTCCTGTCTTTTCTGGAGATTTAAACTATTCAATTTAAACCACTAGTGCAGATTCTTGCTGTACTGCTATAAATTACTCCTTCGTGAAACCCATACAGCTGTAAGTCACAGGCATGTCATTAGTGATTTAGAGCATTTTCCCTCTGTCTCTATTAGAAGTCTGCAGTAGTACAGGAATACCCCTGCTATTGTACCTTCTCTCAATATGCAACACATGGGAACAATAATCTTGCTTTTTTAAAAACAGAAATACAAGAATATGCAGATAGATATGTTTGTGAAGATCTGTTAACACTGGTAAGAAAGGGGGAGTGGATTCTGCTCATGTGCCGGTTGTAATTTAAGGGAAAAAGCTCAACAGAAGAATATCAGAGATCAGAAAGGATCACAGTTTTTGACACTAAATGTTTATACTACTGTATGTGTGCTTTATAATCATCATTGTCATAATTATCCTTCAGGCACAGAAGAACAACATTTTGAAACCTGCTTGGGAAGTATAAGTGGAATAAATATATGGTTTCAGCTTCTAGGAGGAAGGGTAGCGATTTTGATCAAGAGGAACCATAACACTTAGCACAAAATAAACCCCTCACGCTTGCACTGATCAGATGAGACAGCTCTGTGAAGGAATGAGTATGGCAAATTATCCTTTTTTTGTTTTTGCTTTTCTTTTTGTGCAGCAGTCCAGAGCTGAGCATGAGAAGAGAATCTGGTTTCCTGTACAGGCAGATTCTCAGCTGCTGCAAATTGGTTTCAGCTGTTTATATCAGTGGCTATTGAACGTGGCCAACCCTATGCAGGCACCACCAACTCTCCAGAAGACAAAGAGGGGCTATGAGGGAAGGATTACCCTATATGTGCCATATTCTTATACCCCTAAGCATCCACTCCTGTTTGAGGACAGGATACACAGTGAAATGGCCAGAAACTCAGTAGGAAATAGGACTGAAACTACCTCAGTTTACATCAACGAAGGAAAGAGTCCCTTTAGATTTCCAACTTGGTTTCAAGTTGTGTGTCAAACACGGATCCAAAGGACTGAGACTCCACCTTACCTGCATCCCACAGATGCGAACACCCAGAGACCCAGAGGTGCTTTGTTCACACTTCTTGATGTGACGTGCTTTCTTTTCCTCCGAGGCATCATCTCCATGCTGCCGGGTGCCCATCTTTAGGTCCAGAATGCAGGGATAGTTGTACTTTGATACCACATTTTCAAGCAAGAGAAACTCTGAACATGAGTTAAGGGAAACCCAATACTTTCAAATTCTAATTGAAAGAGGTCTTAAATCACAGCAACTGCTGACGTTCTCCATAATAGCTCACAACTGTAATGAGACTTTCTGAGCCAATTTTACCAACATGTCATTGCTATAGGCCCCTTGCTGCCAATTTCAGTTAATTTACTGTAGTACAGTCCTACCAATTAAAGTACCAACAGCTCCATTCTCTAGTGACACTATAGCCCTGGGCTGTCAATCCAATACCTTTCCTTAGTGCTAAATTCACTCCAGTGGGTGTGGGGGAAGTTGTTAAACTGTATTACTCACATGACTGGTGGGTAATGAAGTGTAATAGAAAAATAAAAGGCAAGGCAGCTGCTAATTTCTATATAGTTGTGTTTTTAAATGCATGCCAAGGGGATCCTTGACTTATGCTGAATACCTTTTCTTGAGAAGGGTTTTTTTTTTTTTTTTTTTTTTTAACAGTGGGATAAGATACAGGGGAATTATAGCCTGTATTTGCCCAGGGACTGGGCAGAGGAGGGATGCATACCCCTGCAATAAAACATATATTGATTAATTGATTATTACTGGTTATTTATGGTCAAGACTATGCTATGGGGGAAGTGGAGAGAAAAAGGATACGATGAAGTTTGTTCTCATTATATTTGGAGGACATGCGGTTCAGGTGCTGCCTGTGACAGTGCAGTCCCCAGGGGTTGTAGCTGTTTCTTTCAGGCTGATTTCCGTTTGCATCTTCCAAGAGTGAATCTGTACAGTATTGAAGGTCTGTCCTCAATAGCATTTTCCCTGGGCAGCTAGACAAAACACACAAAAGAACACGTTTGGTTTATAAGCTCCAGAAGAGAATATTCCCTCCCTCTTTTGTAGAACCTCAAACTTGATAAGGTAGATTTTTCAGGGACTCTCAAAGGAAACATATTCATCATGTCCAACCCGCAGAGATCCTTTGTTACTCCTAAAAGTAATTTTCAGAAAGCGAGCTATTGCTGGGTGCCAATACTTTCTTTCATTATAATTTCAAAGTGTGCTTGGCTTCTCTGAAAAGCACCATTCATAGCACCAATGACCAGGAATCTCTATTTATCTAACAGGCACAACACAGGCAAATTGTCCAACAATGGGAATGATTCCCATTCTAGAGGGACTGGCCTCGAGGAGGGGAGGGAGGGAGCAAAGAGGGTATTTTTTTTCTCCTTGTAGCATCATTTGTTGCTCTCGCTCATCCAAAAGCCATAATTCTGTTCTCACTGAGGGCAGCGGTTTCACAGTACCAATATTGTACCCTTCAGTCACAGCTGACCTAGGTCTTTTCCAAACCAATTTGAGATGAAAGATGTCTTGTTGAAAGCCTCCGCAAGTCCAAAGGTCAGAGTGTGCTTGCGAGGATCATAATGCTTCTCCGACACAGCTCTCCCCTGGGATGAGGACAGGCTCAAACCACCCTTGAGTATGCAGTTACTGCAAATCTGCTACTTCTGGCCAGTTCCTAGCAGAAGGGCATTACACGCTGAGCATGTTCTGTGGCCATTCTCACAGGGGCTGATGGCCTCTCCTCCTTTTCACTGCCTTTGGACCATGCTGCACCCAAAGGGAATAGGTGGAAAGCGGTGTTCGGGACATACATTTGAGTGACATCGTCTCAGTGATAGCCAAGTCTGCCCTCCTCCATCCACAGGCAGAGGGAGAGGTGAGCCATGAAGCCAACTAGCTGGACTTGGCTTCTGTTCACCTTAAGTCATGCCATGGAGACCCACCTGGTTAGACCCTGCCCAAACCGGGAGGGGGTCCCACTGCCGAAGTGGGAGGCCAGGCCCAAGAGGATGTTTGCAGCATTGTGCCCACGCCAAGCTCTCACCTGTCTTTGAGGGTCTTGGTGAGCTGCATGTGACTCCACTTGACGAGCGCGTGCTCGCTGCCGTTGCTGCTGCTGGTGGCCCACTTGCACTTGTGCCATATCGTCACCGATGACTCGATGGTGTTATCCAGCAGGCCGCAGTTCTCCGTCTGCAGGCTGGGGCTGGCGATCAGGGTCAGGTTGCCAAGGCTGTCCTTTTTGAGGTGCACAGAAATGATACCTGCAGGAAAAGAGGGAAGAACAAACTGGAATCGGTTCCTGGGTAGCAGATTAACCCGTGCGTTATCATGCAGGCTTGGGTCACCGTCTGCAAGGTCAAGGTGCTCCTGAGAGGGCTGGCACTTAGCAGGACAGCTGCCTCCTTGTATTTCAGTGACCTCTCACAATGATCCCAGTCTGATTCTAGACCCAATAAACACCATTAGTCTGAGACCCTGGAAAACAGCCACAGGCTTTTCTAATACTCCCTCCTCTTCTCCAGATATGGCTGCCTCACTCCCGTCTGTGGTCTCCACTTGAAACCTGCCTCGGGTGAACATCATGTTCCTTCGTTGTCTGTTCCTGTCTGGACATCCAGGCTCTGCTACGCAACAGTTGACCCTGCAAAGACCCCAGTGTAGGATCGGAAGCTCCTGGATCATTTATGACGAGGGATTCAGGTCTCACTTTTTAATACTTTTTGTTGGCAGAAAACAAAGAGAGGGTTGGGGACAAGGAAGGAGTTTTCCAGACCAACTGGCATGTCAGCTGCTTAATCAGAGAGCGCGGCGGCAGCACAGCGGCAGGAAAGCCATAGCACACTCCCAAGAGGAGGTAGCGAGGGCAGAGGAAGGGACTTGCCTCATTTTAACAATTTTCTGTGGCCACCTAGAACTTTCTGCCTGTCAGAAGCAGGCAGTTCTGCATGATGTCACCCATGTCACAGGTCTCACTTTCCACTCTAGCAGCGATGGTGGTGGTTCAGTTGCTAGCCTTGGAGACAGGGCTCTCGTCCCAGCTCTTCTCTGACTCACCATGTGACCCTGAGCAAGACATTTTGACCAAAGCGTGTGAGGCTCCCAAATGCCTTTGAGGCGCTGCACCTTACGTGAGTGCTGGCCTCTATTTTTAGATGCCTCTGTCTCCAGGAGACCACGCTGAGTCCTCTTTTTCAAAGCAGTTAAGCTCGGTGAAGTCTCCTGCTGAAGGCAGGAGGAGCTGTGACGGCTCAGCAGCCCTGAGTGGGCTCCGATTGCAGGAGTTTAACCTGGCAAGCTCGTCTTCCCCATCTGTGGGATGGAGAGAGCATGGTGGCACTTCCCAAGTGACACCACCAAGCTGTTTCCACACTCACAGAGCTCACAGCATTTTGCAAAGGAGGGCATTATCAGTATCTTCCTTTTTGAGACAGTATCTTCAGTTTAGAGACAGGGAAACTGAGGCTCAGAAAGATGTGACTTACCTATAACATCCTGCAGACTAGCAGCAGAGGTGGAAATAAAAGCCAGGTCTCCTGAGCCTCAGTCAGTGCCTTGCCCGTTAGCCCATACTGCTGCAGCTAGTCCTGAAGATGGAAAGCTCTGTGCAAGTGCCAAGTAGCATCTCTAGGATCACTATAGATGGCAAACAGGGACTTGGGTTTTTACCGTTGGGACAAGGGGGAAATTACACTGAAAATACTGAGAGCCATTTTTTTGCTGGAATATTATATCAGATGATCTTTGAAAGGAGGGCAATTGGGCAACCTACATTAGCTGGACTGAAGGAGAGCACAGCTTGTGCCTTATGGCTTTCCAAGATCCAAAGTGTCTGCTTGCCTTTTTCTCTCTCTCTGGTTTGTTTTGCTGACACAATCACACCCAGAGAAATCACTGCCCACCGGCAGCAAAATCAGAGCAGGTCTAATCTCTGAAAGCGTGTGTATGGGCTGGCAGTGCTGCCTCTGTGCATGGTGCCTGCACGTTGTCATGGACGTGTCCTTCCCCAAGCGCCAAGGACCAGCACAAGAACGGCAGTGACCCTGGGCCAACAGGAGGGAATGGACCTTTACATGCCCAGTGTTCGTACACGAAGAGCGACACGATACCCGTTCCTGAAAGCTGAGAGAGGTGGTTAGTATTTTCCACTATATATTTAATATATTAGCATTGCAATTTTTCCTGACTTTATGGGAATCACAGGGCTCAAATGCCATTCAGCCTGCCAGGTATTTACCCCAGCCTCAGCCCAGCTCTGGCAGCGGGACTGCTGCCTCGACGTGTCAAATGACAGAGCAGGAATGGCCACGGCTCCCACAGGAGACAGCTCTGACCTTTCTGGGAGAGGCTGATAACAGCAGTCCTTTGCTCGGGTCATCGCTGTACTTGCAGCGAGCAGCCCTCTGTCAGGGCTTCTGAGCCGCTCTAAGCAGTACAGGCGTTTTTAGAGCATCACCCTTTCAGGCTCAGAGAGGGTGCCAGCCGCACAAGTTGTCCACAGCAGTACCCTGCTCCTTTCAAGCCCAGCTGCAGTAAGGCAGATCCAAAAGAGGATGGTCAAGTCCGCTGGACCAACAAAACCCATCGCTGGAAAGAGCCCCAGAGGTTAGCAATACACAGAGCTGGGTTTTGCCCCACAATCGCTAGAGCAGCCTCACTTGGTCTGTTGGTCACTGCAGGGAGATGCATTTCTGCAGTTTACAAAGAAGGGAGCTCTTCTCCCGAGCAAATTTGCCAGAGCAAATAAATATGCAAACCCGCTTCTCTTCATTTAAAATGAGATTACAGTAAGTAAACACAGACACAAAGGATTTGCCCTCTCCGTGTGTGCGCAGAGCCCTATGCTGAGTTACGCTGACTCAGGGAAGTTTCCACAGCCTGAATTTCCGAAGTCCCGCCTGTCTCGAGCCCCCTTCCACTTCCAGTAGATGCGGGGTGGCCGGCACTTCCCCAGGCCCGCATCTCGTAACGCTGCAGATCCAGCTGTATTCTGGCATTACGTGCTGCCTTCCTGCCCTCTGTACGGCCCCTTCGCAGCTGAGCCCCCAGGACAAGCTGCACAAGCGTTCCTGTTCCGTTTCGCTGTAAAATCAGTGTTAGTCCGAACACTTTGTAGAGGCAGGCTCAGCCACATCAGCTAATTTTGCACCGAAATGAGTGAGGAACAGGCTGCTCTGCCGAGGGACTTGTGGGAGGGGAAACCTTGAGTCGGGGGTAAGTAATATTTTTAGCTGTTTCCGCCTTTTGCTCATGGTCATCATGAGCTAAGGGAGATCTATTTTCCTCTGGCTCCTACATCACATGCATGATCTTAAGCTGTGTCTCATTTGTAAAAATCTGTATTACAGGTAACTAAGAGCAAGCAGAAACGCTACCAACTCAGATGCCTGCTTTGAATTTTCAGGGGAGGTAGCCGTGAAAAAACGCAACATATCTTTTGCCTAAATCAAAGCCTTTTCATTTTTAAAAAGTCATTGGGAGGCGAACAGAGTCCTCAATGCCAAATCTAGCGCTATGCCTCAGTTACTGCACTACAGCAGCCTGTAACCTTAAAAACTGTCCCAATTACATATCTGCAAGTCAATGGAGCTGTGCTGATTTACATAGTGCTGACAATCTGGCCCTAAAAACGTTATATATAGCATGAAACTAAGAGGTCTTAAATATCTTACATTAATATGAAAATTAATGGGGAGATTTTCAAAGGCAAAAGAGGAGCAGTTCAATTGCAAGGGAATGGGATCATCACACCTCCTTCCAATTGAAAATTCGGCCTTCATAAGCTTACCTTTCAGCCTCAAAAAGTACTTTTCTTTCCTGCTGTACTTTATTAAGGGATGGAGTGGTTTTGCGTATGTCCTGTAAGTGACCTACATGTGCAAAACAAATACATACCACGTAGCTTTAGCATGGTGATGGCTACTGACCTTCTCTTTTATCACAACAAGGAAACATCTATCTGGGAGCAAAGATGTGTGCAGGTACTTGTCTTTGCTGGCCTTTCAGTTGCACCCAAAATGCAGTCCCGTTCTGTCTAAAGCAGGCAGAGCAGACAGTGGATATTTACGGATGCTATCACCATGCTAGTGGCATCCTGGTGATTCTCAGGAGCGTTTTGCTATGTAGCTCTTCCCTCATGGATTTATTTTTAAATTTGCAAGTGCATTTATTTACTGCCATGTGCAATAGCGTCGGCGCAGAACTGGGCCTGAAAATAAGTCCGTAATGCCATTGCAGGCCCTGATCTAGGCAGGCAGAGTTTGGAAGCGGTTGGTGGGGAGGAAAGCCGGTCTCAAGGTCACCAACATGCCTGAAATGGTTAAGTGAGCTGCGGACATTTTTTTAAGCAGCCAACTCGGTGTTAGGTTTGAACGATGATATTTGATCAACATTGCACATAATGTCATCATTTCATAATGGTCCCTGAGCCCCACCAGACTAAGAATAGAGATGAGGAACATCAGCATGTGTGAATGGGTGATAAAGACCTCAGGAATTTTCCCCTGATGCTCAGCCCCTCGTGGGAAAACATTCCACCTCTTTTTAATTTGTGTGGTATTTGGCCTGTGTCGGTTACAAGTAGAAAAAACTGTGTGTCTGATGACAAATGGGAGAACTCTTATTCAATTACCCCTCATTGCAAAACTCACTGGGACCTCCAATAGAAAAGAAAAAGGAGACAAAAAGGTATTAATAACCAGGCCACCCCTGAACTGTTAGTCTGTGCCTGCTTAACATCTTTACTAGAGAGACAAAGCAGGGCCCAGCTCTCCAGCACTGAACCCTGGGCCCTGCTTGTTGATGAGCTAAAGAAAATTGCTTAGAGGAAGGCTTCTTTTTTTTCTTAAGCATCTTTTTAACATTGTCCCATAAATCTGAAAAGGCCCCTGACTTCCTGCGAAAGGGAGAGATTGAATTGGAAGTGCGTCAAAACCTCAGCTGACATTCTGAGCTCTTCTTTGTAGTGCTGAAGGACCAAAAGATATTTTAGTTTTTAAGTGACAGCTGAGCTTCGTGCCTCCCACAAAAATCCAGGGTCAGGAGCTTTATGAACAGTACAAGTCTGGCAGTAAAAGCAAAAAAATAGTGGGGGAATAAAGGAAGGGAGGGAGGACTTCTTGAAAAAAGTGCTAAGACTCCCATGGACACCAAGTGCTGCTTTTTAACAGCTAAGTCAAGAGATTCAGCTGACGAAGTGGTTTGGGCAGGGAAAGTTACAGACAGCCACTGCTCTGCTTCACTTTCCCAGTCTCCATCTTTCCATGTCTGTCCCTTTTCAGCCCTTTCTGACATAAGGGGAGGCCTCCATGTTACTGACTCCCATGAGTCCCATGTCAGCAGGTGGGTGGACACAGGAGAGAAACTCCCGGTGCCATCAGCCAGCACTCAACGCTTATTAGACATCAGAGAGTCCACACAGCTGCACCACCATGGAGACACAGGAAACTATTCCCTTCTCACAGATCTGCTCGTACGCACAAACTCCCTGGAAATGTCCTTGCTCAGCAAAACATGATCTGCACGCGTGAAAGAGGAACTAGGGACTTCACGGCTTGGACCCAGCCCTGCACCAGCCGGCCAGCATCTCCTCTGTGCTGCCACTTCATCGCACCAGCCTTTACCCCAAACTCAGCAGCAGCCTGCCTAATTCCAATGAAAACTTTGCTAGTTGTTAGCACCTTTCTGAAACAGCGTTTCAAGGAGCACTTCACAGCTGGGAGCAAGAGGCGGGCTCTGGGCTTCACCACTGGTCTCAGTGCTCCTTGACCAGTTTGCTCGCTTTTCCCCTGGACCATCCGCCCGGGTCTTACCTTTGTACTGGGGTGTGAACTGCCTCATGGCCAGGGGCAGCGATTCGTAGAACCACTGCTCCTGGGAGACGAGGGGTTTGCAGACCGTGTGCTCGTCGTACTTCATCACGCTCATGTGGCCGCCTACTTGGTGGACGAAAGGCTCCAAAAGAACCACTGGCCTGGTGTCGCCGGAGTCCAGGGGGCTCTTCCCCACCATGGTGCTTGGTCTGCCGTGTGCTCAGGTAAATACGAATGTCTCTATCTCGTTTAATAACGGCGAGGGGGAATCAGAAGAGGTTTCAGAACATCCTGCACTGGGGCAGCGAATGCCAAGTCTGGATCTTGACCACGTCAGTCCGAGATGCCGTCTGGCTCCTCAGCTTGGCACCGATGCCCTCTCTGCAAAGCAAAGGATATTCGGGAGGTGAGCGAGGTGGCACAAGTCGCTGCGAAACCACCTTCCTGTGCTGGGAGGGCAGCAGGGGTGGGAATAGAGCCCTGCCCCACCTGCCCTCCGTGCCACCCCCCCAGCGACTGACACCCGCGGGGAGCGTTATGCATTGAAGGTAAGTGCAAAGTGCACCCATATAACGTGAGATCTTTACATGCACAGGTACTGGCACGGAGCCACAGCCAGTAAGGCCAGGTTATTAATACGATATACCTTTCTCTTCATGAGAGGGACAACCCTTGCTGTCAAACAATCCCCGTTTGCCCTGCGAGAGATCGCTAATGATGTACTTAGTCTTTCCTCAAGCCAGGACATTCCTTGTGAAGGAGGTTTATTAATAAGACCTCTGCAAGTTCATGTCCTTGGGCAGTTCTCTGCTTCTTTGCACTGCTGATGGCGTTAGCAACATTTTCTACACCTTCTAAAGAAACTTCAGATTGAGACATTCCCTGTCAGTTAACACCGGAGATTAGGAAGATTTCTTCCGTCATGGTAACATACGTGGCATGAGGGCATGTCAAAACAGCACTGGCACGGCTCCCACCCAGGCTGCAAACCGAACGCTGGCTCCACCTGACCTCTCCAAATGCTGTGCAACGAGGCGAGCCATGTTCTCTGCTAAAGCACAAGGGAGCATTCAGCTAACAGCTTTGTTTCCTGATTCTAGCCCCGGAGAAAAATTCATTCTTGATTTTGACAGGAACAAGATCTGGCTCTAAAATGATCAGTCAGAAAAAACACACACAGACTCCACATCTGTGCTGTACTGCCTCAGCGGAAGCACCCTGGTTTCTCTTGCAAGAGCCCTGAAAAAAAAACCCAAAACACGCTCTCACTTCACTCTTTGCATGAAGCTCATAGATGGCTCTTGCACTGGCGGACGTTGGGCAGAGGCTCCTGTAGCCGGGGAGGAAGATGAAAAGGCAACTGAGCTAAAATTTGCATTGCAGAGGCAGCCTTGCTTCATACCAGCAAGGTGGTAAAATCAGAGCAAGACAATCCAGATCCCAAAGTATAAGTGATGGGAAAAAAATCCATCCTTCCTTTGAGGTCTGGTCCATGTTCCCACAGCCCTCGAAAGAGAGAGTGCAGAGCCCTGGTCTTGCCTGGCCCTGTTGACACAGGTGACTTTCTCCTTGGTCCTGCCACATTACCATAACTTAGGGCAAGTTTGCATCAGCAGTGTTTGCTAGAAGAAAACCAATGCAGGAGATAACAGAAGTCTTCAGAAGATCTTTTTTGTTGTATCAAAGCCTCCACCACCTGTGTGGCCCACTGTGAGCAGGGCCGGTATTCCCACCATCTCTGCAGCCCCAACAACCTGGGCTGCACCACCATCCCCTCTTTAGAGAAGAGATACCAAAGAGCAGAGGGAACGTGGCACCTTCCCTGGTCACACCCAAAGTCTCTAGGAAAGCAGGGACTAAACCCGGAGTTTTCACATCCCGGGACACCGGCCAGGGGGTCGCCCCTCAGGGTCACCGTAAGGGAGGAAGGCACGGCCTTTCCTCTCATGTTAGTGCTTATATTATTGCCATACCTGGGACCTTCAGCCAGTGAAATCTCGCATATTCCCCAACCTGAAACAAAGAGTCAAAGCTCTGATGCTTGAATTTCTTCTTCGCACTCCTCCTGGTGTAATTAAATCACTGAGCAAGCAAGCACTTAACTCTGGGACCCGTTTTGTTTTTTGCATGGAGGAGTTAGATGAAATGGATTGAAGGAACAGCTGCACCTCCCCAGAGAGGAAGGGGAGAGAAGAAACACTCCTACCTCCAAAACACATGTAGCAGCTCCTTTAACACCCCCAGGGGTTCCCCCCCCCCCCTTTTTTTCATTCCTTCATCACTGCGCACTTCAGAAAGGAATTTCTACTCTACAATTACCAGCCTGCACCAGCACTGCAGGAACAATGCCAGGCCACTTAGATGAGTGGTTTTCAGCCTAGGAAGAATGCGGCTTTTTAGAGCCTTTCTAGAAGTTAATAAAAGCATTTAGCATTTTGTTAAGTTGCGGCAACTTTTAAAGAGGATTTCTCCCTTCAGAGCTGTAGGTTTTCTTCTCTTCCCTCCTTAAAAAAGAAGAAAAGAAAAAAGAAAAAAAAGCAAGCAGATTTGTCATAACACCTCTTTGGAGCAGAGAGCACAACATGACTTCAATCCAGTATTTATGGTTTTAGAGACATTCCAAGGCTGAAACGCAGCTGACATAACACACTTAAATTCTGGCAACCTTGGCATTGCAAAGAGAGTCAGGGAAAAAAACACAATTTGATAAGGCTCTTATTGTTTACTCTTAAGCAAAACTCTAAGCAAGATCTGCACTAAGGAGAAAGGGGCTTTTTTTCATTTACTTTTTGTTCTGAAGCAGCTTGTTCATTCTGAGCAGATAAATGTTACTGCAAACACTTACTGAGCTGGTCTGAACTGCTCTGAAACAAGACACTCTTGAAACAAATCACCTCCCTGGCTCAAGTTATCATGAATGCCAAAAGATATTTACATCACTAAAAATACACAGAATTACAGATAAATCTGTATCTTCAAAACCCGTTTGTCTCAAAAACAAAACAAAAAACCTTGAATATATTTCCTCTAGCAAAAAATAATAATGAAAAACACAACCCAGACACTGCAGATGAAAATGCGTCAGAAATTAGGGGGAAGGAAAATACTTTCTTCTTTCTCTTTATAGAAAAGTCCCTACTCCAGAAAAAACACCCAAGATACTTTAAAACATCTGCAAACAACCATTTCCCTGACTCTCCTCCCTGCCTGTTGTCAGAATAGATCAGCTTTCCTCCTGATGAATCTCAGCATCCTGCCCTGGTCTGAGAAATATTTGCTTTTCAAATGACCGCATATTTGTAACTAAGACCCTCTAGGCTGAGCCACCCCACGCCCAGCCATCGGCTTTTGCAGTCAGACCGTCGTCGTGCCGGGGAGCACAAGCCAGTGGCTTCGGAGCCGGGAGCGCAGGTCGCTGGGCACCGTCACTCCCCACGGCGAATCTCATTTACAGCTAGCCAAACGTCGAAAGACACTGGCTTGCGCTAAACAGCTTATCTATTCCCAACTCTAACCACGGCCAAAAGAAACTAAGCAGACGTCATTCTCCAGTCTCAATTAATGTCCGCTCCATCCTGTCCAAGGCAGAAGCTCCTACAGCTCCGAGTCCACCGTGCTGGGGGCAGAGCAGGGAGACGGACAGACCCGCCTCAGGGGAAAACTGCATCTCATAAGCAGTTACGTTCATTGAATGCCGTTAACAGAAATACTTTGGAATATTAAAAAGTGATATCACTTTTAAAACAAGTGCTCTGTCAGCAAGGGAGCGTGTTCTTAGCTTTGTCTATGATGGTCAGTGCCTTCATCTCCGGGGGACCCTGCTCTCAGAAGCACCTCAAAGCATCATGCCGCAAAGTCTGGTTTCGGTCACTGCAGGGTGCTGATTTTTTTTTTACTTTAATAAAAAGGCAAGAAAATAATTTGAAGAGATCTGTATGCCCATAGCTCTTGATATCGGAACTGGCCTAGATTCAAAGCCAGGTAGTCAACTCACGCAAGTCAGCAGGGGAGCCGCTGCAGGCTGCGCTGAACGCGAACGCGGCCCGGGCATCAGCAATGGAAACGCACAAACGTGTTTTACAAAACCCAGTTGCCACATTTCCTTTCAATTTTTGGCCTCATACCTCAAAACACATCCAAGGCCTTGCATAGAGCGTACCCCCCCCCCCCCCCCCCCCGGTTCCAGCTCAGCCTCCCCTCCCCGGAGGCCGGTCCCTCAAAGCAGGCATAGACCCCCCGGCTGGTGCAACACAGCGAAAACTCACCCCCGTGCTGCGGATCAGCCGAGGACTCCTGCCTCCACGGCCTCCTGTCCATCAGGCCCTCATTCCCCCTGCGCAAACGCTATTAAAATGTCCAATTCTCTCTCCCCCCTTTCGCACAGATGGGTTTCTCGTTACAGCTCCTGAGTTATTTATACATGCAGCTCCGTCTTTCCTCAGATGGGGCTGCCTTTGGGCCGGGCCAAAGTCCACTGCAGTCGGGAAGAGCCTTTCCCACTGACTGTCACTCGAGATCAGGCCCTCCATGCATTTCCACACGGCCGTTTTCACATGTCATCAAGTGGCTGCAATATTAATTCTCGATTAATTTTTAAATCTGCCTTTTCTGCTCTTCCCTCAACTACAGCCAAACGAGGCAAAAATAGTTGTAGGGCAGCAGTGTGCTGGGAGGGAAAAGCTTGGCTCTCTGCAAGAAACCTATCTCTAACCATTCTCCTATAAATCCTTATGTGCAGCAACCCTGAGCTCTTTTATCTTGTATTTCCTTTCCTGAAAGAAAATGATGTTCATAAAGTTTATGACTGGTCCCCACATCCCTCACGAATAAGATGCAAAGATACAGTTTGCTGCACTGAAGGATTTATTTGGCTGCTTTGCAAAGCAGCAGGATCTAGGGGGGAGGGATGGGAATCGCATTAACTTGGATTGATAGGCTGCTAAAAACCCCATTTCCTCTGTCTGCGATGGCCTGGGCATCCCGGAGATGGTGCAAAGCAGCAGCATCGCCACAGAGATGAGCAAGGGCTGGGTTTTCCCTGCAAGGGCAGGAACATACCTTGGAACTGCGGCAGCCACCTTGCAGCTGGGGTTTTCAGTGCCCCGGGCTCAGCAGCCTTCGACCTGCTGCAGCCTTAAACCTTTTGCTCTATTTTAGCTGCCTCTTGCTCCCAGCCTGCCCCCAGCGCTCACCGCCCTGGAATGACACTTCAGGGAGCCACGCGGAGAGGGTCTGCTCTGCTCCCTGCCAGCGGCACCGCCGGGGCCAGGAAAGGGCATGGTGCCACCGGGTCCTGGGGAGAGGTTATGGCCACACCGCTTGCCCCAGCTCCCCTCCTTGCCGCCGTCCTGGGACTCCGTATCGTGCCAGGGTCTCAGGGAAGCGGGATTTTACACTATCCTTGCACCCGCAGAGACACGGGAGTTACAGCCCCAGAAAGCGAGGCTGGATGCTGGTCATCGCTGCAAAAATACTGTGTGCCACCGGCACCGCCTGCTCCCTCCTCCAGGCAGCCTCCCTCGGGCCAGCTTCACATCAAGGCTCCTGGAAGCCCAGCTCGTTCAGCATTTCAGCTGCCCTGTCTACACAAAACGCACTAATCGATAATAACGTTAACAACACAGAAAAGGCAGCAATTTGCAACTTCCTGATCAAACCTCGTCTTCACAGGGCCCCATGAAAGGGGGAGATTAGATCAGGACAGCCGCCCCGTCACGCTGACGCTCGGTGCCACGGGCACAGGAGCATCGAGGAGCCTTATCGGCTCCTGAACCCAAGGGAAATAATTAGCTTTTCTGCAAACACCAGTTATTTATTAGAAACAGGCCCAGACTGGCAGGTAACTTGAGGTGCAAATCAGCAACCGGAGGCTTGCACCTATTTATCTCGGCTCAAGACCTTGACCTGGAAGCAACAAGGTAATTTTTCTTACCTTTCTGCCAGATCTTTTTAGGAACTATGCATAAATGGATACCTGGCTCCCAACTGACCTTCGCTTCGCCACTCTCCTTCCCATGCAGCGAAGTCTCCATGCCCCGCTCCGGCTCCGGCTCGTGCCCGGCTGGCCGTGAAGCAGCGTCAGCATCCCCGGGACCTCGCCCCGGACGCCGCGAGCCCCCTCGCCCACCAGCCACGCAGCTTCCCGCGGTGCCACGGGCGCGACGGAGAACCTGGAGCCGCGAGGCTCATTTTTGCCCAGCACAACTCGCTCTCTCCGCGGGTTTAGCACCAGCCCCCCGGATTCCAGCTGTCCTCCTTGCTCCCGTCCCTTCCCGCCCCTCGAGGCACGTCCGTGTTTACGGAGTTACTAATAATATCCCGCCTGCTCTCCGGAGTCCGGTGCTTGTCCATCCTGCGCTGGGAGGTGGCGGGTGCTCATGCCGGAGGTGTCCCCGACCCTCACCTGCTGGCCCGGGGTCCCACGGGCTTCGGCCGTCAGCGCGGGTCCCCGTCCCCGTCGGGATGCTGCCCGGGCTGCTCTTCTCGCCGCTTTTCAGCCTGGGCTCGGCGGTCCTGCGCCAGTACGAGGACCGCGGGAGCGGGGGGAGCTCGTGGACACGTGGGGCCATCACCTGATGGCCGCAGACGTTTCTGGCAAGCTCCTGGTATGCCCAGCTGACAGCCGGGATTTACAGGGGAGAGAAAACAGGCCGGGCACCGGAGGAAAACAAACCCGTGTGCGCGAGGGTTAAGGAGCCGCGGGAGAAGGGGCTGGTGGCCGCGTCACCCGGGCTGCGTGCGCAGGGCGTCCAGAAAGCGCGGCCACGTTCTGGCTCCCCGGTGCCTCTCCGGGAAAACAACTGCTGCTTTTTTCCGGTGGTGTTTTCCACGCTACCTTGCGCAAAAGCCTCCCCCAGCTTTGCCAGACTCTTGTTTATCGCCTTCCCACGGCCCTTCGAGAGCGGGCTCGGGAGCCCGGCTGCAGCGGGAGGGGCGAGGGCAAGGGGGTCCCCCGGTCCCCCCACCCCACGTGGGGCAGGAGGGGGCACGGGGAGGGACGCCGGCTGCCCAAAGCTCGCAGGCGCCTGAGCAACCAGAACCTCTGCTTGTGCTGGAGGAAGGCGTGGGGGCACGGGGGGGCCCGGCTCACGGCTGGCAGAGGGGCTGCGATTGCCGGGGGGAGGCGGGGAGAGGAGCTGGGGCAGCGATGCTCCGGGCCAGCCCCAACCCCTGTGCCAGCCTGCAGCCGTTTATGGGCAGGGGGGCAAAGCACGGGGAGAGACGGTGATTTGCCCCAAGTCTCGCAGCAGGTGAGCGGGAATAAGGAAACCAAGTGTCCTGACGCCCAGCCCTGATTCCCGCCAAGAGCCTCGTGCAGGAAAGCTGACCCCCGGCTGTTCGGGACCGACAAGGGAGTGGAAAAGCCCCGGAGAGCTCCCTGCCAGGGCCGAATTGTCTCCTCCGGCGGCGTCAAGGTCAGTGCGCTGCTCCCCTCCAAACTGCCTCCATGCACAAGCAAAAACAGGGAGACGGACGGCTCCGCGGGCCCAGGCCGCCCCGCTGCCGGCATCCTCTTGCAGCGCAACAAGGGCAGTTGCTCTCTAGACCAGTGGCAGCTGGTGACCGCTGGGACCCCGAGGAGGTGGCACCTGCTCTCCCGCCCCAGCGCCCGACAGTAACTCGGGACGTCAGCAAACCACTGCCCCCAAACGCGGCCCTGCCGGCTGCGACGGGGAGGAAGCTGAAAGAGCTTTGGGTCAAAACGGCAGGAGGTTGGGAAGAAAATCTTGCCGCTGAGATAATGATTGATGGATGCAATAATTCTCTCTAACTGAAGGGGAGAAAACAGGATCACAGAGACCAGGGGGATCAAACCGATGGTCGGGGGCAGAGGCTGAGATTAAAGATAAGGATAAAACAAAGACCCTGAGTCCCCACAACCTGAGCCCTGACAACACTCAGCTTTACGCCGATATTTTAGCTCTGGAAAGTGGGTTTTTAGCTTGCTTTCCTACAGAAGCGAGGCTTAGGCGGTCGCTCTCTGAAGCCGGTTGGTGGTACGTTCCCTGCCAACAATTTCTGAATCCATTGGCCAATTCCAGCAAAATGCAATAGAAGGGACAGAGAATTCAGGGGGTAAATTCCCACAGGGTTTACAAAGGCGGCAGCCAGGTGGAGGAGCGAGACACGTCCGCGCTCCGCTGAAGGACCAGCATCACCAGGAGCTCCACCACGCTGGCAGCCAGCAGAAAACCCACGCGGGGACCCCGGCCTTCATGAGCCCTGCTGCTCACAGCCTGGGTTTTGAACTGCCCTGGGGAGCCACAAGGCTGTTAACCCCTTCTGCACCCATACCACGTCACCGGTCTCGAGGACCTCTCGCTGGGGCGAGGTGGATGGGGCCGTATCTTGATGGCTTCTCGTGACAGCTGCCTGCGCCTCCGCAAAACTTGCCCTTGCAGTGTTTCGCTGGTCCTCAGCGCTGCCTGCAAACCAGGAGTTAATGCAGCTGCGAGTCAGGCCCCTGCTTTGGAGAGACCAAGGCAGGAGGAGAGGAAAGGTCAGGTGTAAAGCACAGCGTTTAGAGAGATTAAACAACCTTTTCAGCTAGGATGCCTTGTTCATTCATGGGGAAAACATACCCGCTCCCGTCTTTTCCTTCTTCTGTATGGCCCGAAGTATCTCCCTCACCCAAATGTCATCACTGCTCTTCTCCCTTCAACTGAAGGCCTGGACTACAAATTACTCCTTCAACGTTTCTGCTATGGGGTCGCGGAGAAATGGGGCTGAACAGCCCACGGACACCCACCGGGGCAAGTGCATGCGGTGCACGGGCATCTGCCCGGCTTCCCGCAGCCACCGAAGGAGCCACAGCGGAGAAGGGCGCAGTCTGTCACCGAGGCCTCTGGGCACCTGCTACAGCCCTGAGCCCGTCCCCGCTTTCGGCAGGGACCTCTGGCTTCACCCCCACCCCGCAGGAGCCCTGGCAGCGCTGGGCTGTGCCGCAGCCGACGGAGCTGCTCTGCCTCCCGCGCTGCCGCTGCGCCGGGGCCCTCCCCGCCTTATCGCGGAGCCCAGGGCCGTGCGGGCGCTGCGGCAGCTGGGAGCCAGCAAGCACGAACCCCGCGGCCGCCGGCATCCCGCGGCGACATCACTGATGCTGCTAGCGCACGGGGAAAGGGGTCCACCGGGAAACGGCTTCCACCGCCACCCGGGAGGGACATCGCCTCGCTGGACGCACCGTCACAAATCACGCCCTGCAGGAAAACCACGAGGCAGGTTGAGCAGCACCCGATAAATCAGGGAGCGGGGATGGGATAGCGACAGGTGATGATTATCCGGCTGCTTCAGCACCAGAAGGCTCCCAGCGAGCCCACGCTCAGGGCGTCACGCTACGGTGGGGACAGGATCCCATGGGAAAGGCTGATCTGCTTCCTGCCGCGCTGAGATTCATCCGCCCAGGAGAAATCCGCCCATTGCAGGCGGCGACCTTCCACGAGCCGCGGGCCGAGCGGCTCTCCCGGCACCGGGCCGCTCCGGGGCAGCGCAGCGGGAGCTGCTGCAGCCTCCAGCACCACCACGGAGGAGCTGAAGAGCTTGCGTCAATATTGGGCTTGGATCAAACACGTGCAGAGACAGGCTAGAGCTAGAGCTAAGGCCGGTGAAGCCAAGAAGCAAGTAAAGGCCCCCAGGGCACAAAAAGAAAAATCACAACCATGTCCTTGAAACTCATCTCTCTCCACTCACTCTATTATGTTTCTCCCTCCAGCAAATCGTGGGAATTGCAGCGCTCTGTGAATTTAATCACTCTTAACTCCCCATCTCCCCAGGGCAGCAGCTGGCTCTCCTGAGACCAAGTCCCCCGTTATCCAACAGAGGTGGACGGCGACAGCAGAAGCCTTGCCGGACCGCGACCGCTCTTTGCAGAAGGCGACGTCTGCACGGGTGGCCGGCGGGGACGTGGGTCCCACCCTCAGCTGCCCAGCCAGCACGGCGAAGGGGACCCCAGGGCCACACCGGCTCCCCCGGAGCAGCTACACGGTGGTAGCAGGATCCCATGGGAGCGGCGAAGGCTCAGATCGATCCCTGCGCGTGCAGAGACGGCACCTCCGAGTCCCACCGGGACGGGCAGCCAGGATGGCTGCAGTGCCGTTAGCTCCGTGCCCCGTGACACTGCCACTATTGCTAATGCAGAAGCGTGTTTCCCTCTTCCTTTCTCTCTCCCCTTTTTCAGGAAAGACAGGATGGCCAGCGAGGGCAAGCAGTGCTTGAGCAAACACGCCAGCAAGTCCCGACGTCCCTAATTCTCTCCTTTGTGTGCATCAGAGCAAGTTGCTCCAAAGGTCCCTGAAAACAGGAGCCAGGCCAGCACACGATCCTCAAATACACGAAGTTTTAAGTCTAATCATTAGCTGCTGAGGATGGGGCAGGACGGGCGCAGGCGCTCGCCCCGGGGAGACCCGGCCCGGCGCCCGGCTGCCGCAGCCACCCACCTTCCTCCCTCGCAGCAGCCCGTCTGGCTGGATGGCACATGCATTTTTAATGCAAGTGTTAATTGAAGCAATCTCATTTCTATGTCAGGCGCGTCGCGGGGCCGGGAGGCACGTCCTCTGCCATCATCGCTGCGCTAAAACAAGCGCGCTGAGGCTGCCTGGAGAGCAGCCGTGAACAACCGCGGGGCCGCAGCACCGCGCGAGCTCCCAGAGCGGCGGCCGGGCTGATCACCCACGCAGAGGCCATCGCTCAGCCTCTTGTAAAAGGCAGAGCCCTCTAAGAAGAGAGCAGCCCCGGCTAATATTAAAACTATGCTAATTAAGAACTAATTACAGGCACAAAGATATTATTACCCTTGGCCAGCCCGAAGGCTGCAGCCTGCCTTGGCCGGAGAGGCGGTGCTGGCACCGTGCCTCGCTGCAGCGAGGGCTCCGGGGGGGACCCACATGTGTCCCTGCCACGCTCGTGCTCAGCGCTTCCCCGGGCGGGCTGCATGGCCGGGGTCTTCGATGGTGGCCGCCACGTGAAAGCCGTGCTCGGTCACGCTTTGGCTGCCAAGGCCGTGGCTCTGGGAGCCCGAGCAATTCCCTGCGGACCCAGAGACCTCCCGCGCGCTCGGCCTCCATCTGAGACAGGTCTGCGCACAGAGCTGCACCCTCTTTGCACCCCGGCCGTCGCTCTTAGAGGGGGTGCCGAGACCCCCGGCCCATGCGGGGCTGCACGGGGCGGCCTTTCGGGCAAGGCCGCGTGCCCCGGGCTGTCACCGCCGGGCTGCTGTCTGCCTTGCTCCCTGTGCACCCTCCGCCGGCACCGCTCTGCTCGCTGGGGCGGCTGGAAGCGCTGGGCCACACGCGAGCCCCCGCCCTGGAGAGCTTCAAAACAAACAAGCACTTTGCGTCAAACCGCAGCAACAGCGAGGAAATTAAATAGGGCAACGATTGTGCAAACTCGCCACGGGGGGATCAGGGCCCCTCTCCGCGTGCCCAGGCCGGGAACAGATCCGCAATCCCAGCCTCTCCCGCGGTGACACCAAATCCCCACCGCGCGCAGGCTCGGCTGCTCGAACGCGCTCCGTCACCACGGAGAGGCTGAGTCCCGAGCAAGGCAGGCGCCGGGGCGGGGGTCTCCCCCCGGGGCGCACGGCCCCCGCTCCCGCGTAACCCGAGCGCCGGCTGCTCCCGGGGCTCAGCCTGACGTGACCCGGGCTGGCTCCTCCTCACCGCGAAGGGCTAATTTTATCCACATGAGAGCTGGAGTGAAATTAGGTGAGCATGGGCTTGGACTTTACAATAAAGCAGCAAAAGACCAAAAAAAAAACCTTTCAAAATAAATCACAGGGGAAGGAAGGGCAGAGGACAGGTCAGCCAAGTTCTGCCCAAGGCTCCTGCCGACACGAACAGGGCTGACAGGGCAATGCTCTGCCCATTCCCTCCTCTCCTGCACACATGCCGGCAGTCTAGGCTTTTTTCCCCTCTCTGCAATGCCAAAATTTTTGGACCGGCCTTAGCTTGTCATCACCGTCTTTCCTCGCCTCAGTCTCGCTGCGCTAGCTCTCGGCCAAGGAAGGTTTCCACCATCCATGGTGGCCTGCTCGTACCGTAGAGCCAAGGCAAGGGTGTCCAGAGCCGCCCGGGGACCCTGGCTCAGCGCTCACCACCTGCCTCCCCCATTACGCAAGTGCTGCACAAAAACCATTTGCTACTTCGAGGTTGGTTGGTCAGACAGTCGCATCAGCGGCCAGGCAGGCCGGAGATCTGGTTTCCGCGGCTGGCTCTGCGGCTGCTGGCGAGGCACCGGCGAGGGTAAACAGGGACTGCAGGCGGGGAGGTTTGCTTCGTTAGCGGGTACGAAGCCTTTGCAGCACCTGCCTGGAGGCAACTGTCCAAGCGCGAGGGCCCTTCTTTAAAGGTTGAACAAAGTTGTGGCGGAAATCCTGGGGAAGGCTCGCCGGAGCGATTGCTTTGGACAGGGGGCAGCGCCGGAGGGAGGGTCCTTCGGGCAGGACTCACTGGCCGTTCCCTTTCTTCTCCAGTTCACGTTGATCTTTCCAGCAGAACTGGCACAGCGCCCTAACTCCACTTCCCATAAATAAGCACAGCATCAGCTGTCATGTCAGCAGGAGACAAAACATTTAATATGAAAGCCTTTAAATGGAAGCAGGAAGTAAAAAGATAAAGGGCAAATTTTATTTTAGATTCCTTGTTGGTACATATTTTTCCTTCTGACAGTAAGGGGATGCAATGGCTTTATCGGCCCACCATTGCAGAATTTATTTATAGCATCCTAATGCTTAACAAGAAAGTGGGAGGGGGGTGTTTAGCAACTCCAGTGGAGTTGATGCAAGTTGTAAGCAAAGCAGCGAGCAGGGAAGGGAGATCAAGAACCCAGCTATTCCCCTTCTTTGAAGGGACCTGGGGTTCTCGGAAAACTGCTAGTTCTATAGAAATCATCAAGACAATTTGTACAGAACAAGTAGGAACAAGGTGGCAAGTGCGGCATTAAACTAGTCTCTGCTCCCAAGATAGCAAATGAGAGAAGGGACATGGGGGGAAGACTATCACCGAACACATCTTGGCAACTTGGTTCAAAGCAAGCATCCACCGGCACATGTAATTACAAACTGAAGACTATTTCCTAACCTTGAATATTTTTCCGCTGTAACTTAGCAACCTAGACTGGGTAAAAGCATCTACCCAGGAACGCAGGTTCAGAGGAGAGATTTAGCCTTGTATTTCCTTTTGTCCCCAAACCCTAGCAACGACTTGCGCACCGGAGAGGAAGTGGCCAGCTCCCACCGGCGAGCTGCGTCGCCAACCGTCCTTGGTGCTGCTGGAAGTCTCGCCCCTTTGTAACCCAGACCTACGTTACGGGATTAAACATTTCTCCAGCCAAACATGAGTGAGTCAACCGTGTCCACAGAAGTTACACAACGATGATTCACAGACTCCACTCTCGCTGTTTCATGAGTAGACTTTGAAGGAAGCTAAAAATCGCAGCAGCACATGTTCTGAGTCACTGTCACTCAGGTAAGAAAAAGGAATGGAAAACACTCAGGCAAACAACCCCAAAAGACAACTCATACTTGCTAGCACTCAGGCAGGATTTGCGTGTCTTCTACCCACCAGGCAACCTTGGAAACTCAGGTATCTAAGACTTGCCTTTTCCCCTCTACTCTTGGCACATTCTCCCTGTTACAGTGCTTTTTAATAGCCTTGTTTAAAGCCTATTAAGCCTTGAAGCACCACAAGAGGAAGCGATGTGTCCCATGACATGGGACAGTTGGGAGCGAGGACAGGACGGAGCATCAGTTCCACCCAGTACTGCACTCCAGCACCCTCTCCCACTTCCCATACTATCATTCGGCACTTCATATCACCTCCCAAAACGCTCTGTAAAGGCAAGCTCACCGCGGCCTGAGGATGCCACAGCACTGGTAACTGCTTGAACAGAGTCAAGATTCACTGAAGAGCCTGTTGACTTCAGACACCCGACGCGTGAGGGACCTGTCTTTGAAAGAGCAAATACAAACCACCTGAAGCTTGAAGCACCCTCAGCCCATTCCCATAGACTTATTGTTCCATCCCATTCCCTGCTTTAAATAAATGCTTTATAATGGACCATAGCAATACCAACCAACCCGCTAGACTAATATCTATAATACCACAATCCTCAAAGCTGTCAGTCTCGTCAAAATGCAGCTAAACAAGATAACTGCTTTCCACGTGCACCTTCTCTGCTTAACACCAACTAGTCCCAAAACAGAGATTTAATTTGCAACCGAACACCTGAGACAGCTGGCTACTGTGCCAAGATCACCGAGTATCACACAGATCCATGCTGTCTCGTTAGGCTGCTGGGTAATCCCCATGCTATCTTCAGTCTTATTCTTAGAAGCTGAGCTCTCTGAAGCAGGACCTATTTGAACTGCATAAGCAAAACACTTAGCACAACCTGCAACTCCTCAACACAAATAAAGGTGACAATCATTTGTAATAAATTTATTTTATATATTGATGTACAGAGCTAAATTGAGCATATAATAAATAGCACCAAGCCAGTGAGATTTATTCTACAAAAACAAGTTTAATACAAAATGATTGCAACGCCTCACTTTTCACCCTAGGTCTGGACGGTTAAAAAAGCCAACTCAAACCCCACAAGCATTTTAAAAAGCCTAAAAATGTAGGCACTGGTGTTTGCAAAAATTTCTACAACAGCACTGAAGATCTTGTTACAACACTTTAGAAGAATCAAAGCTGCCTTCATTTTACCCCCTATTTTAAAAACAGTGGAAGAAGCTGGTTATTGTCTCAAAGACAGCTGTTGTGTTTCCTTTTTTGTTCAAACACCCTACTTTTGCAACCAAAAAGAACATATGGGGATAAAAATCAACTCTATGCAGGATATCTCCCACTTAATGTACAAGACCTCCCAGCGTTCTGCTCTTGGAGAAAGCCGCTCTCTCCAGGCGTTTTGGTTGATGAGGCAGCAGGAGGTATGCGAGGAGTCTCCGCAGTCGCCTCGGCAGCCTGCGGGTGCATAGGCGGAAAACCCCACCAGAAGCCAGCAGTGGGGACAGAAGCGCAGACTTCACAACTGGGAGGCAAGCAGGGGCCCAGCACAAGGGACCCACCTTGCACGCAGCGTCACCGACCTGCCAACCGGCGAGCAGGGCTCTGGCCACCCTCCCAGGCCGACCCTGGACTTGGAGAGGAAGCTCTCCATACATCCAGCATCAGAGATGAATGCAAACATTTACATTGCACCCGTGATGCGAAGGAGAGTAACATCCACTGATTACAGGGGTTCAAATTAACTGCTGGCTTCTCGCTGCAGGTTTTACTAGCTTACACCAGAAATGAATTTGGTCCCTGCTGTCCTAGTGGTGAGCTGGACAGCAGTCCTATGACACTGGGAACAGTAGATTAACAATATCTCTGCCGAGCCTAAGCTGCCACACAATGGTGCTATTTTCTTTGAAACAAACACTCCTTTGCTGGACATAAAAAACAAACTTAAGTAACCAAATGATTACAGACACAAAATACGATGCCTGCAGCATGAACAGAGGATTGATCACCGCTCCCTGTACCTGTTGTGAGGCTGCAGGAAAATTAACATGGCAAACAATCCCTGTACCGACACTCCACGCACGGTATATCTCTGCTCTGACACAGCACACACATTGCAGCTGCCCAGGATAAACATGTACAGTCGACCCTAATAGCCTTTCCAAAGCTGCTCTTTAATAACTCATGAAGCAGTCCCTTTGGCTGCAGCCATAAGAAAGAGCTTTCTGTAGCTTCCTATATCCCTCACTTTTCACCCAAATTCCCCTCCCTCCCCGTAACATAAAGCACAGAGATTGCAGACTTACAAAGTGTAGTCAGGGTCACAACTGCTCCTCCCTACCACCCAACCCAGCCCAAATGACTCAAGGCACATCAGACTGCCCTTCCTCTAGGACCACATTCCCCCAACTTTTTCCTGCCTCCATTTTTAACGGGTGAAGCAGACACAAACATTTTCCTTGTTAGGAATCAGTTAAGAGCTTTTGGCAAGGTCTTTGCACCGATAAAAACAAATTCTAACAAAACGCATCTTAACTGCCACCCAAATGTTTCCATGGGAAATGTTAATCCTTTCTTTAAAAACATTCCCTGATGGACATTGCCACCAGTTGGACTTTGCAGAATTGAGGTCAAATTTTGAACGGCTAACCCCTGTCAGAGAGACCCCAAGTCCCTCGCTATTAGGTCTGCATTTTTTTTTCTTTCTAGAAAGTTTTTCTAAGTTTGCTTGCCTATGGAAGCCAGATATCTGCTGGAAGGCTGACTTTGGTGCGATTCGAGCTTCCCACCAGCTCAAGCCCATCTTCCTTACAAGACAAGATTATTGCCCTGAATTTTTTTGTGTGAAGATTTTCTGAGAGAAGAGCAAAGAGATGTGTGCAATCCCCAACCCAAGGAGATGAGGATCTGAGGACCTTGACCTGCTCTTTCCCACCACAAGAAAAGGGAGCGTCCTTTTGCAGAGGTCCACATCAACAGCTCAGCTTTGGCTCCTCTTTAGTGCTCCGAGTCTGAGAGATAAGAAGGTTGAGTCCATCTCCACACCAGCATATCCTCTCCCGCTACTCTGTGCGACTCGGTCTGAATCCGTGACTCATTCGAAGCCAGAAACTCCACAGCTCTGTCCCAGATCCGCTTCATTTTTTTTCTAGAGGAAACAACAACAAAAGAAAAGAAAACACAATCACATCCTCATTGTGCTTTCCAGCTTACAGCAATTGTGTCTGCTGACCAAGCTACTGCTAGCCTCTTCCTGTTGCCTATGCAGACAGTAAAGCAGATTAAACCAAAATTCTGGCTTAAAGCTAATTTCAGACCAGGACATGAAAACACAAGTCCTGCCAGTAGGGAAGGTGAGACCCTCTGGCAATACAAGAGATTGGTGACTGCCCTCAATTTCAAACCTGATTCATGTTGGAAAAAAACTCAACTAGCAAACTGCCCCCACCCTTCCACCAGGCAAAAAGATCTCAGATTGAGTAACACAAACTGGAGTCACCCCAGTTTTGAATTGGAGTCCAGTAATTCTGCACATCACATGCACTGAGATCAGTTCAAAACAGCTGAAATCGCTTATTCCTACTGGTAGTAACATGACCAATTACAGGTGAGAACTTCTAAGACTCTGTCCTCTTAACAGCAGAGAATGCTATGTATACTGCAAGTAGCTCCAAATGCAGGAAACAAGCCTGCAAAGATGAAGCACACAGTCACCAAGAACCAGGCTCCTGCCCCCAGCTCCATCAGCTGTGGAGCAACTATCTTGACCATGTTTCCTTTCGGAAAAAGCACAAAAACAGCCATCTCGCTGTATCTCCTTTTCAAAGCTGCCCAACTCAAACTGGTAATTTTCCAGGCAGGCAACACACGCAGCCACTTCAGAAGAGCCTCATGATACCCTATTCCACTCATGGAAAGGTTCATTCTGAAAAGCACAGCACCTGCCTGGAGAACAAGGTAGGACAGCTGAGAAACAGGATAGCATCCAACTCAGATTAGATGGAGGGAAAATAAGGTACTCCATGCCCAGGCAAAACAAAATCCAATTACTGTTTGATAGAACAATGACAATACACCCGTGCGACTGTACGAAATATCAGCCCCAGGACTGTCACATTAATCTGCAGCAGGTTAAGACACAGCCTGAGTTATGTCAAAATCCTTTATAAACTGAAAGGCCAGACAGATTCTTCTTCCACTGCAGCTTCCCATCAATTGCCTGCTCATGCTCTGTTACCTGCTAACTGCAGTTCTGAGCTGAGCTGAATAACTTCGTGCTGACAGCGCTCCTTAAAGAACAAAATTCAGCTCACCTGCTTTGAGGAGGGATGAGGCTGTCCCGAACGTGGAGGATGCCGACGTAGGGGTAACGCTCCAAATTCCGTTCCCATTCCTTATAGTGGTCCTGGACAACAGCTGTGGGGGCAGAAGGACAAACAGTGAGAACCCTCAACACTGCTAAGAGGAGAACAGTGCTACTTGGCTTAGAGTTACTGGAGTCTACCTATGATCTTCTTCACCATTTCATACATGGCTTGTTCTTCTTCTGCCATCTTCCGCCAGCGATACTTAAGGAAGATCAGAATCCCCCAAAGAGTTATCAGACCTAGGAGAAGAATAAAAACAAATGGAATTCAGTACTGACATATATGCTCTTGCTGGATGCTAGCTGTTTTATATCTGACACTGCCTCTTCTCTGAGGCAGCTTCCACTCCCTGCCACCCAGGGTCTGCTTGGAACTGAATCCAAGCAATTCATTTGCTCATCGCAGCAGCTGAGCCCCACAAAAAGCTTCGTACTGACAGTGCCTCTAGCAGAAGGGCATGTGTATGTGTGGGAAGAGCTGGTCAAAGGGCCTCATCGTGGGCTTTTTTCCCCACCAGAAACCTCAGGACAACCACAAGGCTCTAATTCTCTAAATCCCAGAGTCATTTCTTTGCTAGAGGCCTCCCCCGCAATAATCACTTAGGAAAACTGTCAAGCTCCACTGCTCTGAAAATAGGTGCTTCATAAGGAAATAAAGCCCCGGGCTCCAGCCCAGCATTCAGCCTTGACAAAGGCCCCCACTACGACATCAGCTAACTTTAGTATCTCGGCCTCGGCAATAAACATAACTATCTCCTTTCACTCCCGCCTTGCCTGGCTAGATTATAAACTCTTCTAGGCAACACTCATCTCTCATTATCACCTATCTCAGTAAGACCTCTGTCTCAGCTGGGGCATGACAGACTATTGCAGTAAAGTCCATAACACTACAAGTCATTACTAAAGAAGCCAGAAGACTTTGCAGCTTAGTCCAAGAAAAGAAAGAGAAACCAAATCTTTTAGGCAGGTTAAAATACTCGTTTTGCAGACCACAGTAATAGGTGCTTGAGGAATACTCAGAGAGCTAATCAGCTTCCTGGTTTAAAGTAAGTGTTAAGCACTCGCAGCACAAGGGCAGGTCTACAGGTCTTCTCTGCTGCCAGAACAAAGGTTAATTAGAAATTAACTCATCAGCAGATTTATTTCACCTCTGTTAGTAATTTCATATGGTTGGGAGAACGTGTGTGTGCGCGCATGCATGCTCATCTGTACAGCTACAGAGGGGAGAAGCGGACTACTAACACTAAAGACTTACCCCAGAAAAACAGGAAAAGGTTCATAATGGCAGTGATCATTGCCCGACGGAAACGGCAGCCGAGCCCCATCTGAGGATGGGCTGATTCGAGACAGACCACCTCCTCCACTGTGGTAACTGGTTCATAAGGGTCTCTGCCTTTCAACCTAACAGGAAGAGGCAGAAAATCTTCACTGAAGAAAACAGACACTCCAACTGCAGACTTTAATCAAGAGAGGGAGAACAAACACACTGCAGAGGCAGTAACTTTTTCAGTACACCGCATAGAAAATACACTACATCCTTGCAGCTCCTCTTTCCAGAATATTTCGGAACTGGCTGCTTAACAAGGAATGGATCTGGCTTTAGAAAAGGCAGCAGGGCTGGAACTCCCACTGGCAAACTGAAGTCTCCCTCTGCAGACTCTTTGACAGCACCTCTCAGTGTGCAGAAGATTAAACTTTAAATTGGATTCCCACCTCCCAGCATACAGAAATGGAAATGTTTACTGAGTCACTCATCAGCAATTGCAGAGAGCAGCTGAGGGAGACTGCATATGTCCGTGGAGGTTGCACTGTTTTCCTCAGTATGGATGAGCATAAACAGTTTAGCTAGAAAAGTGAAAACACATCAACTGTATCTGCAGTGGAGAACAGACACACCCTTGGCAAGCATTCACGGCACAATCGATAGCACATCCTCCTGCAAAAATCACTTGTACACACCTGCTGTGCTATCTGATATGCTTTTAACTCACTTCTTTATATACAGATCTACACTGATGTGGTTTCCTTATTAGATACTCTAAGCCAACAGGCATCGAGTTATCCAAGCGAGAGCCATCAGATTCAGAGGAATTGGACTAAAGGGGATTTTGTTTTTTAAAGCTACTAATTCATTTTCGGTTTGCAATGAATAGCCTATTAGACAAAGGCACCTTCTCAGTTTACTAGCGTGAGATCACAAACTGTTGACAGCTTGTATTTGGCTACTGGATTCCACAGTAACCAAAGAGACACCCAATTGTTTCCCACCCCCTTGTCTTATTTACAATCCAAATTCCAGGAAAATGTTTAAAATATGCAACAGAATCACTCAGCGCAGAGCTCATTTTCAGTTCTGCCTCTTCGACTAGCACCTAGGAAAATAATCTCAAGTACTGTTTGCTAAAATGCCACCTGCAGGTTTTTAAGCATGCTCAATGCTCATTCTGCACACTACACAGGCTTCTTGGAAGTGGATCCATTTGGTGAAAAGCCGGTAGAATTGCTAATTATGAAAATAAAAAAGGGAGTATATAGTGTAACACAGCTCTTGACTTGAACAGTGCTCCTGTACAAAAGTATGTATTCGAAAACTGGATCTAAACCCACCCACAAATCCAAACTTGTCACCAGGGAAACAGTGTCCTGTCCTGGGAATTTACCACATACTAAAAGTCAAAGTAGTAGATGCTCTCTGACCATTGGATCACAGTAACAGCTACACAAATTTATAAGGGAAAATAAAGCACTTGGAATTTATGCTAGCTACGCCCACAAACTCTAGTGTTAGTGTTGTTACAAGTGATTTAATCAGAGGTAAAATTAGCAATGTTAAAATGCAAACAAATGTTAGACTTTGTTAACACAGAGTGGAGGCAGCGCACACTTCCCAGAAGAAGAAACCTGATGTCTGCAGACCCTGGACAAGTCTTTCATTAGGTAATGGTCTGAATGCTATACTTTTCACTTGAAGGAACTAGTATTTCTGCCATTTCTCATGTACTGAAGTGACTGGTAGCCAAGAAACCCAAGAGAAAAGCCCTTCCTGTGACTGACCAACACCCTACATAGTCAGCAGGAGTCCTTCCATTCATTTTAATATGTACTATGTTTTCTGTCAGAAAGAAACCAATTGACACTAAAGAAAAGATATCATTCAGACTATTTCCCTCTCTTCCTCACAGTGACTGGTCCCAAAGGTTCCCAAAGCATGTTACCGATCAAATCCAACTCCTTTGGCCAAAGAACCTAACTCCATGCTGCACTGAAGCACAGCCTACAATAACAGTACAGAATAAAATAGCTATCTGGGGAAAAGCATTTGAGTATGTGGGAAAAGTTTAAAAAGCAGATTGTAGTCACAAGACGACGGGCAGGATACCGGAACCAGCACAGCTAAACCTTGCAGTAAGCGTGACACAATGGTTGATAGCCACAAGCAGCCGGGACCTCAGATTTATGCTTCATCTGAAAGACAGTGCCTTTGTGAACACAATGTCCCCTGGTGCACAGGCTGGGACGGACTCAGAAGGAATGCCCTCAGTTGCCAATTTTTGCTGCAGGACCTTACTTTCTATTTGGAAGTTTGCCCGGCCAGCACTGACAAAGCTGATCCCAGATTATTTTACGAAATCTATTAAGGGAGGTATCACAGCTTTTAGAGCACGCCACACAGGATGACAAATTGCATAACACCAACCAACACAGAGAGGCACAACTGGCACAGTGGGCTTCCACTTACCATATTCCTAAATCCCTGCTACTCTTCAGTATCCATTCCAGGGCAGCTTCAAACTTCTGTGGAGAACTAGCAGTTACATTCTGTATGGGAGAATCCATAAGATTAGTCCTCCATTCACTTCAGATACTGCAACAACATTATTTCATTACATTAGTGGGAGAATTCATTCTACGTGGTCTGTCCCTAAGTTCCCTAGGTTAATTCTTATCATAATCCTGAAAAGTGGAAGACAGAGAAACTAAATCTGGAGGTCGGTCTGGACTAAAATCTTATGACTATGGTAGATGATGCATGAAGCATGCTGTAAAATAACACTGTCCCTGGATTGCTAAGACTAACCACTAAATACAACATAATCTTACTGACAGTTTACCATGAAAGAAATGGAATGTTAGATCAAAGCAGTCTGTCTTCTGACACTTTGAGGTATGGAAAAATCTTTCTTCTGCCCAGCCCTCAATCCAGGGAAATTTCTGGTTTCAGAAGACTGATGACTACAGTGAAACAACAAACCATTAAGTTAGATTTACAGGGGCTGAATCAGAGATGTAGGAGAAGATTATTTTCAAAAGAACTGCTGAGAACAGAACTGCCCAAAGGGGAAGCAAGAGATATGGGGAAAAATCAAAACAGGATGAGGAAGTAAAACAGATGGTGAATTGCTTTAGTATCTATTATTTATTGCCTTATAAGAGACTAAGCACTATGTTATAACAATAGGTGTTCACAGCCTACTCACCATCACATGATCCCTTGCTTCACCAACCCAAATGCATTTGCTTTTTAGATTCTCAGGATTTCCGCACTCAAAATTACCTGGTAAGAAAATTAAACAGACAGAAATCATTTTAGAAAAAAGCCCTCAAACAGTTCAGAAATATACTGAACCGTCTGGAAATGCTATCCTTTAAAATCAGCTACAGCTCCGGGGAAAACAATTACAAGGCAAGATTTATACCGTAGGCAGATAATCTTATGACTACTAATAAAATGTTCAACCACTGTAGATAGGTTGGATAAAGGCAATCAAACCTCATGCTTCAGTGCATGAGCTCCTCAACACAGAATCTGGGGAAAAAACCCTATTTCTTCCCCTAGCTAAGTACATAACTGCCTCTCTGACCTAATGCCCTGCAGAGGTGCCTCTTCCATTGGGCTCTTCCATGTTGGAGTTAAGGATCAGCGTTCGAAATGCTACAAAGGAGCCTACTTCCCAGCTCTGTCTTCTACCCAGGCACACAGATACCAGCCAGAAACTCAGGCTTCTAAATCTTGCTTCAAAGATGACTAAACAAATGTGTTAAGGGACTATGTAAAACTGATGGAAATTTCACAGGTGCTGAAGTCTGATTTGAAAAGATTTAGAAATTCAGTGAAATTTCAGTGCCTAAAAGACTCAGCCTTGTTAATGTCTGAAATCTTCTAGAAAATGGAGTGTAAGCATTTCTAATGATTAACATTATTATGTACGTTACTGAAAAAAGTAAAAATATATCCACTGAACTTCTAACAGACCTTTCCATCACAAAACACTAGTTATGGATTGGATTCCCATATATGTAGTAGAGACTGGCAAAAGTACTGAGTTCAGTTGGCTCCTGAGCTAAGTAAGCTTGTTTCACCTAACAATGAAAAAAGACCAGAGGCACTCATATAAACAGTTACCACATTTTACCAGAGAGACGGCAATTTATTAAGTCATTTCAACCCTATTTGTAAGAGTACATCAGTTTATGCTTACTGGCTCCGAGCGTCTTGAAGACAGTTTCAAGATGCAGGTAGAAAAGGACTATAAAACTGAATATTTGTATCTCAAATTCCCAATATATGAAGTGCAAATAAGGACCACTCCATGAGAACACAGCAATACCAGTGCATTAGCTAAGCACTATTCAGATTAAAAATAAACTCATCTTTTTGTATTTTTCTATTACCTGACTTTCCTAGAGCTCTTCAAGTGCAACTCACTATTACGTAAACTCCTCTCTTCAACGTAAGGTTAGAAAAGTCCAGACAGCTGGGAGAGGCAGTTTGCTGAACGCTCATAAGTGCTTTATAATGACAATTGGAACTTACCAGCTTGTATTGACAAGTAGTTATACAACTCATGCAGCATGTTCATTATAATCTCCTTCTGTTGAGCTTGACAGAACTGAAAGCCAGAAACAGGTAACAAACATCAATAGATCAGCAGCAACAGCACAGTGGTCAGGCTAGCCAAAAACATGAAAACAAAGTAGCAGTAGGGTTTTGCTCAGTTATGCATCACTTCACCAGTTCAAATGAAACACTCCTGCAGCACAGATCTACGGTTTCCGAGTCAAAAACTAGCTAGCACATCCTTTGAAAGCGCCACCAACTCCCACATCCCAACAGCCCAGAACTGCACCACCAGCAGCTGAAGGAGCAGGTCCCCTCAGACAGACTGTGGACTGACTCTCTCCAGAAACATAACGAGACTAACCATAACTCTGAATCCAGCACAAAGTATTCCTCTATCCTAATAACACATTATGAAAAAAAAATCAGGACTGTACAAATGTTATAACGGAGTTCAAGGAATTAGTTACATCAAAGCATGCATTGTTGAGGCTCAACACAGGTACAGCCTCTTCTGCAAACTAATATCACCTATGCCACAGCTATTACAGAAATTGATTTTTCAGTCTCACACACAGCCCTATTTAATCTGGCCTACTAATTCCAACTCAGCAAATCAGAACTTTTTTACAAAATGATAGAACTAATAATTTTACAGTGATGTGGATACTGGTGAAAGCTACCTAACATAATTACTCTTCTGTGAGATCCCCCTATCCATAGTATTTTAAGATAAATAAATGTATGCTTACCTCATCTGTTCTTTTGTCACAATCCACAGGCAAGAGATTAACTATAAGAAAGAAGGGGAAAGAAGAGTTAGCTGGCTGCAAAACAACGGCTTTGATCAAGAAAGTAATTATGTACTTAAATAAGGCTCTACTTTCTAGTCCGATTCTGCTGTTCTTAATCTCACTACACTGTACCTTGCTATGCAAATCATGCATTCAAAGCACTCCTTTGATAGGCAATATTGAAAACAAAACAAATAAAACGTGTTCTGTATCAGGGTGCAAATGATGAACCCTGTTCAGCTGGCAAGTAAAAATTGTGGTCTGAATGTTTTAACAGCTCCTGTTTAAGTCCATGTTTTATGCTCTTGTGCTGTCTACTGCTTCACACTGGAAGTTTGCACGAATCTTTGACAATCTAGTAGTGGCATTTGCTGCAGGCCGTGGTCACCTGATATATCACAGTGATAAACGAGATTTAAATCAAGTCTACTCAAGGCAAAAGCAGAGGCTCTATTTTAGCCGAAAGAGCCGTTAGCTTGGCAGATTATGGCCTCTGGTTTAACAGCTCTTCCTCTCCCCCCAACCATTAGATAAATACCACCCACAGGTCTATGATACAGCACCTTCTACCAATCTTAATTATCTGAGAATTTAAAGAATTTACAGCCAGACTGCAAGATTTCTTGCTTCAAAATAACATTGGCTTATAAATATCTAACAGAGTTTTAACAGGTGCACCAGAAATTCATGTCAATGATATCGGCCAGCTTTATTTTGACTTTGAGAAAGCAAGAAACAGCCTACCTAGCCTGTGCAAAATGCACAGACACCTACGTGCTACAGTGTACTGAGTTTATCAGGACTCGCACCTTCCAAACCACCCCCCAAACCTCTTCTTTCAGTTCAAAGAAACAAAGTGATGATACTTCTGTTTGCTGTAGCTGGGGAGCTCTGTCTTAAACATAGGGTGATGGCAAAGTCCCTTTTCATTTCCTGTTGAAGCTCTACCACACTTGAAGCACAGAGGTACCAATTCAAATGCTGTGCTTTGGATGGGGCCAGGATAAAGGACACCAAATGGCCGTGCTTTGTAGAGGCTAACATTAAAACAGACAACGGGCAATTACGCAGACATTAGGTTACACAACGGGCAATCATAAAATACATCCTTGGCCTAGCAGGAATTTCACTCTCCGTAAAATCCAAGGTTTTGAAGAACTGGAGGCCGAATTCATTTGAAAAGAAACACACTTGACTTACTTTTCATGACAAACAAGGTTTCCCACAGGCAAAGGGAAAGGAAAACGGGGACAGAAACAGAAATGTCAGGTTATGGCAAAGAGAAGAATGATAAATCTGATGGAGATGGAAGGGATAAAGGTAAAGCAGTAAAAGAAAGGTGAAGAACATAGCTTAAAAGCAGAATTAAACCAGTACACGTACAACTCTCCTCTGTCCTGTCAAGCCAGCCTGATCCAATCATCTTCACCAAGAGGATGCCCAAAAAAATCATCAGCAACACAAAGCTGGCCAGGCAGAGGAACTGGGAGAGGTAGTATTCAAGGCCCTTGCCCTTTCCTTCCAGCCGCGACTTCGGTGCCGACCGCCACAGCTGAGTCCGGGAGGTTGTTCCCTGTCCCGCTGCAGCTGCTCCCCAGCGGGTCCCTGAGGCTAACCCTGCGTCGCCCGCTGTCTTCCACGGGAACCTACGCAGTAACCCCCCTCCCTGGGTGCTGGGTTTCAGCTCCCTTTCTGGCTCCTTCCGAACACTGGCAGTCAAGTCTCCTTCCCCTCTCCCAAACCGGGTCTGGTGGCTGAACCCCCCGAGTCCCGCTGACGCTGCTGTGGTGCCCCAGTGGGTGCTGGGCATTAACTCGCTTTCGCGTCTCCATGAGCTGCTAGAAGATAGCCCCTTCCTTTCCCCCACCGTCTCCCACTGAGACCGGGAGCTCAGGCCCCCAACGCCTCCTCCTGATGTGCCCCACTGGCTCCTGGACGTCAGCCCCCCACTCCCTTCGCCGGAGTGAGGTTTGGTGCTGAGCCCCCCGCTCCTACCTGGGGACGTGCCCCACTGGGACGTGGAGCTCAGCCCCCCAACCCCATCCAAGGAGCTCCCCAACCCAGGCCTGGTGCCGAGCCCCCCACCCCTCTCTATAGAGGTGTCCCAGTGGGACGGGGAGCTCGACCCCCCAAAGCTGTCCAGGGACGGCCTCGACCCTGTGCTGAGGCTCTCGCTCCTCCCTGCAGATGGGCCCCAATGCGATGAGGAACTCGAACCCCCAAAGCTGTCCAGCGAGGGCCTCGACCCAGCGCTGAGGCTCCCGCTCCTCTCCACGGACGCGTCCCAGTGGGACGTGGCGCTCGGCACCCTAAACCCGTCGAGGGACAGCGCCGAGCCGGCGCTGAGGCCCCCGCTCCTCTCTATGGACGTGCCCCACTGGGACGAGGGGCTGGAGCCCCCAAAGCCATCCAGCGAGGGCCTCGACCCGGCGCTCAGCCCCCCGCTCCGCTCTGCGGACGTGTCCCACCAGGATGAGGTGCTCGGCACCCTCGACCCGTCGCCGAGCCCCGCGGCCAGGCCCCGGCGGGACGGGGAGCCCGGCCCGTCGCGAAGCGCCCCGCCGCCCTGCCCGGCCGCCCCCCAGCGTGCCGCGGGCGGCCGCCCCCCTGCTGCTGGCCCGCCTTCCTCCTCCTCCTCCTCTTCCTCTTCCTCCTCCTCCTCCTCGCTGTCGCGGGCGGCCCCGGCGGGGCTGAAGCCGAGGCGCGGCCGCGGCGGCGAGGCCTGCTGCGGCCTGGCGGGGGGGCGGGCCGGGCTCGGCGGGGCGCCGCGGCCCCTGCGCTTCGCCGCCGCCACTTCGGCCCGCAGGCAGTTGAGTTTCTTGGCGTAGACCTTGCGGGTGGTGTCGGTGATGGGCCCCGGCCGGTAGCCGAGCGCCATCAGCTCCCTCCGGAGCTCCGCGTCCGTCAGCTCCGCCATGGCCGCGGCCAGGAGACTAGGCCGCGGCCGGAAGCACCCTGCGAGCAGGGAAGCGCGACCACCATCTTGGGAGGGGCTCGCGGCACCTCCAGGGCAGCCATCTTGGGAAGGGCAAACGCGGGGCTTATGTAGGCTCCGTCCGCCCGCGCGGCCGGCGCCATGTTGTTGGGCGGGCAGAGACGGGGCGGGAATGAGCGCCATATTGGGAAGGTCGAGAAAAGCCGCTACATCCTGGATCCCGTCTCCCGCCATCTTGTGAAGGGGGGGGGGGTGTCCTCTGGTTCCGCCATGTTGGGGAGGTCGGGGCCCCCCTCAGAGAGGGCATGGCTCTAGGAGCTGGTGTCCATCTCGGGAAAGGGGAAAGGCTGAGGGAAAAGGAAGAAATGGAGGGGGCGAGGGGCAGAAGCAGCCTCAGCTTCTGGGGCTAGCCAGTGCCACTGCCTCCTCGTCTTGTGGGGACTCTGCCCTCACATGGGGCTGTGGGGCTGGAGCAAGCAGGGGGTCGAGCTCCTCTTGCCCTCGCTCGGGCCAGGCTGTGCCGATTTTTGACATGTACAGGGACATTTATGTGGAGAAAAGAGTGTCTTTCCCAGCCACCTGCCACCCCCCACACATTTTCCTCCTCCCTCATGTCTCTGCCAAGTTGCAGTCGTAGCTGGCACCAGTTGAACAAGCTGGAGTGTTGCCACCACTTTCGGCAGGATCAGGATCTGGGTCCTTGGGATATTGGCTGGGGAAGGAGGTTCCCTGCATACTCGCAGGCTAAAAAAGCAAAATCAAGTGTCGACTTGAAAATTTATTTTGGCAAGGCTATGATGTACAGTAATTGCTTTTTTCTGCTGCCGCCCATAAAGAAAATAATGAAAGTGACTGAAATACTGTGGTGTGATATTGGAATTTAATTAAGAATAATGAAAAGGTAGTGATGAATGTGCACAGACTGTCTCTGCATCACAGTTTTTATGATAGACACATGATACCAGAGTCATGGAAACTTTACAGTCTCTCCCATAGCACGTCTCCGAAAAAGCGGGACGTGCCACGAGTAGGAGCTGGGAAGGGGCTCTGGGAAGTGCTCTGGTGGCCACCCCACGACTTGCCACCGTGAGGCTAGCGATGCTAAACTGCACAGGACAGTGCAGTGCACTGTAAAGCCGTGCACAGGACAAACCTTTAAGGACACTCTGATATTAAGAGCAGCCCGTCAGCCACCCAGCCAGGTCCCAGGAGCACCGTGCCGCTCCTTTTCCCAGAGCACGTGAGCTGCGCCTGGGCTGATGGGCCGCCGGGGCTCCTCGGGCAGCGCTGCCGCTTCGCGCCGTCACCGTGATGTTTGCGTGGCGTAGGTGCCCTTTTAAGCTGAGAGCAGCCCTCCGAAGGGTGAGAAATTCGGCTGGCTTCCACCGGGTACAGCTGTCAGGGGCAGAACGCAGAAACCTCCGCAGAGCCATGTCATCCGATTTGACGTTGCATCTTGTACAGTCTCAGCAAGTGAGGCCATCTTTCATTTTAGTGGATGCATTAAATACAAGGCAAGTCAGGCAGGCTGCCTTGCTTCCTCTGGCCTGCCTTTCACACTCACTTTGCTGTCATGCCCTTCTTCTAATTCAGGGCATCAGACAAAGCTTGCTCTTCCTTGCTCTTCCTGATTTATGCAAGAAAGCAGCAACAAAATACACGGAGATTTGTTAATCTGGTTAGCAACAACAAATACACACTTAGTAGAGGCCAGGGAGCCCATTAAAAGAGCATACTCAGTTCCGATGGGAAGCATGAACATGCTCAGCTGAGCCTCCCGTGCTCACTAACTGGAAAGCGCGACTGACAGCTAATAATTTGGAGCGGTGTCTAATGTAAATACAGAATTAGAATATGCTCTGAGTACACAGTTTCTGTAAGCTCACAGCTCTGAGAAAGTTTGGAGAAGCTCTGCCTAGACATGCAGATGCATGCTAGCATCCAAGCCCAAGTTGATATAAGCTCATGAATTAAGTGAAGTCCCCTTGGTTTGGAGAAAAAGAAGAGGAGGAGAGGAGAAGAGAGGAGAGGAGAGGAGAAAACCCTTCAACTTCTTGCGTTTCTGGAGATCAGGGAAATTACACTAGGATAAAGCTTGGCCCAGCATCGCTATTAGATGACCTTCTGAAATGGAAAGGAGATCTTTGGAGTGGTGTTGGAGAACTGGAGGGTTGAGGAAAAGCTTTGATTCCTTCGCAGAAGGGAGGTTGGTGGTGCTGACACTCAGCAGGAACAGATGTCCCTTCTTTGTGGAGAGAAATCAGCTACCCCTCTCCCTTTCTTCCTCACAAGACAACCCTCTGGGAACATCCCTACCATTCCTGGAGGTACCTAGACATCAGAGAGATGAGCACAGGAAAAGAGAGGCCTCTGTTTCAGAGGTGACAGAGCCTATAGCCCTATGGACAAGCACCTAATTTTTCTTGTTAATCCTGCCCACAGTGCCAGTGATGAGGCTGATGGTGGAGTTTCTCTGGCGGAGAGGGGTCTAGATTCCCACTGGCACTGCTTTGTGCAGCCCCCTTGGTTATCCACGCAGCTCTGGGCAGCAGGGAAGGCTACCAAGGGCGAGCACAGGCTGGTTTGAAATGCTCTGCTGGTGCAGACAGGCTGTGATGTTCAGAGATTGCCGGAGGTGAAAAGCCAGTTCCCAGTCACTGGGCAGCTCTGGAAAATCTTGGCTGTAAATATCCTGAGCTGAATGTGGGAAAATGGGATAGCAAGGAGGGGACAGCCTCCACCTTTCCTGCCATCCTAGCAGCTGCCTTAGGCCTGCTGGCAGTGACTCAGCGGTAGCATGGGAAGAGGAGGAGTGCCGTGCCTTCTGCTTCTCCTCCTGAAGCACAAGACAGGCTTGGCATAAGCAGAGGGGTAGAACTAGATCTTCACCGTCTTCACAAGGCCCTGGAAGAGGGGAGCGAATTGCACCCCAAAAATGAGGGCAGTGGATGAACCTTCCCATCCCTGACCCAGGGGATGCTGGAAAAATTGCAAGTGCATCCCCCCACTTCTTATCCGATGACATTTGGACAACAGTCCTGCATATGTCACCAGGGAAAGTGTCAAATCTTATTTAGGTGCTGATTGTGCCAATTTAATACCCTGTCAGTCACAGCCACAGCACAGGTGTGACCCAAGAACACTACTTCTTGTCCTCCTGATCGTATGTCATGTCCTCAGCCTGCCTAGCTTCTTATTAGGTTAGACACTGTACAAAGTTAGCGTCTCTGTCGTTCTTTTCTCGCTTCCTCCTTGTTTCCCTGCCTATCTCCCCCCGCAGTTCAGCTGTTCATCTGGCCACAAAACCCTGCAGAGTCAGGATGGCTGAGATCAGTATCTGCCTTCATTCGCACTACTCCAGCCCCCCGAGTCTGGAGGGAATTTACTTCCAAAAGCTGAAGGTCCCCTTGCCTTTAGTGGCCCATTTGGACAGCACAACTCTGGCTACAGGTTCATGGCTACAGGTTCATCGCCACCAGCAATACATCCCAGACCTCATTTATAGCTGGGTCAACTGAGAAGAGCCACTGACACATCTGAGGGCCAAGGTAAAAGCAGACCTTTGCTGCTCTGGTCCAGCAGTGGCAATTTGTCCTGGTCAAAATGTGCGAACAGAGGGAAGACAACACAGCAAAGTCACATTCATGGATCTCCTCTATGGTAGTCTCCACAGCATTAACCCCACCATCAGCCCAGTGGGAAATGATCCAGGAAGCAAATTCCAGAGGCTCATATTCACTTTCTTATTTACTGTCACTGGGCAATGTTCCTTCATAGACACTGCTGGCAAACTATCAGCCAGAGAAACCCCTTCAGTGAAAGATCTGGGCAAAAGGTGATGATGTAGGGACAACTCTGACCTGGGGTGGATCTCATATAGGGTTTTTAGGAGCAGTTTACCCATCAAGGAGAAACCGCTCTTGTTTTCTTGTGGCAGAGCAAAATTAAACCCAGGGTAAGGGTTTGGGTCTGTCAGAATTAATGAGCCAAGAGTTCCTCCTTTCACACAAACAGACTTGTCTCTGATCTTGCTGGACAATGGTGTAAATGTGGCACAACTCCTCCAGGGATTTCCAAGCCTCATCTCCAATGGGTATCACTCAACATGCTTCCACTGGAGCCTACTTTGCACTGGCTGAGCTTCTAGCCCAGCAAGACATAGTTGCTTTCATTTTCAGCCTAATGGAGTGTATTATTTTCAGTCCTCCTCCTGCTCACACTTATTTACTAGTGATTTCATAGCTCAACCTGCCTTAGCAGTAATCCCTGCAAACTTCCAGTTACATTGAACTGATCAGTCCCTACAATAGGAATATGCCTTTGAATCATATGCTAAAGCTGGAATCCACTCCTTGCTGGATGTTGCATTATACATTGGCAGATTTCTTTCCTCCTAAGGGATGGCTTTCAGCAGAGAGTGTACAGAAGAGTTAGAAGCGCATATGTGCTGTTCTAGCACAAACACAGCTATTTAAGTGAGCCACAGTGAGAACAGAATTTATGTTAGGTTGGGCGGATAAAATTGGATTGGAATCGGATATACTCACATACATACCATTGGTCTCAGTGGCCCTTACTTTACATATGTTGGATTTCCTGCTGCCAATAGAGAGGAGCAGTTCTAAAATAAGCCAAAGGTATGTAAATGGAAAGCAATATGTTCAAGTGGAATTACGATGTCACATCGAGGTTTGCTTCAGGGGCAGGAATAAGGCTGGATCTCTGTGGTGTTTCATGCTCTGTATCTGCTCACATCATAGCAATGGCTAACATGTTCCTTGTAGTATTTAGATTTATGTAGTATGAGTGAGCAAGAGGAGGTTAAAAATACAGATAGGAACCACAAATCAGGTCTCCTGGGTTCACCCAGCCCTCCCTGTTGAGAGCAGGGAGCTGACTGGGGACACCCCGGTCCCACACCCACACTCCTCAGGCTGGCTTTGTGTCACCAGTTCGGCTGGGTGATCCTAGGAAATCTTTGCCTCAGTTTCCCTCTTTGCCAAAAGCAGGGACTAAAACTTATTAGTCCATGAAGATTAGTTACTCAGTCATTGCAGTGTGCATTGCACTTCTCAGAAGAAAAGTGATATTCTCTAGAACTGGAAACCCTGCCTCTCTTCTTTCCCACACTTGGTGCTTGCCATCTGGCTGAGAAGCATGCTGAAAAAAAGACACAAATCCTCCATTTAATTATACTGCGCATTTTATTATCTCACCTCAGATTTTGTTGTTAATCTCTTTTACAGATTTCGTTTACATAAGTGGAGGCCTTTAGCTTTAGCAAGCTGCATCGCTTTCTCTTCTGATTCTGCAGATATCAGTAAGCTAAAAAGAAAAGAAGAAAGAACATGTGTCCTTAAATTTGTCATTCAGTCTTTGCTAGGTTTTATATACTGTTTCCTCCTCCTCAGCTCTTCACCTAAAAATCCAGAAGACAAACTTAAATCAGCACAGCCAAAGCAGAATAACAACTCCCACAGGAATAATAGAGACTCTCTTATTAGAGACACTTAAGCCCAGATAAGACAAAGCTCCAGAGATAACAGCGATAACCATTTCACAACCCCCAAGTCTGCAGGCAGGAGTAACTATATAACATCCTACCCCTGTAATTCCCATATGCTAAGATGAAAGCCCCAAGCTGGTTTGTTAGCACTTGACATTTCAAATTGCAGCTAATTCTCTTAGTTTTAAGCCCCAGTCTAGGAAGGAAGGTGTTCAGAACTGCTCTGCACCCACGTCTTTGAGAGATCCAGCACAAGGGCAGGTCCCGAGCTGCCTTGCAGGTGTAGCTCGAATTATAAGCTCTGTTGGAAATTGCACCCTAAAGCCTGAGGTCTTTTTGGGGAGGAGGAGTAGGGAAGTGGGAAGCAGCGCTAAGGAGAGCTGCTGAGAAGTGTTGCAGTGCTGCTAGCAGTCAATAGCAGCTCTAGGGCACAGGCAGGGCCCTTCAAGACAGCATAACCTTCCCAGAAGAAAAGTGTGTGCGTGAGAGAGGGCGGGGGTATCCAAGGCCTCTGTAAAGTGAGCAAACATGACACAAAAGCCCTTCTGAGGAATATAAATATCTCCATGATGATGAGCTGGTGAGAGAAAGGAAAGGCAGAATTTCCAAGGCAGAATTCAAGCTTCTGACAGTACCATCTGGGGTGTCCTGTAACATCTCTGCTAGCAGTTTCTCCAGGACATCTTGGTATTTTTCCAGCTGCCTTGTGGTAAGCCACATCCTAGCTTTGGCAGGAACAACTAGCTGTGGAGGAAAGCAGGAAAAGTCAACAGGAAAAGCTGAGGGGAAGAGACACAGGTAGGTTGGGGGCAGCCATGCTTTGATTCCCCTTTGCTCAAGTTAATAGAGGGTCCAGTGCTGATTTGAAGGGAAGATGATGCCCCTGAGTGTGGGGAATAGCTGTATTCTGAAGGCAGCCCCTTGGACTCTCAATCCAATTTGTGTTGTTTGTGGTGCCAGTTTTCATGCGTATGGGCTGACTCAGAAACACAGAGAAAGGCACCTGCTGGCAACAGAAACCTTAGACAAGACAGTCATTTCTGAACCTTATAATCCTCCACTCTCTCTCACCTTGACCCTCCAAGCTATCAGCTTTCCTGATGCTGGTGAAGCATCTTGCCTTAGTAAGGACTGAGGATGAGACATTATCTGGCCTCCAGGTTGATTGAGTTCAGGCCAGCGGCTGCTCAGATGTACCCAAAGTAAAGCTGTTCTGGGCAGGGCTGGAGGCACAGGAGGACTTGCAGCTGCAGTGGGGGGCTAGACCCTGGGATGTGCCTCTTATTTAACGCATTGAGCTGTGAGATCATGTTGTTTAAATCCTGTTATTGATTGTTAGTGTACCACGTTTGTAAGAGCAGTAGCATATTAACCTGTGTCTTGGCCAAATTCCAGCCTAGCTAGTCACTCTGCCTGTCCTGCTGAGCCTTTCCTGCAATTTGGACTGGACCTACATGCTCCTTTTGATGGTACAGAGAATGGCTGTGATCACCGCAGAAGTGCCTGCACTGACAGGGCAAAAACAGAAAAAAGCACTCGTTTTAGACTTGGCTGACCAGGTAAGCATGCCTTTGAGGGCTTAGACTGGCACTTAAATCCTTAAAATCGATGATTTTCTGCTGTGTATACAGGCTTTGGGGGTGTGGGTATTTGCACTCAGGTTTGTAAATAAGGTCTTCCCAGTGCAGAGCATTGTGAGAGGAGGTGAGTGGTGCTGGACAACTGGTACTGGAGCTGGGCAAAAAAGTGACAAGTTAAAACCAGACGTGAAGCAGAGCTGTGAATTACTGACTTGCATTTGGCTGGTGTTTTCAGAGTGGCAAATGAAACACCACGTGTTGTTTTCATCTTTCCTGTGCTAAGGGAGAGCCCAGGTGGGTCTGAAGGGTGACCAGGCTGGTAAATATTCAAGATAATTTAAAGGCTGAAGGTATACCCTGTCTCTGGTGCAACCTTGCTCAGTTCCCGGGCAGAGCTGGTAGGAAATGGGTGGTATTCCTTCTTATTGACTGTGAGCTCCCTAACAGCACCCACTCTCTTCTAACAAGGCACCATTAACCATGTATCTGTAGCCAGGTCCTGTGGGCTGGTTCTAGAGCAACCTGGCCCCTTGTGTCCTTGTGGATTCCTTAGTCGCACGGTTCACCTTACCTGGATGGTCTTGACCTTGCTGACATCTTCTGCTCTGGATTCTTCAGGGAAGTCTTGCTCTTCCAGCTGCTGCAGTGAGGTCAGGGATTTCTTCTGCCCCTTGTTCCTCTCCTTTTCCTGGAACCCCCCAGGAAAGAGCAGAGAGGGCATTGCTGCTGTGACACAGCATCGTGACGGCACCAAACGCTCTGTGGCAAATCCAGGGCGTGATGCCCTGCAGCCGGGGGCCTGCAGAGCTGGGTACAGCATCATTCCCCTGGGCCTTGAGCTGCAGCTCATTGGGAAGAGACCCACGGACTATGGTCAGCATGGCCCCAGGGGCTACAGTTCTGATACACAGCAGGGGCTGCAACGTTGGGTGTGAGGTCAGGCTGCAGGGAACAATCTACAGCAAACATGTCACTGCTTGATGACTCCTTTGGTCTGTGCAAGAGACCACTATCAGCAGGGTGTGGTCGCCAAGTATACTGACCTTACAGAGCTATTCCAGCCCCAAGAGAAAAGCCAGATTGTGGGGTAAAAGAGACAATGGCAAAGGCAAAGGGGAACAGAACCCAGCAAAGACCATGCTCGGTGCCGTACTGCTTGCTGTGCACTTACTTCAGTTTGAGTGCTCAGTGGAGGAGAGGCAGCCTTTGGGAGGAGGCCAAGACTGATTTCACCCACATGCACATAGCTACCAGGGTTGTGACATACAAACGCTATGGGGACTGTGCGTGGGTGCCCATCCTTTCTCTCGAGGAGGTTGAAGGATGGCTGTGCTCCCCACAAAAAGCAATTGCTTAGGAGCAAGTAGATAGGCTTCGGAAACAAGATTTCTCCCCAGTATCAATGGATTGCGTCGTGCGGGAGAAGCTCTCTTCGACTGTGTTTAAGGAGAAGATGCCAGTCTCTGAGACTGCTTGCCTGACACCTTTCAACAGTATTAGTTTCACATCAAAAGAAAAATATTCTCCTCTCTGCACATCCCAGAGGTGACAACCATCTGAAGGATGGTTAATTATTTGTTACAACAAAAAGACCCAGCAGAATGCTGAAGGGAGGCTGCAACTTCACTATAAAAATTACAGCCACCAGCATAGAGGAAAGAAAAAACAAGAGCCAGTATCTACAGATAACTCATATGGAGCTTTCAGTTCTTAGGTAAAGAGGTTTGAGCTCTTCTTCTCTGGTCTCACATCTCAAAGATTGTCTCTCCCATAGCCCTTAGCTATGGGATGAGTGGGGGGCTGCCGATATCATAATATCTCCTGTTTGGACAGAAGGGACAGATGATGAGAACAGCAGTGGCATGGCATGGGGTGAGGATGGGAGAAACACCTTTCCTGCATTATTCGGGGCTCCAGCCAGCGCAGTACATTTCTTATGGGTTACCTGCATTTTCTGGAAGTCGCTCTGGGTGAAGAAGGGCAGGTAGCCTTCAGTCTGCTCAGCCAGCATAGACACCACGTACACCAGGAGCAAACTAGCCACCACTTTCTTTGAGACCATTGTGAAAGCCTGAATGACACAGGAAAAAAGATGCTGGGGTGATAATGGAGAAGGCCATTTGAGGAGAAATCGCTTTGGCTTTTGATCAGCTGCCGTCTAATTTAGCCACCAGCTAACTATAGGTATATTTACTTTTCCAGTTGCTCCTGAGCTGAGAATAGAAGTGTCTTGACTGACAATTCTCTCAAACTACTTCTTGTAAACAGATTTGTTCTTGAGCAATAACCCCAGAGACTCAAAGCCCAGCCCTTCAGGACTGTTAAAGGCTCCCTCCATGCCGAGAGCTTTGGCCCCCGGCTGCGGTGGCACGACACCCCCGTGCACCCAGAGCAAAGCGCTCCCGCCGACCCCACCGAGCCCCGGCAGCGGGGTGGGCAGAGTGGCACTGCGGGAGAGCAAAAACCTGCATAGAGCTGTTTTGTTAAGTTTTGTTTTCACATTCCTCCCCGCTGAAAATCCACCCTGGTGAACCAAATCATTTAATAAACCTCACTGGGTCAGAGTGAGCTGAGAATGGCTTATGCCAGCCCTGCTCCGTAGGAGTCTAGTAGAAAGGGCTTTAAAAACTAGCTTTTGAAGTGATTTAACAGTGACTTTCCATCAGAAGAGGACTTATGTAAACATTAAATGCTCTCTTTAAATATTAAAATATTCTCTCTGGACGAATTTAATGGAGTCAGGTCCCACAACTTAACTACTCTACCTGATTGGAGCCTGATCCTTAATTAGTTTCAAAAGCTTGTGCTTTGGACGTTGTTAGAAAGACATTGTTTGGTCAAATTTGACCCCTAAATTAGATTTCCCATAAATATCAGCTAGCATTGAACTGAAGGTCAGTGGAAGTTAATAAATACTCCCCTCCACAGCACTTGCCAGGCAGATCCCTCAGCAAACCGCCAGTTCAGGGGAGGTCTGACAGCGAGCGAAGGCGGCTGTAGCCCCTTTCCTCTCTCGCAGCATTGCTTAGCACTGCTCCGCTCTGCCCATGGCCGGGGCCACCTCCCCGCTGCCCACCCATGTCGGGTCAAAGCTATTAATTGCCCTGGGACATCGCCCTGGGTGATCTTACAATATGCACCATTTGCTGCGGTGATGGAAAGGGCATTTCTCAGGCTCTCCCCTCCTCGGAGTGTTTTGGTATGCACATGTGCTGATAATGTAGCATTATCTCAGTAGCATCAATCTTTTGTGCCATTTCATTTATTCTAGCACTGCAATAAAATACTGCCATATACAACAGAATAAACCCAGTCACCTCCTTCATCTCTTATTGACTAGCCCTTTGTGAATTGCTTCTCGCCCTCTTCCCCCAGAGAAACACCCCCACGCATCTCCAGTCGAGAATGTCTCTTCTGAATGTCCCTTCCTTATTTTGTAAGCAGGACATGTCTTCCAGACCCGAGAACTCCGGCTCATTGCCTCTCCAGGCAGATATGCACCTTGTCGCTAGTGAATTTGCTTCCTAGCTACAAAGGGAAAGCACAAAGCAGGAGCATCCCAAGTTCAGCATCAGCACAACAAAGTGCTGCAGTCGCATGAGGCTGGGTGCAGCAGTATCCAGTTCTGCTTATGCCAGCAGAAAAAGGGGGTAGAGGGCCAGTTTGGGGTCAGGAGGTGCGGGCATCCGCCTGGTCCTGGTGCGAGCACAGCAACAACAGGACAGTGCCTTTATCTGCTGAGCTCTGCCTTCTGAAAACCAAATCGTTCTGGTCAATAGGAGCTGGCTGTGACTCATTTTCTTTATGTTCAAAGCAGCTCTCCGAGTGCAGAGGACACTCAGGGCTTCCTGCGTCTCCGCAGCACGCTCCGCTGTCTGCTAGGTGCTCAGGGCAAGCAAGGAGGCAGGAGCGGCTGGAATCAATGCTCCCACGGCCGGGGAAGAGCAGAAAGCACCTTTCCCCTTGCTTAAGCATTGATTTTTCCCTCCTCCTTATCAGACAAGCTCCTGCTGAATGGAAGCAGATGCATGCTGGTAACACCAGGCTCTGCTGGTGCCCGGTCAATGTGGGATGAATGAGCACTGTGGGAGACAGAGATTAGGGAAACGGGGCCCTTCCAGGGCGCGAGAGGAGCTGCATTAACAGCAACAGAGCAGGAGGAGGGAGCGAGATACCAGCACAGGCACCAACCTCCAGACAAATTTTGCAGGGCAAAGCCTGGGTGGGCTTGAGTGCTCACAGCACCTTCCCGGGCAATGCCTCCCTCCCAGGGCACAGGACTACGCTGTTATGGCAAACATCCCTAGGCTAGGCACAACTGGGCTGACCTTGCCAGAGTTTTGATTCACGAAATCTGACTGTGGTGAAAGGCCCCATTTTTGACCTCTTCTCGAGGAAAAGCTTTCTGCTTTGCCCAACAGAAACATTTGGTCAAGTCATACTTCCTCCCTTTTCCCTGCAGAAAATTTGGAAAAACCACACGGAGAAACCCCCTGAGCCAAGGCTCACCGCCGCTGCCACCGGCACCTATTCGAGCACCCACGGGCCACCCCGCCGAGCGCCCGACTGGAAGCAGAAACGCGGCACCTACCTGGCAAACGTGGCCCTGGGATGCTGAAGGTCAGGCCTCTCCTTCCTCTTCACACCTGGATGCTCCTGCTGGGTTTCCCAGCCTTTTTATACCTGCTTTCCTGCACTGGTACCCCCACTTCCAGGAGAGCTGACGAATGGCTACCTGGAGTGCGTGGAAACGGGTTTGCCGTACAGGCAGCACTGTTATCTGCATTGGATTTTTGAGTTTCTGGTTTCCAGGATGATCCCCTTTCTGCCCTCCCCCAGGTTTCTGTCCTTAGGCTGGCAGCAGGTCTCAGTGGTGCCCACAGCTGGACCTAAAGCAAATCTCTCTGTGCCTCAGTTTCCCTATCTTTACAGTGGAGAAAATTCTCTCTCAACTTGTCTATTTAGATTGTGAGCCCTCCGGGTAAGGCCTTTATGCTGTGAATGTATCAGCAGTTAAATGATGCTTGGGTCTTGATTCTATTTCTACTGTAATATGGACAGATCACAATAATAACAATGATGCCACTGAAATCAGCATAATGCAGAATGAAGTTTGACCCACTGGCATTGCAAAAGAATTGATTTAAGGTAATAAATCCCCTGGCAAGATCGAGAGCAAAATATTAAAATAATAAATAAAATTGTACATGCCAAACCTAGCACCAAAGAGCTTTATAAACTGAGCAGACAAGTGAGGAGATGACGGGGCAGTCTGGAGGATTTGTCTGTCTATTTGGGGTCCTCAGATGGCCCCTAATACCGTAATAACTGAACAGCTCACACTCCTGGACACGCAGATCCCCCTCAGGGACACAGAAGGTCTGGGAAAGGCCAGAGATGTCCTATTGCTTCTCATCAGATCGGTGGCTGCGTGTGAGCAAACCTGAGAGCAGCCAGCCGAAAGCAGATGAGAAGCAAGAGGAAAAAATGAGTTGGGGAAGGAACGAAACCCTGCTGTGTCGAGTGGCTCTGCAGGGTGTTAGAGCAGGGTCGTGCAGCGGCATTCCTGCCTCGCCGGCTGAAAGCTCAGCACCGGCAGTATTCGCTGAAGCCAAGAGGGGAAAATCTGTGACACAAGGCAGGAACATGGCTTTCCTCACCTGGCTCCATCACAGCTAGTCGATACGACGTGTACACACTCTGCACCGCGTGTGGGTCCTGACAAGGGCCTTGCTGCTGTCTCCACAGTCAATAATGCTCAATTTGGGCCAAACCCCTCCTTAAAAAATGTGGCAGTCGCTAAGATGCTTCCAAGATCCCTGTGTATTTATGACAGCTTATCACCAGGCAATGAAGTGGTCCTAGCTATAAAACTTCCAGAGAGGTCAACATAGTTTTTCTCCCTGGGACCATGTGCATGTGTGTTGATAAAAAGGACATTACACAATAGGTTATTTTTCCCTTCGCTAAAGAATTTGTGCAAAGCCCGTTTGACACTGGTTCTCATTTTAATTGACTTTTTCAGTTTTTTTTTTTTATGGCTATGATGGATGCAGCTGACGAGTCGGCAGATGGTGTTGGGAAGTGACAAATTAATTACCAAGAAAGGTCACTTTTTCAAAGCACTAAACTTTCCCATGTCTTGTCCCCTTTTACCTCAAAAATGTGGCTGGCTGGCAGGTTTCCCATCCATCTGTGATGAAGCTTTCTTCATTGGAAGGGACAACCTTTAAAACAAAAGGGAAGACTAAAATTAATCATACCTGTATTAGCTGGACACTGTCTACCAAGTCCACCTCTTAATTATGCAAGTGCCCCCAAAATGGAAAGAAAACGGAGAACTGAGACCTGATTTCAAGACTTCTTTAATGGAAGCGCCGGAGTGGATGGTAGCAACAGGCATCTTTTTGTTTGAGGTTTGCTGAGTTCATAAAGGCAGCTTTTAGCATGAACCCCCCCTCCCATTGCCAATAAAAAACGAGGATAAAGGAAAATAAAATTCACAGGTGTGAATGTGGCCTCTGTCATAAGGCAAAAAGCCTCTATCCCACTAGGCTCCCTACAACAACTTGCAATCTGCAGCCCCCTTAAAATCTCCTTGTTTTATGAAGCAAAATTACAGCAGAGGTTAGAGGCTTAACAAAAAAATGATGTGCAATATGGACATGTTTGCAGCTCTGCTTATACCTGAAGTTAAATGTTTGCCATAGTTGGGAGTAATTTTAACACGAACTGCCAGTGGTAGTGAAGTCCATTAAACCATGTCTCAATTGCAATGTCAAGGAATCAAAGGAAAACGAGTACCAGCAACACTGAACATTTGTCTCCGTGTCCTGTAATTTTCTCTCTAAGTTGCTTTGTGCTTGGGGTATTTTGGCAAGGGGTTGCATAAAAAAGAGGATAGGAGAATCCCGTGCTAGTCCAAAGCTGAATTTTGGCCCTAGGCTAAAGCAGGTGGGGGAAGGCGCATGGGAGGAGCATGAACGACCAAGATCCCGCACTGCCTCTCTGCTTATGCTGGTGATTTGGGATGTTCGTTTCCATCTCAGGCAGGTGGAGACTCTCGGTCAGGAATTTGGGTGTCCACCAGCAGAGCTTGTCATTCAGGGCCAAGGGTCAGAGCTAGAGCAATAGCCCTGACAGCCACGGCAGGCCAAATCACCCTCTTCTCCCCCGTCTCCAACAACCTCCATGGATGGGGCTGGCACATATGCGAAGGGAGGGTTGGTTTTGTGCACAGAGGAGCCCCGTCTGCTGTAGCAGCTCCTCCAGCCGCCAGCCTCACAGCAGCCATCAGGCTTGGACAAATTTGTGTCCCCAGCCCTCAATTCCCCTTCCCCATGCCCAAGGGAGTGTCTGTCTCACACTTAATTTTTTTGCTTGGAGTCCGATGGGTCAAAAATATGGAGCATGCTATGCTGGATGTGATGTCTGCAGTCACACAGCTAAATGTGGATGAGAGTAAGGAGTTCATCTGAGGTTGCCTGCTTTGGAAGCGGGAGAAGAAAGCTCTTCCTTGCAGCCCAGGCACTGTCTTCCAGCTGCTCTCTGCATAGATGCGTTACGGATTTAGCAGGCGCTGTTGTCTGCGGCTGCTGAATTCTCCTAATGAATAAAGCACCAGTGGCAAATTTTAAATGCAATTTTCCAAATATTAATGCTAGATAAATATTTGAAGAATCACAGGCTTAAAACACATGTTAATTTGCAGCATAAATATTTTAAGCACACAGACTTCCTACTCCCGGCCCAATTCTTGCCTTGCACCCAGTTCAGTTTCTCCCCTCTGCTCGGTGCAGTAATTCATGGCAATTCACCGCTGCGTAGCGGGGCTGGGAGAGAATCGACAGCGAGGATTTAACTCCTGCTGACTCCCCAAAACTGCTCACCCTCCTGGTTGCAGCAGCAAATAGTGATCTTTAGATTAATGGTGAATTTGTCTGGTGGTGTTTCTCTCCTCTCCCACGGTTCCTGCTTGGCTTATACAGCAAATCCAGAGACCTGAGACCTGGAGGGTCTTTTTGCAGCCCGCGCTGAGCTCCGGATAGGGTGCAAGTCAGACACGGAGCAGGAGGCAAAGGCTCTGGGTGCGCCGCAGAGGATGGGGAATGCCCTCAGCTCACCTTTTAGAGGTGGCGATCTCATTTTTACCTGACAACGCAAAGCTCCTTAGCTCTCCAACTCCAGCATGTCCAAGAGGCTCTGGACGGGGAGCAGCTCCTTCGCAGCAGACCGTCTCCAGCAGGATCGTGCTGATTTGCATCCTCAGCAGCTTGGTGAGCTCTTCCAGCCCTTGAGAGCCTCCGTCCGGTATTTAAAGCCTGAGGAGTCAGTGCTGCACCCCATAATCCCAAAGCCTCTCTGGAAGCCAGGTCTGAGGTGACCTGAAATGGACCTTGCAATATTGGTAGAAATTCTGGCCTCCTGCCTCGATGTCTCTGTGCCTGGAAGGGATCTAACGCCGTCTGTTTGCGGTGCGAGGAGAGGCATGCATGCGTTTACAAAACACATTTCAGTGTTTATAAAACATTCTAATCGCTCAAACAAGAAACAAATAAACAAGAGGGAAAGTGTTTCCTTGCTTTGTTTTTCTTGGCTTCTGCTCGCTCCTTTCCTACTCTCCCCCCAGCCTGGAATAAGCGAAGAGAGAAAGGAGAGGAGGCGAGAAAGCAAAATGGGATGCATCTCGTTTGTTCCCCTTTTGGTTTTCAAATCCAAACCAGCAGCTTTTCACTTGAAGGCTCGGGAATATTTTTAGGAATGGTGGAAAATGCACTTCACCCCGCTGGCAGGGGCTGTGGCCGGATGGTCCCCGGTCCCTCGCGGAGCGCGGCTCTCCATCGCCCCGGGTGCTGCGGGAGCAGGGCCCGGCCGGCGGCACGGAGGGGCAGGTGAGGCACCCGGCCCGCAGCGGCAGACACCGCACGCGTCCCATGGCCTGAGCGCTGGCCCGAGGCTCTGGAGGTGGGGAAATCGCTTAGCGCTTCAGAAAAGGAGCTCACTGCCCGGCTCACAGGGAATATTCATTAGATTTTATGAAAGAGCAATTTAGCCTTTACACACACCAAGCACCCACTGACCTTTTATTTTCTTATTACCTCTTTCCCCCCCCCCCCCACCGTTCCTGTATCAAACAACAATATATCAGGTTAAGCATAGCAAGATGAAATGCTAAGGCACTGAGAAGTACATTAAAAAGCTGCTTTGCAGGGCTGCTTGCACTGTCAAATCAGCAGGAAGATGATGTATGATATTGTTACTCACCCATGGGATGCAAAATGCAGTCCTGTGGTCAGCTTTGCAGGCCAAATTTGCAGTAAACCCTGTTTTCCTGCAGAAGCTAGCGGGGTTTTTTGCCTGAGGAGGGAACAGGAGTAAACGTGAAGAATCCGGGATCCAACCTCCAGCATTTTCGGGTTTTGTCCATGGAGATTATCCATCCATGGGAGACTGTAGCATGAAAAGACATTGCTGATCTCAGTGCTGCCAGCTCCCAAGAGATTTCCTGATACAGCAGACTGGATTATGCCGGATGCCCAGGATTTATCAGCACTTGCAGCAGAGTCGCCGCTTTCATTCCAGAACCCTTCAGCAGCAGTTAATAGTAGCTTATCTGCAACAGGGGAGAAGAATTTTCTGTTTCTTTCTCTCTTTTCAGACCTTCAAGACACCAATTCATTCTGCAGGGTAACACGGAAAGAGGGTCAGATGGCTTCAGGGTCAAAGAGAGACAGCACGACCTAGCAAGCACTTTCCCATCCAGGTCTTACTGGGCAGATTAATGTGCGCACTGGTGAGCCTTAATGGGGCCCGCGTGGCTCTGGCACCTTCGTGGGAGACCTGGTGATCAGCGGAACCCAGCGGCACGTCCCGGCTGGAGCACGGGCCAGCAGAGCCAAATGCAGAACTCGGACAGCAGCAGTCAGATCTGCAGGGACATGTCAGTCTGTCCAGGAAATCCAGTTCTGCAATGGGACTCAAATTTGCTAAAAAGCCAATTTAATCTATAGATCTTTCGCCTAGGTGATGAATAGCAACCTCAGGAAAAGCCTCTCCTCTAGTCGACCGCAAAGCTTAGAGAGCTAAACAGTAAAGATCAGGAAATTAAGGAGAATAAATATTAATGAAAGGAGTGGAAAATTAATCATCGCTTTTCCAAACGATCCCACCATCACTTTGCTCATCCGTGCAGGGCTACTGCGTTCACCTCTTCCCTTGTCACGCGCAGGCCCTGGCAGCCCCCGGGCAGGAGCACGTGCTCAGAGAGCTTGCGCAGAGCCTCCGCCGGAGATGCAGCCGCCACGCAAACAGCGCAAAACCACAATTGCATGTGAAAAGCGATAAAGAGGCAGCAAGCAGGAAGGGAGCAGGAATGGCAAAAGGGAAAGGGTGATTGTACCAACATGGGATTCAGTGCAAAAAAAGAAAAACCAAAACCAGTGAAAACCCCTCCGCTAATTTCAGTCGGCTGCAGGCCAAGCCCCGAGCGATGGGGCTTAGCTCCACGGGTGCAGCTGAGAACCGGGATCGTTACGTAAAGGGACGGAGAGGGAGCCGGGCCGGGCCGGGCCAAGTGGAAGAAATGAATCCAATTACAGGATGAAGGGCAAAGGGAGAGAAGGGATGCGTTTGGTCTGGAGCAAATCCCTAGAAGGCTTTAAAGCAAGGACAGCAGCAAGATGAAGACAAAAGCAAGCTCCAGCGCAGGATGCTCAGCCACCACTGTGAGGAACTGGGTACCCAAAACAAGGTGGTGGTGGGGCCTGTCTGGTGGCGAGAGTCTGGGCAAGGCAGCAAAGAGAGGGGCTCTCCCTGGGACACCCAAAGGGAGGTGGCTTTGCCGGGACTTGGAGCATCAAAGTGGCCATGCACAGTCCAAAAAGGGACACTGGAGCAAGGAGCCGCAGAGCCAGCCCAGCCAGGCACTGGGCAACAGCCCTGCTGGAAAACAGTAAACAAACGAGTAAACCCCAAATTTCCTCAGCACTTTTTCCCAAAACATAAAATCCCAGCCGGACCTGTCACAGCAGTCTCCAGGTTTCCACAGAGAAAAGGGCTGTGCACTAGAAACAAACAAAAAAAAATAATGACCCAGTTATGACAAAATGAAACAGCGTGTATAAAGCATTGCTGCAGTGGGCTGCAAGCGCATCCAAAATAAGGCCCTCAGGAACAACAGGGTTCACTTCAAATGAGATTTACAAATTAAAAATAAAAGAGCCGGATTATTGTTATTTGCCTAAATCCCATTTTCTGACTGCTCAGCCATCCTCAAAGCCGGCCCGCAGCAGGCGCTGCTGGACGCTGCAGAACGAAGCAATGGCGGTGCTGCGCTCTTACGTCCCTTTGGAGCTAAATGAGCTGGCTTTTCTTTTCTCTAGGGGCCTGGCTGCGCAGTGAGGCACTTGGCATTAGCAAGACGGGAAGATCTCAAGGGAACAGGCAGCATCTCCTCGCTGGCGTTGGCCAGCACCCTCTCCAGCGGCCGGTTTGCTCCCTTACGCAGCCGCTGACAGCTAGAGCAACGCGCTCGCGCTGCTTCCAGGTGCTGGGCTGGTCCTGCGCTGCTGGAGGGCTGGCGATGCCGTCTCGCGAACCTGCACACTACGCTGCAGCCCTAGTTAATCACCTAGTTAAAAGTGCTGACAGCACCGCGCAGCGTGGTGCGGGCTGGCGGCGGAACTGGGATTGCTCAGCTCCTTGGCAAAAAAAATGACAGGTCCCAGTGACTTTTTGTCTCTGCAAGGAAATGTTATGGTGCTTGTGGAGATGTTATGTGGATCGGCAGCAGGAGGAAAAGCCCGGGAGGTGGCAGGGGCCTGCTCGCTTGTGAGCGCTGCATGCATGAGGGGGACCCTGCAAGGAAAACAGGAGCTGGAGTTTCCCGCGGCCAAAGCTTGTGGATGCAGCAAGTTTTGAGGGCTCTGAGCAAGGACCTGTCTGCTGCATGGCAGGAGACAGGCTTCTGTGTGCTCTTTTTTGGGGGGAAATGGCACAAAGAGCCCCTCTTTGCAGCACCAGCCCCTTGTCCTGGATGGATGCAACCACGCGAGCCTGGAGGACCTGCAGGCAGGCAGTGCCGGCACGCAGCTCCCGCGGGCAGAGGGCCCAGGCCGCCTCCTCGGCCGCGTTAATCCACTCTGGTGGGGGGGGCAATGGCTCCCTGAACCGAATTGTAAATACATCTGTGTCCTCCTTCTCCCTGCCACACATTTAAATCTATTTGATCCACTCTAATGGATTGATCTACAAGTTTGTGCACACACATCCTGCTTTGGCCGGGGCAGCTGACAGCACCTCGCCCATCACGACCTGTCAGTTCCACTCAGCCTCACCTCTGCCGGGAGCCGCCGGGAACGAATCCAATTACAGGATAAAGGGTTTTCTTCCCCTCCATATGGTCTCCACAACGCTCCAGCTTTAGCTTGCTTTAACCCCTTTCCTGGTGAGGGAGCTCGCAAGGCTGGAGTAAGCGGCTCAGCGCACCGGCCGTGCGTGGCTGCTCTCCGATACGGGAAGCCAGGTCTTCCCAGGGCGGCCTGGGGGTACCGGGAGGCAGGCACGTGTCTGTGGCATAGTCACACTTCCCTCTTCTTCCTCCTGCCCGCAAGCAAGGTTTGAGCCCCTCCAGAAAGGAGATTCAGGGTAATGCTTTACAAAACCAGCCAAAGGCAGAGAAGCAAACTCTGTGCCGTTTTGCACTCAGCGTTGGCCCTGGTGCTCAGCGCAGGGTTTAGGTCCTGCTCATCAGCCACCACGACAATTTGGACACAGATGGGAAGGTGCCAGACTCACAGCCAGAGCTCATCCCTGGGCCTTCAAAACTGAATTTTGGTGTCTGCACTGAGATAAGCCCGCAGCACCACCCGGTTTCTTTTGGGGCTGAGGGAACCTAGATGAAGGGGGGAGCACTTCTCTGGGGTTTATTCGGGATAGGCACATGCAGGGTGCCCCAGTTTGTTTCCCAGTGGGTTTTTAGTGCTCTTGCTTTTGCATTTTGTTACACCTTGCTCTGCAACCGGCTCCCTGCGTGCCCTTGGGCAAGTCACCTAGTCCCCCACGACCACAGAGGCACTGCACGGTCGTGCCCTGCCTCGCGCGGGTGGACGGGCACAGCGAAGGGCTCCCAGCTCCCGCCGCCCCGGGGAGCCCACCTCTCCCAGCGCACCTGCGTGGTCTGCTCCGCGTGTCCCTCGAGCCCCGTGAAGGCCTCATCTCCTCCGTGCAAGCTGCTGCTGCTTGGTTATTTGATTATCATTATCATTTCTTGCTTTACACGGGACATGAAAGCCCAGACAAGCTCAGGGCTCTGTCACGCAACGTGCTGACAAACAATGAATAAGAGAGAATCTCATCTCAAAGAGCTTAGCAAAGCAGAAAATCCTGCAAGAGGAAAGAAAACCTTTCCTTTTCCTAAGGACAAGCAAGAAGGAAAAAGGGATTGCTCCCTCCCTCTCATTCAATGGGGCCTAGATTTTGCTATTGCCTTCTTGGTCTTAGAGTCAGCACAGAAAACAATTGAGAGCTCTGGGAGACAGCCGGCAAAGTTTCCTTGCTAAGAGATACCAAATTAAAGCCATCACTTTCCATTTCTGTGACAGACACACCGAGGAAAGCGAGGTTGCATTCAGGACACGTCCTGGAGGACCCAGCTATCCTCTCTGGTATCATTTTCTTCTGCCGAGTTGATTTGAGGCCTGTAGCATTGCTCCGGCTGCTGCTGACCTGCCAGGAACTCTAAATCCACATCAACGCCAGGCTCGGGGTATCTACCGGAACGCCAGCCTTCGTCTGCGAGGGGGAAAGCTGAGGCCGTGAGGACAACAGGGCAGGGACAGCACCACGCTCAGCCCGGCTGGAACGACAAGGAGACTTACGCTTACCTGCTCCATATTCAGCTCCCAGCGAGGGGAAACATCCTGAGCACTGCTCCGAGGCCGAGTGAATGTCCTCTTGGTCCAGATGTTAGCAGCCCTCCGTGTCAAAGGTTTCTGGGTACCAACCACGAAGCCAAGGCTGCACCAAGCCTGAGCTGGAACAGGGAGAGGAGAGGGTTTGCCTTGGCCAAGGAGAAATCCTCTGTGCAGAAAATACTGCTGATGCTTCTCCCCAGCCTTTCCCCCCTGCTGATCCTTTTCCCCAGCCTTTCCCCCTGCTGATCCTTTCCCACTGAAAACTACTTTGATTTCTCCTGCGCCTTCCCCAGTTATGCTTCATTTGTGCAGCTCTTCAAGAAAAGACAGAAAGCCACAAGGATGTGGCAGAAAGTTAGTCTCAATGAAAGAAATGCTGGAAGGTGAAAATTCACTTTCCCATGAGCTCATCATGTTCACAGACAAAACTCTGGAGAAGCATGTGAGCTTTCTCATGCCTCTAGAACTGACAGCAAGGTCCAAATCTTTTGAAGCTCGACCATTATGGTGAAATATTTTAGGGGAGCAGAGCTACTCTCTACCATGGCAGCTGGGAATGATATGCTGGAATTGAGATGCACATCTGGACTTGTCTGTTTACATGTATTAGCTTTTCTGTTTTCTCCTCAGTACTGAACTAATTCTGTAAAAACATGTCCAAGTAAGTTTTGTACATTCAGAAGCCTGACTGTGATCAAGACAGGCATGAAATACCTCCAGGCAAGCCTTTTTGAGAAGTAAGGCCATGGGAGTTCTCCACACGAAACTCTTTCCCACAAGGAAGCGCCTGCGGAGAGCCTCGCAAGACCTGCACCGGGAATTTTGTGACTGCTGGTTTCACAAGTGCGGTAATTTCACAAAACATTCAGTGAGATACCTCTGAGTGGCACGGACATCCCACGAGGGATCCTCATCTCGGGGCACCTGAGGCTGCTGTGACCCACTTACTCTTGCCACGTCCTACTTCTGCTCCTCTCGGACCTGTGCAGATCAGTGGCCAGCGATTAGGTTGTCTTTCATCCTACCCCATGCCCCTTGGCTTCCGCTCCTGCCCTCCAGCTCCAAGGCACTCCGGTTTTACAGGAGACCTCGTTCTTCCAGCAAGACAACGTTGACTTTTTCCATCCGCCTTGCCTTGGCGGAGGGCAGCTGTGGGAAAGAGGCTAACAGCTTACCGCCTTAACAGATCAGAGTCATTAACACCACCAGATGTCAGAGATTAATGGAAGAGCTTTGCTAAGACGCCTTAGGCAGGTCTCCTGGAGAAGGAGCGCCCGTGACCCAGAAGAAAGAATTGGGGAAAGAGCGTGGATGGGATGGGGTGGAGCATTGGTGCTCCGAGCTAGCACTGACCCTGCTGAGAAGGATTTTATGGTCTTGTGTGCACTAGGATGGAGATCCCTCACCCCAAATTGAGCACGAAGAGACAGAGGGAAACATCTTTCCTTCCTACTTGCTCTCCCAGTGTGGCCACAGGCCGGTGCTAATTTCTCCTGCGCTGTCTCCGGAGGGGATTCAGGGCAGGCAGCATCTCTCAGGCTTTCCCTTCCCTCCCCAGCGTGCTCAGGCACTGCTTCTTGAGCAAAGCGATTTCCGAAATGAGTGGCAATTTGTCAAGCTGTTTTTAGAGCTGTGGCCAAGGAATCTCCCTAAACCCTGCCAATCCTTGCAAAGCTGCAACCCAGATCGGTGTCCCACTTCCCGGGACAGGGAGGAGGCGTGGGGGTGGGAAACACTCCCCTTCACTGCCTGCCAGCTTCCCGGGAGGCGGGACGCCCTGGCACGGGGCCGGCTGGGCTGCGGCCTCCGGCTGGGATCTGGATGGAGAGCGTGGCCCGGCACAGACGTGGGCTCCCTCCTGTCACGCCAGCGATCCTTGGAGGCTCCCCTGAGGGACCCGAGTCCCTTACAGCCCTGGAGAGCAGAGGTGAATAAACGTACCCTCCAGCCCAGAAGGGAGGCAAGGGCAGAGGGAGAAAGTCAGTCCTCTGCACTCTGGCCCAGGGCACTTGAACCAGGGCACAGTGTGGCTGAGATGGTTGCCCAGAAGATGCTGTGTTTACAGAGGTTGCAGCTTTGGGACAGGAAGCAGCTACTGTCCTGCCTCTGCACAGCAGTGGTCCTGGCCCATGTGCACGGAGCCTCGTTTGCTCTGTGGTTGGGACATCACTATCCAAACCCAATGCTGAACTGGGTGCCTCAACCACAGAGCAACCAAACAGCCAGAGCCACAACTCGCAGACCCCCAGGACCTCATGCCAGCCCCCCAGGACCTCATGCCAGCCCCATCCACTGCGCTCAGTCCTCTCCTCCCCAATGACCGGCCCAAGGTCGGTGCGGCAGAGCTGGGCGCTGCACCACGACCTCCCCAGCCTGAGCCCAAGACACCAGCTCCCTCGGCTACCCGGGGACGCGCCAAAGGCTGCAGTCGCACCGGGGACTCAAGCCTGGACCCGTTTTTCCCATCATTTGGCTGAAGGAGCCGCTCACCAAATCACCACCTCACCTTCTGCCTTCGCCCCTCTTCCAATGTGCTCCCCATCCCGTCCCTTCCTCCCCCCAACTCCTTAAACAATATTAAACACTTAATGGCAATTAATACGCTTTAATGCAGGTTTTGGGGCCAACTGGCTGCTTAGAGGGTGCTTAAACCATCAACCCCTCTCAATCCCGTTGCCCTTGTCATCCAAAGTTAGCCTAGCCCCTAATCCGGCCTCCCCCCGCGCTTCCTCGAGGAGGCCGGAGGGTATAAAACCTCCCTGGGCAGGTGGGCACCGCCAGCCCTCGACGCAGAGCGGGGACCGCGCACCACCCCTCCGTCCCCTGGGATTTACCGTTGTCCTTATTTGTTTGGGTTTTGGAACCGGGGTGGGGGGAGGGATTTTTTTTAATTGGGTATTTTTGAACATTGGGGGACTTTTTTTTTTTTTTTGGTAAATTGGTGTTGATACAAAATTAATTAAAAAAGAATAAACTAGAGCATTTGATTAAAAAAACAAAACAAAGCAGCTGCCAAAATATTGGCAAGATGAACGGGACAGAAGGTGTCAATTTTTACGTGCCTATGTCCAATAAGACAGGGGTGGTGCGAAGCCCCTTCGAACACCCCCAGTATTACCTAGCCGAGCCCTGGAAATACCGAATCGTGTGTTGCTACATCTTCTTCCTCATCTCCACCGGGCTGCCCATCAACCTCCTCACCTTGCTGGTCACCTTCAAGCACAAGAAGCTGCGGCAGCCGCTCAACTACATCCTCGTCAACCTGGCGGTGGCCGACCTCTTCATGGCCTGCTTCGGCTTCACCGTCACCTTCTACACGGCCTGGAACGGCTACTTCGTCTTCGGCCCCGTCGGCTGCGCCGTGGAGGGCTTCTTCGCCACGCTGGGAGGTGAGGGCTGCGGGACGGGGCGCGCGCCCGAGGGCGAGGCTGGGCAGAGCATGAGTGTATGCCCATGGGGCTCCGGGAGCCCAGTTCCACCTTTTTCTTGTGCTGGTGGGACAGGTCTAGCGCCTGCAGCATCCCTCCTGTGGGAAAGCCGCAGCGGTCCTCTTGCAGCACCAGAAATGGGCTGCAAGGTGCAGCGCTGGGTCGCTGCATGGGGCAGAGCTCACAGCACAAGGCTCCCCTTCAGCTTAAAACTGGGGATAAAAAAAAGAGGGATTTCTTTAAGTTTGGTCTCGACATCGAGAAGCGCTGATCTCGCGACTGCCAGGACAGCTGCAAAGCAAACGAAGACGGGATCCTGGTCTGCAGGGTCCAACGTGGCCTCATCCAGCCTGCCTGCCCGGGGGCACAGCCGGGGTCTCGCCCCAAGCTGCAGGGCTGGCCAGGACCTGGTGGGGACATCCGCGCCGGGTCCCCAAGATAAGAGCCGTGTCACGGCGGGGAAGGAGCGCGGCGATGGGGTTGCACAGAGCGAGGCGAGCCAGGCCCAGGCTTTGCAGCCACGGCTCAGCTCTGCCCCAGCTGCACCCGATTTGGCCGCCCCATGTGAGCTCCCTTCTTTCCCTCCTCCGGGACACGAGCGCTGCTAACGCTGCGCCCTGCACAAGCCCCCTCGCAAAACAGGGACGATTCATTCGGCACCCTGCGCCCACGCAGCCAGCCGGGCCCACACGACACCTCGTGATTTAGCTGACAACCGCTATTCCTCGCAGCAGAGTCACAAGCGACGCAAGGACTTCTTTTTTTGTTTTTGAAGGGGTGATTTCCTGCAATGACGCCTATGTGGGGGAAAAAAAGTCATTCTGCAAGGCCAAAGCAAGGCTAAATTCCTTGACCCAAGCCAAGGACTGAGGAAGAGCTTGGTACTGGGGAGGCAGCAGAGCATCCTATGGGTCTGCCCCATTTCTGATCGAGTGAGCCTGCAACCAGAAAGGCACATCCAGCCCTGTGTGCTTTCAGGCAATGTTGTTTGGGCTTCCCATTTTCTTTTTTCTTTTTTTCTAGTAAAGAGCAAGGAGGCTCCTGATCACAGGAAAGAAAGTTTGATGGGAAGCAGTGACTGCGCTAGCAGCAGGTCTCCAGCGAATCCTAGCACAGGGTGTAGTTATCAGCAGATTATCACAGCTGGGGGCATTAGCAGGCTTACAGCACCGACTAAACGCTCCCAATCCCCTGAAGTTTAATTATCCCTTATAAATAAATGTGCCCGCCTGCCCACCCGCACAGCCTCCCCCGTACACCTCCTCCAGCTTACCCGGCAGCGGTGGAAGGCTCAGGAAACACATTTAAAGGCATTAACAGGTTTGGATGCATCTGGCATCTTTGCCGGAAACGGTGCTTCCTGGCGCCCAGGTGGTGTTCGCCCCATTGATTTTTAAATGATTAAAAAAAATCACAACGATCCCTCCCTGCTCCCCAGGTCCCGCTGCGACACAGCTGCTCCCCTCGGCTCCTAGACCTTGTGCACGTTACGGGCAGGAGAATCTCGGTTATTTAACAGGCAGATTCTTCCCGCTGCTCCTGTTGCACAAAGATGCTGGTCACCCCTTGCGGATCCTCGATCCCTTGGTCCCCAGAAGACCACAAAGAGAAGATGAAGCTCAAAGGAGACCTTAATGCCATCATATGCTCTCTTTCTCTCCCCTCCCGCAGGCCAAGTTGCCCTGTGGTCCCTGGTCGTCCTGGCCATCGAGCGCTACATCGTTGTCTGCAAACCCATGGGGAACTTCCGCTTCTCCTCCACCCACGCCATGATGGGCATCGCGTTTACCTGGATAATGGCCTTTTCCTGTGCGGCTCCACCCCTCTTCGGCTGGTCCAGGTGAGTGGAAGGATGCTCCGTGGCAGCCCTAGCTGCCCTGCAGACACCCCAGTGGGACGGGAGGAGACACAGCCCGTCTCCTGCCATGAGACTCCCCAGGCTTCATCCGAGTGAGACTGGAAATGCCACGTCTGTTGCTGTTATGATGGCTTGGTGTCCCTGCAAGTCAAGGTAGCTCCAGGCTCAGGATCTCCAGCTGCAAGCTCCCTTTACGTGCTGCAGAGAGAAAGAGGTGCTTCTGCAGGCACAGTTCGACCCACCCTTGGGATCCTCACCCAGGAGAGTTGTGCCATGAAGGGGCCATTTCACTCTGCAGACCGTAAATGGCATTTGAATGAGCCATCCTGCGGACAAGGCTGCTCCAGGGAGGCACGTCTGGCCTTGCTCACATGCTGCTCCACCGTGGCAGCCCCAGCTTTGCTCCTTGCACCTCCTGGACCTTGCAGCCACCTTTCCCTGTACCCCACCTAGACCTGCCCTCCCATCCGCCCTGCTCCCAGCACCGCGGAGGGGCTCCTCCTTCCAGGACCGCAGGACGGCCTGGCCAGGGGGCTGAGGTGGGGGCATGGACCCCTGCTGCTGCCTGCGCTGCCCAGAGTGCAAGGAAGGAGCTGAGGAGGTGGAGGGGATTTCTCTAATGCTGCGGCTCTGGCCCCCCGAGACCCTGTGGCAGAGCGGTCCTGTGGGGTCGTAGCAAGCCCCTAGCAGCCCTTTGGGCATGTGCAGGAGGTGGCTTCGGGGGTAGCAAGGTCCCCATGCCACCAGCTGGTGACAGCACAGCAAAACCCATGGCCGCACAGTCCGGCTCCAGCTGCGGATGGGGATCCCCGGCTGGGCAGCCGTCCTCGGCTCCCAGGCTACGTCCCTCTGAGCCAAGGCTCCCGTGGACGTGGGCCCCATGTGGGGGACGAAGCCCTCCAGAGCTCAGACCAGCCCTGCCAGCAGCTCCCGTCCCCGCGCGGCATCCCTGCATCCGCAGAGGGAGAGAGCAGGTGGCTCCCGGCAGGCAACTGCTCAGCCACGTAGGAAGGAAATAAATCGCCTGTTCGCCGTGGGAGGAAGCCAGTGTCACAACAAACCCATGTTCCGCGCCCAAGCGCAACGTGTCGGCGCGGCGCGAGCGGCAAACGGGCCTTGCTCACTCGCTGCCTGCCCTGGCGCAAGCAGCCCGCCGCGAGGCCGGGTGCTGGGGGTGACTCCAGCACACCGAGGAGCCCTGGGGTTTTGGGGGTCTCCAGGGGAGGGGGCAATGCAGCTGGGGTGAGTGCCGTGAAGCCGGTGAGGAGCTCAGCCAAGAGATATGTGCTGCTCCAGGAGCATCTCCCAGCCACAGAGGATCCAGTCGCCCACTTTAACCCGCTCCCGTCGTCCCCAAGGAGGGTCCTCACGAACGTCCTAACCTTTCTCCTTGGCAGATACATGCCGGAGGGGATGCAGTGCTCCTGCGGCCCCGACTACTACACCCACAACCCTGACTTCCACAACGAGTCCTACGTCCTCTACATGTTCATCATCCACTTCATCGTCCCCGTCGTGGTCATCTTCTTTTCCTACGGGCGCCTCATTTGCAAAGTCCGAGAGGTAGCGTGCGGATGGGGACCGGGGGGGTGAAGGGGGATGGGGTGGGCTGCCCAGGAAGGAGAGGGGAGGCGATGCTGGGGTGAAGAGCCGCAGGGTCCCGCTCACCGCCCCTGCCCGCGCCCACAGGCAGCCGCCCAGCAGCAGGAGTCGGCCACGACCCAGAAGGCGGAGAAGGAGGTGACGCGGATGGTGATCCTCATGGTGCTGGGCTTCATGCTGGCCTGGACACCCTACGCCGTGGTGGCATTCTGGATCTTCACCAACAAGGGAGCCGACTTCACTGCCACGCTCATGTCAGTGCCTGCCTTCTTCTCCAAGAGCTCCTCCCTCTACAACCCCATCATCTACGTCCTCATGAACAAGCAGGTGAGGCTCCCCAGCAGCGCTGCCTGCCTTCGGCCAACCCCCCGTGAAGCCCCCGCCTTGCCTCTCCCCTGCCCTCGGCTCAGCACTGCTTGCGGTGTTGCAGCAGCACCTTGCACCCCCTCAGAAGCGGTTGTGTCTCAGCACGGCGGGGAGCTGCAAGCTGGGGGGCTGCCAGGTGTTCCCCGTCCCGCAGCACGTCCCCGCTGCCCCCAGTGCCACCGTTTTCTCTCTCTCCCTGCTCCAGTTCCGTAACTGCATGATCACCACGATCTGCTGTGGCAAGAACCCCTTTGGGGATGAAGAAGTCTCCTCTACCGTATCCCAGAGCAAGACTGAAGTCTCCTCCGTCTCCTCCAGCCAAGTATCACCCGCATAGACCATGGACAGTTTGAACTGGGGTGACCCGCCGAGCTCTGGGACCTAGACACCCACGCACCCACAAACTCGTTTCACGCAGTCACTCCCTTGTGCACTGACACCCCTCCCCTGCCGGCCCGCGCTCTCCCGCTGAGCCCCAGCTGGGCAAACACCGCTGTCGCGTCCCCCCGGGGCAAACGCTGTCCCGCCCCGCGCCGGCCCTGGGGCGCTTTTCCCCGAATCCGCATGCTGATACCCCACGATCAAACCCGACCTGGGCCGCCAGCCTGCAGCCGGGGCCGCAGCAGAGGCTGCTTTCGCAGGGGTTCCCTTTCCAGCACCTCCGATGCAGGAGGAAAAAACCACTTTAAAGCACTGCCGACATTGCACACGTGCGCGAGCACCTTCCCCAGTGCACCCGTGGGTGCCGCGGCGGCATCTCCAGCGTTTGCATCCCGCTACAGCGGCGGCAGCCAGCAGGAACGCCCAAATCGGAGCATTTTCCGCTCCTCCCAAAGGCGTCCCCCGCTGGCATCCTCCTCTCCCTGGGGCTCAAGGGAGTAGCTCGAAAACTCATTTAAAAACTAACCACACAAAGGCAGCACCATCAAAAAAAGTCGCAGAAGCATGAATCCGCGGCTGGCGCGGTCTCTGCTGCCGCTTGCCAACGCCGGGGCCGGTTCCTGCCGGAGCTGCTCACCCCTGGTGACGGCACGGCCGACAAATCGATACCCATAGTCTTCATAAATCAATATAACAAATGGAGCTGCGAGCGGGCTTTGCTTTTAGCCCGACTCCCTATATCCCCAAGACAGCACTGTAGATATATTTTTTTTTTTGTCTTGGAACCTGTAAATATTTGCTCACACACTTTGAGGTCTCTATCTCCTTCGGCCCTTTCCTTCTCCTCCTCCCAAATCCAAGGCAGAGAAACCATCTCCTGCCTGGCCCGACACACACGGCCAACCCTGGGGGGTGGCACCGCTACCTGAGCGCTCTCCTGTACATATTTTATAAATAAATAACATCGTGTCAGCACAAGGACTTCTGCAGTTGAGAAGTAGGGATTTAAAATAAAAAATAAACACCAGCAGCACAGATAAAAAAAGATGCTTCAGTCCATTTACTTCTCTTGGTCCATGCTGGCAACATCTGCTCGGCTGACGGCCGCCTGCCACCAGCGCGTCCCTGCCTCGCTCGCTGCCCAGGCTCCCGCCAACCATTAGTTTTCAGCCTTTAATATTTAAACATCCCCGCACGTAGCCTTAAATAAAGCAATCCTGCTTCGGCGGAGAGCTTTTTGCAGAGCTCAAGTTCCCCTCCCCGCGGGGCCCTTAGAGCCAGCGCCGTTAAGGAATCGGCAGAGTCAGGGAAAAATTGTTCCCGGTGTCAGTGAATTTGTTATCGAGCCAGCTCATGCGCGGTCCCCAATGCAACCGCTTCTGGGGCTCTCGCCCTCAGCAGCCCTCCCCTTCCCACACACATGTGCCCTCCCTCTTGCACGCTCTTCCTCCTCCCTCTTGCACCCTCTTCCTCCTCCCTCTTCCTCCAAAGCAACTCCAAGTGAGGGGCAGCCCAAGGCTTTGCCCCTGGAGGAAGGATGCAGGAGTAGAAACCACCTCTAGGACAGAAAAAAAGAAATTAAGAAAAAGGGGAGCCCCTCTTTTGCTCCAAAACGCCCGGGGCAGGATGCTTCCCCGGCCCCTCGCACCCCTGCGCCCCGCGGGCCGCACCGGGTCGGGCCGAATTGGGGCATCGGGGCTGGGGCAGCGCTCGCGCCGGCAGCGATCCCGGGTAATTCCTCCCCGGCGGCGGTTCTGCCCTCCCGGCTCCAGAGCCTCCTCTGCCGCGCCGGCCCGGAGCGAGCACAGTTTCTTCGGCGTTTTTGAGGTGAGGGGGGAGCAGAGGCCGGGCAGCACCACCACTTTTTTATAGCTTTTTTATAGCGGGCGACTGAAAAAGCCGCGCTCGCAGGCGGCCTGGCCAGGATGGCTGATCTCACCCCCTGGACTTCCGAGCGCGATATATTAGTGCAACCAAAACCTCCATAACGGCACACAGCTCCCACGGCCCTGAACGGAGCACGGCGCTACCCTGCACACCCCCCCACCTTTATTTTCTTACTTTTTTAAATGCTGCTGTTATGGGCAAGGGCTGCTCGGCTTCTCCTGCCATGCAGGCGATGCTGGGAGACTTCACGACTTGGAAGCAGCCGGCGACCTCCAACGGGGTAACCAGGAGCTTTTTGGGTGCAGAGGGACAAACCAGCAGCGGTGCATGAACGTTTCATGGAAGGGGGCTTTTTCCCCTTGCCTGGTTTTAAACACCATGTCGAGGTGTGAAGTCAATTTTCTTCCACCTGCCCGCCAGGCCATGCTCCCCTCATTTTTCAAATCCGGATGCTTTTAAAGATGCTCTTATCAATCTGACGCCTATTTATATGCAAACAATAGGAGAAGGTGGTTAGTTCAGTTATTAAATTTAGAGGGCTGACAAAAGCAACCTGAAGATATATCGCTTAATCGGAGATTAAAAGGGAAGTGGCAGATGCCCAGGTTTCCGACCCAGTGCCGCGGATTTTGCTTTGTATCCGTGTAGGTTCTGTGTCTGGTTTTGCCGCTCAGAGGGCAACGTAATAAAATGATACAATCACGTGCATTTGCCAAAGGGTTTAAATCACTAACTGATTTTGCGGCAGATCGCCCAGTCTTAATTTCTTGGCTCCAGCTCATGACATTCGCGAGCCTCCAAAGCCCGCAAAGGCCTCGAGGAGCAGCGCAGGATTCGGCCGTCGCCGTCCCAGTGCGCGACCCGGCGCTGCTCCCCTTGGTTTGCAAGGGCAGACAAATGGGAACCAGATTTTGAGATGCCTGAGCTCGTTTTCGCACAGTCGAGCTTTAATTCATCTTCATTACGTTTCCTCTTCACTGCAGCTCCTCATATTGCAAGGACAAGGCTTCCAATGACAATTATTTGTTCTTTAAAATTTCAATGAACTTCACATGCAGATTTGGTCTAGCAAAGGCAGACCAGATTGGGGTATTTATTGAATAACCATTTGGTTATTTAGCCTGCCAGTACTTGGGGTAGGAAATGCATTTTTGTAGCCCTTGGACAACCTTTCCCATACATGAAATTCCCATGCTCATGAGCCCTGATCGAGGAACTGGCAGATCTCCAAACCCATCTCTGAGCTCCCATCCCTGAAAGTCATTCAAGAGTTATCTCTTTGCACTTTTCCATTAATCCATAGGTATTTTCAGGCACTGCTCGTCTGCAAAGAGCAAGGATAGTTCCAATATAATTCATTTATGATGAATAACCACACACAGCGCAGGATACTGGCACCTTTGCCAGCACCGTGGGTTAGAGGTTATTTAGCCCAGCCAGCAGCTGCCAGCTGCTACCACCTAAATCCATATGCAGTTGAGTAAAGAAGCTAGACAGACCAGGAAACCAAGCCAGTGTTGGAAACTCAGGCCCAAAGGGCATTTCGGTGTCTCTCATCCATGCTGCAGCTGCGATTGCTGCTCCTTACCCAAGTATTGTCGTCATCTGCCTTAAGAAAACTGCAGTAATTGGCTCAATTCATTCTAAATCAGTTATCATTTGTGCAAACGACAGCCAGGGGAAAAGCAGCTCGCAGTTAGTAACATCCCCACTTTCGGAAACTTCCAAAATGAGGCAGTCTCCAAAAGCAGGGACCTTGAGGGCGATCTCCGCAACGGCCCGTCGGTTGGGCCGTCCCTCCTCCGTGCCCCAAGCCCGGTGCTCTCCCAGCCTGCCCCGGCCACAAACCACCCGGGAGCTCATCCGGCTCGGGGCAGCCAAGACCTGGGGCTGCATTTCCCCCTCCCGTAAGCTGTGCTAATGCCCCCGCCGGTGCCGTTTCCCAACGCGGCCGTTTCCCAGCCTGCGCAGAGACCCTCCGAATCCATCACCGCTGCCTGCGTCACGTTAGCGGCGGTAATGAGATTCAAAACAGCAGTTCCTTACTTTTATGAGCAAATGGCCCTGGATGGATGATTCAGGCAGCAGTCAATTCCCAGCAAGAAAGTGTCAGCAAAATCCCAGCCTCTTTCATGTAGGTGGATAACAGCAAATAAAAGTAGGGAATTATTAGAGCTTAATACTTAGAGGGGTGGTTTTTTTTAAAAAAAAAATCTCCCTGGTGCTTTTCTCCAGTAGATGCTGAGCACTTTAAATAAACTAAGGACTTGGGTGGGGGACCCCGAGGCTTGCAGCTCTGGGGGGGCCACGCAGAGACAGGCGCCCGCCACCTCCAGACTCCTTCCTCCTCCTCTACCAGCACCACCTATATTTTTCTTGTCCATCAGGCTGACGAATGGGCAGAAAACAGACTTTGGGCTATTTCCCGCGCGAGCTGCCCACTCCTCCTCTCCCCTCAGCGGTGACTGAGGGCTGAAGGAGCAGGAATAGCATATCCATTTCCTCACGCTGGTAATAAATACCTCTATTACGGCAACATTTCGCCGCTGCAGGCTCCTTCTCTCGCTCGCTCGGCAGCTCGCTGCCCCCGGGCAGGCGTGATGAACCGAAATTCTCATTTCTATGGGGAATAAATGGTGGGAGTGAAGCGGACAGGCTGCAGCCAAGGGCCCCGGGGGAGCACTGGAGCCTCCCTGTGCCCTCGCCGAGCTCCGTATGAGGATTTGGCCCTGCGACGTGGGGAGCCCAGGGGTTTAATGTGGGCAGGAAAGGGGGGGTCCAGCTGCAGGGCAGCGGTGCTCGTCCTCGCTTGGGGCAGCAGGCGCAGGAGGGGACCAGGGCAGCACAGGGGCACAACGGGCATCACTGCCGAGGGGCAAACACGCCTGGGTGCAAAAGCCTCCCGGGTGCAAAACCCTCTGCCAGGTTCATTAGACAGGAAATTAGTAACCCTCCATTTGGGCGGGGGGAGCTCACCTCGGGCTCCTATTTACCTGCATGGAAAGAAAGTGGCTGCAACCTCATGAATTTTCCAGCTGGTGAGCACGGGGCTAGAAGGGAGACGCTGGGCCAAGCGCGACTCCAGTGCAAACGCAGCACTCGCCCAGGTTTGCGCTGGTTCCTGGCCAAGGCTCGACGGACGGGGAATGACTCCCGAACCAGCTCTTAGGGACGTGCGTGTGGCCGCACTGGCACAGCCCCGGGTCCCTCGTCTCCGCTGCGCCATGTGCCTCGGGGCGGCCCCGTGTCTGACGCGAGACGGGAGCAAGGACGAACGACCCTGCGACTAGTGCGCTTAAAGCCTCATCGAGACGGGGCAGGCGGAGCAGAAAGGTTTGGTCGCGGCAGGAAAGCCGGCACGGGGACGGCTTGCGCTTTATAGTCGGCAGCAAAAGCAGCCTCCCGAGGCGGTCGCCTTGCTGCTCCCCAGCAGCAGCGATACAGGTGGCTTCTGCCGGAGAACTGCTGACAGCTAAGAAAAATCACGGTGTATTGGGAAAGATGAAACGCTGAATGAATTCAAGCGTTGCAGGGGCAACTGCCACCCCCGTCAAAAGCTCCCGGCACAGGGAGAAACCAGGGGAGCCAAAGGAAAAGGCCTGATTGAGTGAAGGGCTGCAAAGGGAGACCTTACAGCACGCGGAGAGCTCAGCCCGGTCCTCATTTTGGAGGGAGCATCCTGGGAACAAGCCACAGCGGTGGTGGCCTGTGAATGCAGCTGCCACCTCCCTCTGCTCCCCAACCTCCCTGCCAGGTCGCAGGGATGCCCGAGCCAAAGATCGCTTTTCCAAAACAAAAAAACGCGCACTGGCTACCAAATCCTTTTGAAATGCACTTAGGCAGTTTTCCCTCGTGGAAGTGCCACAGCAGGACGCTGGAGACCCAGCTCCATCCCGGGTGGTGCCTTAGAAACCAGGGTAAAAGCAGCCGGAGCGGCAAGCGCCTGCACAAGCGCACTGGGGAGAGGGCATCGCCCCCGGGAGCGCGACCGTCGCGGCATCGCGGGGCGGTGGATGTTAGTGGAGGGCTGCTCGGGGCCGAGCTCTGCAGCTCCTGAGCCAACTCGGCTCTGCAAGATCAATATGTTTTCGCATCGCTAGCACTGCTCCGCGTGTCAGCAGGGTCGAATGTATCTAAAAAGCGCAAACAGGTGGTGGGATTTCTTTCTCCCTCTGCAATCCACTAACAGCTTTAATCCCGGCCTTTCCAGCACCTCCTTCCCGGGAGTGTGAGTGCATTAGCACTCATTCTTTGCTTCCCTGCCAGCATCTCCATCACCTGCTTCCTCTGCAAGAGCGTGCAGGAGAGCACCCATCGCCGTCACCCTGACGGGCAGCGTCGCCCCCCCACCCCGGCAGCACCGCAGCCCGCTGCAGCTCTGCTCTGCTGCGCGGAAGGAGCCCTCGCGCCTGGAGTGACGCTAGTGATTTGCAAAGCCTGAAAAAATCCACCTTTAAAAGGTGTATTAGGGGGTGGCAGCCACCCAATTTCCCCGGTAGCCTGCACTCGGTGCGTCTCATCCATTTCCTGCAGTCTATTTAACTTCTAAATTTAACAAGCTCCTAAACAAGTAATAGCACCAAGTGGCAGCGCCTGGCTCCCAACCTGCGAGTGGCATTTCAGAGGCCAGGCTGCCATCGACACAAGCAATGGGAAATTTCTCAAATGTCTCTTTGATTTATGGCTCTAGTTAATTCTCCAGGAGGCCCGCGAGCTGCCCTGAGCGCACAAAACCTCAGAGGGATAAATAATTTAACAGGCGGTTAAATATTCTTTAAGGTCTAGAGAACATCAGCAGGAGCACGGATTTCGGGGGATAACACAAAATTACAGATCGAGGACAGGAATGGAGGGGGGAGAAAGTCCTAACAGGGCACCGCTGCTGCCCGGCGGCTCCGGGAGGGATGGAGATGCGTCTGCTGCCGTGAGAAGGAGCCGGGCAGGGACAGGACCGGGGCATCCCGCCGCCCAGCTGCCGGGGAGCCCAGGAGAGGTAGATGGCAGCAAAGCCTATTTCTTGCTGCAGCCGGGATGCGACAGCCCCGGTCCCGGCTCCCGCTCGCCAGACAGGCGCAGTCTGGCCACGCAGGCTGCTTTCGCAGGCCCCCAGCGCCGCACCGATGCTCAGAAATTGTCGCAAAGGCTTGGACCCGCGGCCCGGCCCCCCGGGTGCCCCCGCGCACCGCTTCTGCTCGGCACGCTGCCAGCCGCTGCGGGAGCCGGGGCAGGGACGGGAGCTGCTGCCGGCCGGCAGACAGGGCGATGAGGCGGCGGGTCGCTTCTGCTGGCGGCTTGGCAGCATCCCGAGCCCGAGGACCGCTTATCGGATTGTGAACAGAGAGCAGGGATTAACAGATAACCCCGGCGCTGCTGCTCTGCTTCCCCACGGGCCCGGGAAGAGATGGGCCGAACCGGCTGCTCCTGCATCCTGCCCCGGGGCTGCTCCTGCATCCTGCCCCGGGGCTGCTCCTGCATCCTGCCCCGGGGCTGCTCGTCCCTGGAGGAGCTTGCACGGCCCCTCATCCCCCCGGCTTTGCCACCGCTGCCCCCGATAACATGGGGCAACCAACGCTGTTGGCTTTCGCGTTGTGAAGCGCTCGCTGTGCCTGAGCTCCCTGGGGCAATTCACGCCGCTTCCAGCCCCGCGTGACGCCGTTCGGCCCCAATCCATCTGCAACGCTTCGTTAGCAGGGCCCCTGCGCCTCTTCAGTAAATCAGCAGTGAATAAGCACACAAAAAAGTCCCTTCCCTCCCTCCAGCCGGTCCCCGAGGGACGTGGCCACCGGGCACCCAGGGGTGCAGGCTGCTCCGGCAGCCGCAGGAGGAGAGACCCGCGGACGGGACGCTGAGCTCGGCCCCGCGGGCTGAGTCATTTGTGCACCCGCCGCTGCCGGTCTCAGCGCAGCGCCAGGAGGGAGCCGGCCGCAAGGTGACACGACGCAGGCGCGCGGAGGGAAGCGGGACTCGCCGCGTTGATGGATGCGCAAAAATTTCCTCCAGCCTCCAATGCTGAGTCAGCACTTCGGGCTTTAATAATTTACAGCAATAAGCAGGGAGATAAGAGCGAGCGGGCGCAGGACACGGCTGGCCCGTGCATGGAGAGCGATGCCTCTGCCCGAGACCCGCTTGGGGCACCAGTGCTGAGCAGGGTGCAGAATCAGAGCCGACTTCCAAAGCCAAACTGGGCTTGCACGGGAACATTGAACCTGCCCCGGCGCCGATTGCAGCAAGAGCCTTTGCCGTCCCCACGGCCGCTGGCGAAGGGAGCACTGCCGACATGGGAAACGCTGCCCTCGGGCAGTGGGGTGCCACTGAGCTCAGATGCTATCACAGCACAGGTGATAACCCCCAAGCAAGCTGTTTGCAAACTCCAAAGCTGCTTTCCAAGAAACAGGAGCACTCACCGCATCCCCACTGCTGCATCAGCCTCGTGCCCACCGCAACGCCCTCGGCTTCAGCAGGAGACGAACGTGCCGGACCCCGGCTTGGGGACACCCCGCACGCAGCTCTGCCAAATGCAGAGCAGGGTTTGTGCATGGACGCATCTCCTCCCCCACCTGCTAAACAGCCCCCAGGCCCCACCAGCCCCTTATCAAGGCAATTGGGTGCTGCCTGCTGCCAATCACCCCCAGGCTCCTCGCTCCCGGCTCTGCCCCATAGGGCTGATCTGCCCTCATGCCCCACACCTGGACGCGACCGGGCTGGCGGCCCCTGCACTGACCCTTGCCCGGCGCCCGCCACGGGCATCCTGGGGTTGGCAGCACCCAGCTTCGCACCAGCTTTTGCTCTCTGTCTTTGGGAGCAGAGCGGGGCTGCAGGGCTTGTCATCTCCGGGACAGCTTACAGATGCTAAAGATGCGTATTCCCGGGATCCGGGCCTTGCCCTTTCCCATCACCAGCCGTCCTGCCTTTGCAGCAGTGGCCCTGGGGCAGCCGTGGCCTGCCTCGCTCTTCCTCACCTCCTCGGGCGCCTGGCTGCATTGCTGCCTGCATCCCGCCGACTCCTGCTACCATCCATGCAAAGGCCGTGCTGGAATTTCAGTCTCCGACATGCTGCTCCCCGCGGGCATGGCCTGGCCGTGCACCGCTGTCGAGAAAGCTCTGCTTTTCCCCGTGTGGCCTCAAGCCGGGGGGGTGCTTCACATTTAACGTTGTTCCTTGGCCAAATGGGTCATTTTGGAGGCCGAGGTTGCTCGGAGAGCCTGCACAGAGCAGCCGTGCTGGGAGAAGGATCCCCTGAGCGACTGGGGGAAGTGCGGTGGGATGGGGGCAGAGTTACAGCAAGAGATGTCTTTGCTAAGAGCAATAAGATAGGCAAAAAACTGGCATGCGCGAGCCAGCAATCTGCAGCGGCTCGGGTTTTACTAGCGAGTAGCGGAGCAGCTCCCCAGCCGCAGGACGCGGTCAGGGAGCCGGGCAGGGGCGGCGGGCAGCCCGCCGTGCCAGCTTTAACGCCCCGCGTCCGCAGGGCAGACCCAAGCACGCCGCTCCCCGTCCACGGTGCCCGCGTTGGGCTCCAGCGCTGGCCATGCCGACCCTACTTATTTTCATAGCCTTGGTGGCTGCAGGGATAAATCAATATAAATAATGAGTTCATAAACTCTGAATCATGCTCCTAACAGTGTTATAACTTTAATTTCAGCCTCAGAAAGAGGGGGCTGGGGCCAGTCGTCCGCCTCCCCTGTTCCCCCAGTTGTTGGTTTTTGCTGCCTGCCAGCGTGGCCGGAGCCCCGCGTCCCGCAGAGGCAGCCGCGTGCTTTGGAGCCGGCACCGCTGCCACTAAACCCCGGCTTTGGCCTCGCGACCTCGCCCCGCCGGCCGAAAGGGAGCTGCGGGCAGAGCCTCCGGGCTGAGCAGCCCCTCCGAGCTGCCGCTGCCCGAGAGCCGGGTTCTCGTCGTCCTCAGCATCCGTTCCGGTACCCAAGCCACAAACGGGTTTCGGGAAGCAAAATGCATGCCAAGCACCAAGTTCCTCGGAAAACTTAGCCTCTAAAGAGCAGCTTTAGCCAATTTTGATTATTGTATAAATTTCCTTTACGGCGACACCTCGGTTCTGACCCGGATCCGGCATGGGGCAGGTTGGTGTGAGCCAGTCCTTCTCCAAACACCTGAAAGCATAAATAGTCCCCAAAACAGAGGGAGAAGGTGCAGCAAGGCGGGTGCCTGCCGCGGGGCCGGCTCGGTCCCTCCTCGTTCCTCCCTCCCCGGCGGTAATTTGTGGCGGTTTAAATTGTGGCGGTGCTTTTATTTTATGTGAGCAGCGCTAACCGCTCGTAAACATGCGGAGTTGGATATTGAAGCTCACGCTGTTTTTATCGGCTGTCAGTCCTCGAAATTTTCTGTGGTTATGAAGCTTTTATTAAAAAAAAAAAAGAAAACACTTCTCTAATTGAGTGTCTTTCAAAGATACGCACCTGCTTTTAATCTGCACAGGTATATTTATATCACCACCAGTTAATTTTTATTTACCTCATACTGAAACTCATCTTCCTCCTTAATTCCCCGGGCCGTATTTGCTTTGAAATCTGAATTAGACCTAGCGATCGGCCGTATATTTAACGCTGCCATTAAATTCCCAGTTCTGCTCTCACTGCTTTCCAACCAGTCGGCTCAAAGCCGAGCAGCGGCAGCCCTTTTCCAGGGGCGCTCGAGGCCGGGCTGGGAGAAGAATAAGTGGAGACACGATCGCCGTTTTCAAAGGTGCAAGAGAGGAAAGGTGTGGTGTGTCCTCTGTGCATGCGGGACAGGCTAAAAAATGAAATAACGGGCTTCAGAGCCAGGAAACCTTGGGTCAGGCAGGAGGAAAAGCTCTAGCCCCAGCACTGCTCCTCCAACGAGTCCGTGTTGGGCATCTCCTGAAGGGCACCAGGCTGAACCCAAGGTGCGACTCACCTCCGCCACGTCCTCGTCCGAGGAAAGGTCTCCCTCGTGCTTCGTCAGCCACCGCTCGCCAGCACCAGCCTGGAGCACGCGGCGTGGAACCTGGGGAGAGACGCAGCCCGGAGCGGGACGGCTCTGTGCAACGTGGCCCCGGCCGGGCGTTTGCAGCCCCCCCGGCCGCCGGAGGACGCGAAGGGGAGGTAGGTCAGGGCCTGGCAGCACGAGCCAGACACCGTGCTGGGGGAGGCTCAGCTTGGGCGCGCGATGATGGGCCAGGCCGGATGCGTAGCTTCCCATGGGAAAGGCACCCTCGCTGCAAGGCTTTCGCTCGGGGTGCACCGCCGAGCATCACGCAGAGCTGCCCCTGAGCATCTGCACCCCGGAGCGAGAGCCTCGGCGAGGGCGGGGAGCTGAACTCAAGGAAACCAGCGTTTGTGCAGCCCTGCAAGTGCGTCTTCGCTCCGGCGCTTGCTGCGGACTTGCCCAGGGATCTTTGCGCTGTTCAGCCGAGCAGGCTGCAGAAATTAAACCAGGCAGCAAAAAGCAAGTGCAATATTTTAAAGCCCTTCCCAGTGTAACAATCTCAGGTGCTATTAATAACACTCGTAAGGAGCTTTCCTTGAATAGATATGATTTTTATCTCAACAGCGTCTTTTTAAATCATTTTTATCCCCATGAAGTTTCCAAGAAGCGTGTTTTCTGCATGCCATTTATCTTGCCAAACATCCACCACCCCTGTTTATTATTCACTCCCTCCTCTTTAGCCCTTACCGGGGACTGGTCTCCACCCTCCACTTCAGCACGAGTTTCGAGCTCGAGATGATTCCCGTCCCTCCCTCCACCCCACGATTTCCCTTGCACATGGGCTTTACTGATGGCAGCAAAACTAAATCAATGGATCAAGCTAAGGAGCCATCAGGAGGTAGGAAGGGGTGTGCTCAGCTGCCAAAAATCCTTAGTGTCTTTGCTGGTCTCATTTCTTAAGTTAAAATTAAAGTAAATACCCAGAAAATCCCCCTAAATTCTCTGTTTTTCTCTGCAGGAAAATGGAGAGCTGCCGCTGCCCCTTTGCCACAGCCAGGCATCACCGCCGGGCCACGGTGAAAATGAAGCCGCTCTCAGTGAGCGATTGAAGCCGAGCGCTCCGGCTCCCCGTGTTTCCGAAGGCTTCAGGGTCCTTTTTCGAGCAGCACCTGCTAGAGGCCCCGGTTAATGACTCATTGGGGGGATGCTTGAGGCTCGTCTGCGCTTGGTGGGTTTTGGATGAGCAGAGGAGGGGATTCAGGAGGGACCGCGGTGCCTGCAAGCAGCTTTCGTTGTTGACTCCCAGGAAAATTTGCTGCTCAAAGCGATTCCCTTGAATCTCAGCCCCCGGCTGACCTGCGGGGACGGCATCGGGTGTCAGGACTGCAGCCGTGCACAGAGGAGCGCCGGGGAAGTCGTCACGGCCCGCCAGAAGCGGAGGAGCTGGCTGCAGCACCGCTGGCCTTGGAAAACGTGGGAAATTTCCAGGTGCCGACGGAGCTCAGCATCGTGGCGAGTCCAGGCGGGCACATCGCAGCGGTGCGGATCAGCCGGCATCCGACAGCCCGTTTTGCAGTGCTCAGCTGGAGCGCTAAAAGTGAGCTCGCTTTCGCTCCTGCCCTAATCTGAATTTCTGGTGAGAAAAGGGAGCCCCTGAGCCCCGGCTGCAGCGTTTGCATTTCCAGGCACAAACAGCTCGCGTTCCCGACACTGGAACGGCAAGTCTGGGATGGTGCAGCCTGGTCCTGGTTCGGGACCTCGTACCTGCACCATAAATAGCTGCCGGTGACCAGCCAGCCCGCGAGCCCCTGTCCCACCGGGCAATAACCCCCCCAAGCCACGGCATTTCAGCTGTATCCGCTAGGAACGGCAAGACAGACTGTGCAAGAGCTGGAAGAGAAACATCCGCGGGAAAACGCCTCCCCGGAGCATCAATCCCGGGGGCGAGGAGGGCCGGGCCGGGCCGGGGCTCAGCGTTCAGGCGTGAAAGCAGCCTTCAGAGCAGCAGATGCTGCGGCACATGAAACGGCAACGCTCTTTCTGTGGGAAGTTTTTCCATCCCGAGGTGTGGCCAGAAGGCACCTCCCCGCCGTCAGCGGCTCTGGCACTCGGCAGTGGCTAATTAAACCTTTTATTTGGTGCCTGGAGGCGCGGTGGCATCAAGGGCCCTCATCAAAGCAGAATCCCAGCGGGCCGGCTCTGTGCAGCGGGAGGGACGCGATGCCAAGGCTGCCTGCGCAGCTTTAAAGAAAGTTTGGGCTTCGTTCTCCTTTCCTAACTCTTTAAATCCACCTTGCAAACAACTAATCCACCTTTATATGTTGCTCTGCAGCGTTTGGCTGCAGCCGTGGAGCCCGCACGTCTAAGGGGTTGCATCGCCAGGCCATCGGGGAAGCAGTTTTGGTACCTTAGGAGACCTCAGCTTCTCAGGTCTCAGCACTGGCTGAAAGGCCCTTCTGGAAAGTCCATGCTCTGCTAAGGGATCCCAGGACTTGAGCGATGCTGAGGCTGCCCAGGCTCATTTCTATGTGGGGATGGGACATGTGGGCTGTCCCCACCGGGGACAGGGCCCCGAGAGCGGTGTCCCCAGCTCTGCTCTGCAGGTCCCAGGCCCTTCCTGCGCGGTGACCGCCCCAGGCTGGGGTTTAGCCGCCCGGCTCATTCGGGCAGCAGGAAGGGATGGTGACAGAGCTCCGAGGTGGGGTGGATTTTCCAGCTCTCACAGATACAAAGAAGAGTTATAATGTCATTTATCATCTTTAAAGATACACCGAGTCAACAAGAGAATGAATCCTTCTTCATAACCCAGGGTCCCAGGATATTTTTAGTGTGCATCATAAATTATAATACCTTTTTATTTTTGTTTTATGGCCTGTCCCCGGCCAATTCTGGTGATCTACATCCTCGGCCTCCCCCTGTACTTTAGGAACAAGCTCTGTCCGTCCCCCTCCTCCTCCTCCTGCCACCAGCTCAGCACCTCTTCCCCCCCCATCCATGTGCGCACTGCCCTGGGATGGGGCTGGAGAGCTGCAGGCATCTGACGGCCCGGCCAGGAGCGAACGGTTGGTGTCTCGGGGCTTGGAGCCTGCTCTGCCCCAGCCTCACCTCTCGTCTAAACCCCACGCAGGTCTGCAGTCGGGTTTGCAGCATCAGCCCTGCGCGTTAGGGAGCCCGGCCAGCCCGGAGCAGGACCCCGCAGTCCCCCGCGTCACTGCCCCCAAACCCGGCTGGCCGCTGCCCTTCCAGCGGTTAGAGCCTGATGCCACACCGACGCTGGAAAAATCGGTAATAAGGTGAGAGCCGGAGGGAGGAGAGGTGAATGTTTATCCCTTGGAAATATGGAGATTTGCAGAGATGAGGCTGGCTGAGAACATTACATTCGGCACGCTAAGCCGCCGAGTTTGCGCAGGTTTATGCAGAGCTCAGGCGCTAGGCTCCCTATCAGGAGGGAGGCTTTAAGCGTGTCGGGGATTTGCAGGCAACAAGAGAAGAAAACAGCCGGCTCCTTGGGACTTGCCCAGCAAGGCTGACATCCCCGACAGCACTGTATTTTCCTTGGACTATAAGACGTTTAGGGGCAGAGACTGCATTTCTGAGACCGACATGGGATTTCCAGGACTAATGCAAAACCCCCCAATTACAGTCATTCACATTTTCCATCCTTTTTCGCACAAATCGGTAGGCTCTTCGCTGCCTGCCCAAGGCAGACCGCCGCGGGGAGCCCCAGCAGTGCCACCGAGCCCAGCGCAGCTGCAGGTTCCCGTCGCTGCGGTCCCGTTGCAGCCACGTGCCCCCGGCCGGGGCCGTACAGCGCCTTGCACGCTAGCTTTCCACGGAGATCCAGCCATGCAGGAACTATCGGCAGTGTAAATCCTGGCTGCATTTCCTATTGCCACACATGAAATGCCACGGGGATTTAGGAGATGCTTCCAGCTAATTCCCTGGATCACAGAAAAGCAGCCGATAATGAAAACGCTCTCGTGCATACGCCTGCTGGTGCAACAGGCTCCGCGGATGGACGGACCGCGCTAGCACGTCCCCAGGGCCCCGCAAAGCCAGCGCACGGAGCAGGCGGACAGGGAAAGGTTAGAGGTGGGAACAAGGTGATGGCTTTACCTTTAAAGGAGCTCAACCCTGAACCCCTCTAAAAGCCTGGCTCAGGGTAACTAGTACCAGGTCAGCAGCGGGCCTGGCGCTGCGCTTGGCTCCCAGCCTTCCCCACGGCCTCTGGGGCTGTATAGTGAAAAATTAGAGCAGAGGAGCAGGTTAACAGCCAGGAAAATTATTGCTAACGACATGACGAGGGGCTTGTTCCTTCTTTTTCTATTGGAGGCTGAGTGATCGCTTGTAGGCAGTTAAAAGGCAGGAGCCGTGCATTATTGCAGGGGATGCTCTGGAGTAACGGGAGGCTAATTAATGAGCAGCTCTTGTTCGCTACCAGGGGAGCGCTCCCAGGGGCCGTGCTGCAAGCCAGAGCGCGACGCCGCCGGAGCGGGTTTTAGCGAGCGTGGCGAGGTTGCATAGCACCGGGGGATGGAGGAGGGTGAAAACAAACCTGTTGCTCTGTGAGTGACGGTCCTGGCTGAGGTTTTGCATGTGGCGCGGGACACTGAGCAGCTTGGGGCAGGGGAGGACACTTCAATCCTGACCACAGGGACAGGCAGGACACATGACACTCGTTAACATCTCCCAGAGGCTTTGGTGGAGCAAAGGGGTTGGCTCAGCCTCGCAGCTAGCGGGGGTTTCCCCCGGTGCCTTGGTGGTTTCAGGGTGGGTGCTGAGCACAGAAACGGCTCAGCCTTGCCCTGGGACTGCTGGATGAAGGACGCCCGAGGACATCGGGGGACACGGGGCTACCGTGAGCAGCGGGTCCCATGAGACGAGCGCACTGGGAGAAGGGCGGGTGAGAACAGGGCAACAGTGACAAATGAGTTTAATTCCTCCGCAGACGCCACTTGGAGGGGGTGATTAATGGCAGGAGCACCTTGTCGCGGCCTCAGGAGCTCAGGGAGCCGTTTCGGCGGAGCATGGAGCAGCGGGGACGATGCTCGGCTGGGTGCCAGATTAGGGAGCAGCCTCGCACCCAGGGGACAGGCCATGACGGCCACACGCAGACTCCAGCATCCAGGGCAGAGACACCTCGTCCTGCCTTCCCAAAGCTCTCCCGGCAGCTCTGGTCCCCTCAGCATCATTTATGTATGGGGGTCCTTCGGGAAGCCCCGAGCACTGCGTTTTGGCTCCAAAGCGATCACGCGATTCACCCTGGGCCCTCAGTTGCGCTGGGTGCCGCAGCCCCAGTCCCAGACCCGCTTCCTCGGAGGCAGCCGGCTGCGGGCACCTGAGCCGCCTCGCCGCCAGCTCTTGCCCTGCAGCTGAAGCCGAGCAGCTGGAGGAGCCGCAGAAAATATGGGAGACAAAATATTTCATTGGGTAGCTTTGCAGAGGGCCATAAAGAGCCTGATTAACACCACAATCATTGGCCACTATTTCACGGTAACAATAAGCCATCCCAGCTGTTGCTGGCTTTGGGTGGCATCAGCTTGCGACAAAAGCCAGGTTTGCACAAGAGAGTCCAAGTGTGAACGAGCATACCTCTGCACAAGCACTTTCCAACTGCCAAGAGGTACTTTGGGGAAGTCTTTTTCCCCGAATCCCATGGCCCAGGAGTGAGCACTTGGCCCTTGGAGGTCCCTTCTGCATGGGAGTGAAAGATCCTTCAGCTCAGAGAGGGACGGTAGAAGGACAAGGTGTTTTAGACCACGTTTCAAAAGCAAAAGATCTGGTTCTTGCTGCTCAGCTGAAAGCCCACTGCAGCTGCACTGGGAGCAGCGATTAAGGGGAGCAGTAGCTGCCCCCTCTTGCACCCAGGCTGGACTTGCCCCTGCAGAAGCTGGAATTACAGATGTTGTCTGGGCTGTGCAAACGCAGGCCAGTGGTGGGGCCGCAGCCAGGAGAGACTCTCAGAAACAGCACCGAGCACTTCGGACCCTCAGCACCTCCAGCCAGCTCTGCCCAGAGACCCGCAGTGCGTCCCTTCCCGTTGACACCTGCAAAGTGGGAATCGAAGCTCTGCCCTGCAGGGAAGCGCAACGGCAGTGGGATGCACTGCAACGGGGCACCGTGTCACCCTTCCCTCCCTCCGGCATGCAGCTCCGAGCAGGTTTGGGTCTCCGGCATCCACCTGCCCCCAGCCCCATCCAGCTTCATCCCTGCCTGCAGGACCAGCTACACCAGGGAGCCGAACAGCCTCTCCCAGCCTGTGCGTGCTGCAGGATTTACGCTTTCCAGGGGCACAGCAAGCTCGTTAGCTCTGGCCTCGCTGGCTTGGTTGGAGGGATGCACGCAGCCTGGTCAGGACCAGCCAGGCCGGCCCTTGCTCCCGGCCCCCCATCTGGAGCTGCGGGACGACCCGTGCTGCCCACAGCTCGTTACTCACTTTCCGCCTTGGTCTGACTCCAGCTGGCTCCTCCATCGGAGCAGGGAGACGGGCTTGGGCTTGATGGCTCGCTATCGCTGCCAGGAGCAGCCCCTCATGGATGAGGCACAGCAGCTGGTAGCACTGATTAAAAAAAAAAAAAGGAAAAACCCAATAATTATCATCCCATGACAGCCAGTTCTGCTGCCCGGAGCCAGGGCTGTGGCAGTGCGGGGCGAATGGCTGCAGCGGGCGCCAGGACTGGGGCACTTGCTCGCTCCCGGGGACCCGGTGGTGACAGGCAGCACGTGTGTGCGTTCAATGCAACTCCCGCACCCATGGGTGACGGCACTGGGGAGATGGTTGGACCTGCGTGCTGTGCACCACGAGGCCCCCAGGAAGCCCGCGGACAGGCCCCCCTCCGCAGCCACCCCTCTGGCTCTCGTCCCTTGGCATCTCGGCGGAGTTTCTGTGCAGCCTCCTCTCCCGGCACGCCTGGCCTGCTCATTAATACCTACGGCTGAATTATTTATTACAAACAGATGCTAGAGTTTAAAGAGTGTTAAGAGGATATCCTTGGCTAATCAATTTAGTTTTAACTAGTTTATGTATTTATTACGGACGGAATTTGGACTTCAGCTGCCATTTTAAATCACCCCGTTCACCACGGCGCAGCTCGTGCTGCTTGGATGCTCGTGCTGCGTCCCTGGGGAGCACGAGCGATCCACGAGTCCCTTGTTGCTGGCCCAGGAGTGGGCTTGCTTGTTCCCCCTCATTTCCAGCGGCTACCTCAAATTCAGGCGCTGATCTGAAGTGAACAGCAAAGTCTCCAACGGGGAGCTTTGCCTTCGTGAGCCGTAGAGAGAGCTCCAGCGGTGCCAGGGGCTGGCGGGGAGAGCGCAAGGACGTGCAGGTAGCAGGTAGGAGGACGGCAGGCCACAGGAAGGATGGGGAGATGTCTGCACAGATGACCACCTGCTCTGGATGTCCTTCTCCATATAATCCATCCTAGCACCACCTTTGCGTACCCCGCGTCCTCTCTGGGAACACAGCGGGATGCGACTGATTCACAGCACTGAGAATCTGACCCAGAAAACACACGTTGAAGCTAATTCTGGGATGAGACCAACCCAAAGCCAACAGAAATCGCGTGGGTTTAGTTTTTTCACTGCTGCCATTGTCACAAATCCCCAGGGTGAATCTAGCACGTCTCTGTGCCAGTTCATCACCCTCTGGGAAGCACCAAAGTCTTGGAGGACCTGTCAGCCGTGCCTGGGTGAAGACCCACAACGGCACTTCAGCTTTTAGCTTGTCACCATTTCCGAGAGATATTGGGAAAAAACACCAAGAAGGGGAGATGCTGTAGGAGGAGAAAGATAAATGGTGCTGGGAAGAAAAGGAGGAGGAGGGGGAAGGAGAAGGAGATTGGAGAGAAAAAACAGAGGAGGGGGTGAAGTTGCACATTGAAAACAGCAATTAAAGCCACCCTGAGCTCACCCAATTAAGCTGCCTGGAGAGAGGAGGAATCCCAAAGGATAATTTCCCGGAAAATTGCTCATTTGTCTCTTTCAGTCTCCAAAGCTGGAAAGCTTTTGTGTCAGTCAAGTCGTGGATCTGAGCTCTGGGGAGAGAAAGAGTGAGAGATGTTGGTAATTTAGCAGGCAAAAGGCATCTCTTCCTAGAAACCTCCTCAAAAGCGCCATAAATCTCAGTAAACCTTATCCTTAACTACGGCAAAGCAACGAGCCGGGAACCAGCCGAGTGGAGGGGAGCGGACGGGGCACCCAACACCACCGCGCTGTCAAAGGCTCGGTGGGGCCAGGACACTTCCGACGGCTTTTTAGAGGTTTTGGCCATGTCCCCCCTGAGTGCCAGATCCCTCCTGCTCCCCTTTTTCCAGCCTCTGCAGCAAAGCAGGTGGCGATACCCCAAAACGGGTGATTTCTTCCCCTTGCCAGCTCAGGCCTGGCCCTGCCTGCGCCTCATTAAGAGCTGAGCTTGCTCCCTCCGTTCACGCCGGGCTTGCTGCAGCCTGTGCAGCGACTCCGTTTTCAGCTATGAAAGAACATATATGCATTTATGTATATGGGCAAAATAGAGCAGTACTGGGGGGGTTACTGTGGAAGGAAAAATGCCAAGCAAATCAACAAGATAGGAGCCTGTCCGGGCATGATTAATGCTGGGCCCATCTTCATCCTCTCCTTGGCTCATCCATAATTCACAGCAACCTCGGGACGGCAACGCGGATGAGCAGAGCGCACTTCAGGCCTTCCAGCCGCAGGGACTCGGCCCCGCAGCTCTGTGGTCCCCACGACTTGGCTGCTCCAGCCCCAGAAACACAGGGACCGTGGTGGGGACTGGGAAGCAAGGATGGCAACAGGCTGGGACGTGCCATGGTATTTCAGGGTGCGTAGTTTCTGCCAAACTGCAGCGAGAGCGGGGACAACCCGCTGCATCCACTTTTTGCAAGGACCAGGCACTAGACAGCAGCAAAACCCATATGGTGAGCAAAGGTTGGACAAGGCCCCAGTCTTGCTTTTGGAGCCCAGGGACAGAGGCAGGTTCCCTCCAGGGAACAGCAGAAAGGTGTCCCAAGGACCATGCAGACCCTACATGCCAATGGTCACCCTTCTGCACAGGCTTCCTCGGACATCTCCATTCTTTGCACGTGGCCCTGGCTGCTGCTCTCTGCTGTCAGTAAAGCCAGCGGTATACAAGGGCCTGGAGATTTACGGCTGTTCAGCGCTAAGGGCCATGCTGGGTGCTTAAATCCTGGAGTTACAGGAATCAGCGGAGTGCTGTAATACCCAGCTAGGCACGGATGAGCAGCTGCCGCGGTGAATAGTTCTGGATCGAAAAGCGTCCAGGGAGTCTAAGGAGATGCAGAACCACAGAGCATCCGGAGACAAATCCCAACCCATGAAAGAAACAGGAGAAACCGAGCTCAGAGAAGCAACTTCAGCTCCGTGTGCAGAAGAAACCGCTACCGCACACAGACCAGGCAGGAGCTGCAAGGGACGAGGCTGAGAGGCGACATTTCCCTGCCAGTAAAAAAACAGCATCTCACAGCGGCGAGTCCCAACGGGTGCGAGGAGCTGTTTGCGGCAGCACGCTCCTAATGAACACATGCTTCCCAAAAATCTAACGTAGCTGGACCACAATATAACCGAATCCCAGATGTTTCCAGGCAAAGCACAGGATGAAAGCTGAGCACCTTGGCCCAGAATTTGCCCCTGTACCTGGCACAGCACATCCAGCTCCTGCAGCCCACCCGGCCGGGCAGCCAGCAGCAGGGGGGAGCCTGGAGCAGAGCCCGGACCCTCTCCGGCCTCCTTCCCCGCTCCCGGAATCAGAGAGGTGCCGGCAACCAGCGGGCTCCAGCCATTTTGCCAGCACTGAGGCTCAGACAGTCAATCAAAGCATCAGCTTGAAAGTGTTAAAGGCCCATGTCCGTCTTTATTATAATCACAGCGCTACACCTTGTCGCCGCGTGTGCCCTAATGCTGCAATATTTTGCGCATGATTTCACCAGCTGCTGCTGGAGGCATCAGGGAGCTGATGCTCCTTCGCTGCTCTGGATGTTTGCTTGCTTGCTTGCTGTTAAGCCTCTTTTTATACTGCCTTCTCTTTATTTATTCTCCTTTTGCTATTCAGAGCAGTTGATCCCTCCCCCCACCACCACCATGGCTGGTAGCGTCTTGAGCAACATCCAGCCAACAAGTGCACAGAGCATCCAAAAAGCAGGGCCTGCACCCAGGAAGGGAGGAGGACTCGCGGCTGCATTGCTGGGGTCTCCAGTTACAGCGTATGGGCTTAACACGAGACTTCAGCCCCGTTACCGGTACCCACCGACATCCCCAGCCCAGCCTCGGTGCGCAGGAGCTGTCACCACCCTCGCGCTAGCCCAGCGAGGGGAAGTAGGAGGCCCGCAGGATCCCACGCGGCATCTTCAACCTGCCACCGAGGAGGAGCGTTCAACGCCCAGCCCAGCCTGGGTGGCTCCAGAGAGCCCTGGGGGCAATAATAAACGTTGGGGTTAACAACAAACCTTGGTTAAACTGGGGGGAGTTTTGCACCGGAGTCCTGGGACACTTCCGAAAACCCCCGTGCACTGATAGCAGTTCATAACCACGGTCTCCGAGGCTTTGCAAAGGGGTAAGCATCCTTCTGGCCACATAACAGGGAAGGAAATGAGCTGCAAGGAGCTGACCCTGTCTGCAGTCGCGGCAGAGCTGGCACCCGAGTGACACCGCACTCGTCCTGCTGCGGTGCTCGTCCTCACCAGCACCCGCTACGGCCTGACGTGCGGGAGCCCATCTCCAAAATTGCGCTCTCCCTCCGGAGGCAAAATCACTGCGGTGGTATTGAGAGGCTTTTAACACTTAAATTTCACGGAAACAAGCCATGAGACAGAGCCGCCGGATCCCTAACCTCGATCTCAGCACAGTGCCGTTGTTTGCAAGGGGAATAACCACACACGCGAACCCGCAGCGATAGCCTCACCTGAGCGCTCTGCAGACACGGGGCTTTTCTACCTCACCTTAGCATGGAAAGAGCTCCTTTCGCCGGCAATCAGCGCACTCAGGGCCTGGTCGCTTAGCAGAGGACCCGCTGGCCACAGACACGATGGTCCGACGGATTATCCGAGGCATGCACACATGGCCTGATGACACCATGAGAAATATCAACCTCTTTTACCTTCCCTGAACACCGCCACCGTCTCTGATGGGCTCGCTGTCCCTCACAACTGCCCCTCGCTCCGGCCACTGGGTAAAAAACTTTATATTGCAGGAGATTAATGACCTCAGAAAAATGTAATTACACAACAGGGCTCTGCTCTTAATAACTGCGTATTTTACTTGTCAATGTGCCTTAATTGAAAATGAGTAGGCGATACAAGTTGCAGTGGAGTTGGCTGGCAAGCCTTTAACGCTATATTAATTGTAGTAATTAGCAGTCACTTTATGTTGGAGTCATCTATAAATAGGGGGTCCATTAGTTTAGCAGAAGAACGTGATTTAAAATGCAAATAAAATCCCAACTATACAGACAAATCACTCCTTTTCCCCCTACCCCCTAAACTTACAGTCACATGAGGGCTGCGATGCTGCTGCGGATGAGCCGGGCGAGTTTGTCTGGAGCAAGGGAAGCAGTTTCGTCGTTTCCCATCCTGGGAGCAGCTGAGATAATCCCAGTGACAAGGTGCAGAAGGGGTTAAGGAGCGCGGGAACGGCAGGGCTGGCACAGCCCAGCGGCGCCCAGGACCGCGGTGCCCATCCTGCCCATCCGGAGGGCTCCTGGGTTAACAGCTTGCTGATGACATGCTCCACTTATCTGGTTATTACCCAAAGAAGAATAAGAAAGAGAGGAAGACGGAGCATTGCTTTATTAGCACAGAAACACACTGAATTACAGACTGCACTACCAGGGGCAAAGTAGCCCCCTAAAATAAAATACTGGCTCTGAAACCCAAGGAACAGCGCTATTAAAAATTAGAAAACAAACCAAAAAAGCCCCATTTCACTTGCTGCCCGGTTCTTGGTTGGAAAGAGATCATCCGCTCCCCGCCGCTGGCGTGACTGCTGCCAGCTGCTGGGGTGGGTATCTATTCCCGCACAGCCATTCCTGAGCAGCGAAGAAACAACGATCTGGAGAAAGAAAAAAAAAAAAAGAAAAGAAAAAGGAGAGAACTGCTGAGAGCTCCCTATCTGCCGCAGCAACAGCTCCCATTCAGGTGCTTAAAAAACCCCAGCGTGTCCTAATCGAGGATACCTTTTTATTACTCCCCACAGGAGATTTCACCCATTTAATAACGTATCTCCCTCCGAAGCGATTATATCACGAAGATGAGAGCAGGGAGGAGAGCAGCCGCCTCCGTTCCCTCCCCGCCTCCCTGCCAGCGCCGCAGGGCGAGGGATGAGAGGGGCTGGGGACGCTGGGGACGGAGGCCACCCCGCAGCCCCTCTCATCCCTCCCTCCGGCTCCATCCTCCCCACGCCGCGAGCGGCTCCTGCTACGTTTTCTCGGAGAGGCGGACGAGAGCCGATGCCAGGACAACCCCTCGACCCTTCCGCACGTCACGTCTCCAAACGCCCGGCCTGCCTGGGAGGGGAAATGCCTCAGCACGCAAGCGGGGAGAGAAATAAAGCTTTTGCATCTATATAATGAAAGGCTTCTCGAGACGTAGCAGGCAGGAAAGGCCCCTCGGTTCCAGCCTTTGCAATGAGCTTCTGCTAATTATGGCTTTATCTCCAAGCACGTTCACTCCTGCCTGCACTGGGGAAGGAGCTGCAAGTGCCAAGGCCGAGCAGTTAATGAACGCGGGGACTTGAGCTGCCGCCATGACTCACCGGTGATCCCCGTCCCTCATCACTGGCCGGCAGGACGGCGGCTCTGGGACGCGCAAGGAGCAGCAGCAGCGAGAGGGGACGGCTGAGCTTGGTGGGGCAGGAAGCCGGAGGGGAAAGCATCCTTCTCTGCACGCCCAAACTGCAGAGATCCCGCGGACCCCACACGCACGGTCAGGGAGGAGATGACAAAGACGGGGGCGACGGGAAGGCGGAAAAACTCACAAGGATGTTTTTGAGTCCGTGCCGCCCGGGTGCTGCAGACTGGGAGCCCTTCGCCCCAGGGAATTCCCATTCTGCGCCTCGAAAGAGACACAGGAGTTTCGGCCGCTGCTTAGCGAACAGAAACTGGACCAGTGGATTTGGCTCCAGTTCTGTCACTGCTTGTCCAGGAGTCAGTTCAAGGTCCCCAGTGTCACCGCTGTGAAGTCACACTGGCCTCCAGGAGCCCGTTCTGCTCTCCTGCGTCTGACGTTGCCTCCCAAGATCACTCTGGCACCATCCCAGAGATACCATCTGGCTTAAGGGAGATTGGGAGCAAAGCCCTTGAGCCAGCAGAGCTGGGCTGGCAGCTTTCTGAGACCACAGCTTCTTATGAGGATTCTTGTCACGTCTGGAGAGAAAAAAAAAGCTATTTTTTGCAGTTTGCCCACAAACCCGGAATGACCACAGAGTAGTGTTTTGCTTCCAAAGTTTCCTCTGGCTCATGCTTCAGCTGTGCTCACAGGCTCTCTTTGGAGCAAGTTTATCCATAGGAAAGGCCAGAATGAAGCTGAGTATTTGAAGCTCCATCACAGTTTTTCGCCCCTGGCAGCCACCTGGAATTGTCATATGATGGAGAGGCAGGAAACGATCAGTATAGAACATGTTTTTTCCCCAAATCTTCCCCAGACTTGGCAGAGCAACTCAAGGTTCCTCAGACACGTGAATATTCAAAGCAGGCAACAGCTCTTCTGCCGATGCATTCGGTCTCTCTGTAGAAGTTCAATGGACAGCCTGGGATTTACGTTGCTGAAAACACGCCCTGAGGTGTGGGGCGTTCAAGATGATGTGTCTTTCCTCGTCCCTTCTGCAAACGTGTCCTCTCCAGGGCCTGAAAGAAGGGAATGATGTGGCATGGAGTGAGTTGTGCTTTGAGTACTGCCTCTCATCAAAGCGTTTATCATAAGAGCAACAAAAAAATAGGATGAAATAAAACAAAAATAAATACACAATCAACGTTGGCGTGGAAGGCAAAACAGGATTGATCTTTTGCTTGACTTACTCTGAAAATTGCTTCTCCACTGCCCGTTTATGCACATTAATTGAACGTCTGGCCCGGCTGCCCGTCTGTTTAAGTCCTCAATCAATCCCCTTTCAGATGACTGCGAGATCAATAGGGTGGTAATTTAATAAAGGACATTTTCAGTTGACTTTTAAAAGCCACTGATGGGATTTAATTCTTTCCTATTTTTTTTACACAGAAAGGGACAGTGGGGGAGGAGAACCAGGGGTCAAAACGAGATCCAGTGCTTTCCCCTTCCAGAAGCATCCTCTTCAGGTGAGGCCTGTGGTGAAGTTCTTGACTCTCCTGACTGTCCTCCACCCTTCTTGAGACACGGCGCGGCAACCTTGGATCAACGCAACAGCACTGGGTGTGAAACTGCCTTTATCAAAGCACCCACAAGCTGGTCGCAAGTCGTAGGAAGCCGGTGCTAGGGACGTGCCCTTGTGCACCTCCCAGGAATGGAGAGCAGTGGGCTGGAGAGCACCCAGGATCTCATCTCTCTTCATCGCCCTCGTCAAGGCAACACAAGTGCACTTGACTGTATCACTGGGAAGTGAAAGAGCACTCATACCTGCACCAAACTCCAATCTTGCCTCCAACATCACTTGCACTACAAGGACCAGTTCTTGTGATGCAGCATCTTCAGAGACCCTAGGGGTCAAGCTTCAAGCCAGTGCACCAAAATGCTGGGGACAGTACATCCATCTCCCATGGCATTTCCCAGCTCAAAAAGCTGCAAAAGTGACCAGTGAGGCCTCTGGTTGTCTGTCCCTTGCAAGAGGCTTGTCTAAGGTAAGAGGCACATTCTGCCATGCTGGACACTTAATCGCTAGATGGGAAAAAAAGAGGTAGAAGAGCTCTATCAAAAGCTCATTTCGGTTCTTTGTTAGTGGGACGGACACAGGTGAGGCACTCACCAATGGGCACCCCATGAACCATGTGCATTAGGGTCTCATTAGGCAGGAATTAACATTTTTCGCCCACCTCCTCCAAACCTATTGGTTTTGTGCTGCTTGATTTCAGTCCAGAATTGGTCCCAGTGCCAGAACTGCCTGGCTGTCCTTCAACTGCACATTAGCCTTTCGCACTATTTAATGCCGTTCTTTCTTCCCTGCCTGTTCGCTGTTCAGCCGTGAGAGCAATTCCCCTGCTTTGCAAAGAGCCTCTGCGCCAGTGTGGCCAGAATCATCCTCCCCTCCCCAGGCTCCATCTCCAGCCTGTCCATGTTTAATTTCCTCTAATCGTTTTCTTCACAGCCTTCCTCTCTAAACCCTTTATCTTCCTCCAGGCTGCAATCCCCTCTCTTTGCTGCTTCTCCATTTCTGTTCTCTGATGCTTTGCCCAAAGCTATCTGCATTACAGTGATTTAACTAGCGCTGTGCTGGGAGAAAGGATTACTTCCCTGCCCTTCTGCTCAAGTGCTCCGCTTACACATCCCAGGATTGCAGTTACCTGTTAACAAGCGTTCACCTTGGAGGCCGTGCCAGAGCCAGCTCTGCCTGTGCTGTTTCCAGCCAGCACCACTCATCATTTTTGCCCTCGATACGTGGCTTTTGGATGACATCCTTGTTAATCTGGTTAGGGGCCTTCGCGCTTCGCTCACCTCTGCACTGCACCTTCCGTGTTTTCTCTGGGCCATGTTCATGGAGGGAGCGCTTTCTCCCAGGACGGCTTGCTCCGATCCGTAGGCTCCGACGCTGCTTCGGCCAGGCTCCCTGGGGCTGTCGGGGCTGAAGGACATCAGGGAGACATGGCTCCTCACCCTCCCGTGTCCTGCCGGGAAGCTGCCTGGGGCAAGGGAGGTATGGAGAGGACGGTCTCTTGGAGGGACACGCTTGGCACCAACACTACTGGAAAACCCTTGATTTTATTGGAATGACTCTGATTCCCACCTCAACAGCAGTGAGAGGAGCATCGAGCCCTTGGGTAGCCCAGCCGTGCCAGGCACCGCTCCCACCCAGCCCAGCTCTGACTAGAGCGCACGCGGGCCGGCAAGCTCCCGTCCAAAAGCAATGCAGAGAGACTCCTGTCACCTGCTGCCAGTCCCAGGAGGTTTGGCAGAGGGCTCTGGGGTGCTGTGGCTCCGTCGCTGCTGTCCCCCTCTTCTAGGCAGCAGGTCGAGTTGGTGGGAGGCTGGTTCAGGGCGGGCAGCAAGCTGCAATCGTTCCACCGAAAACCCCCATGCGGCTTGCCTACGAAACCTGCCGTGCTCTTTCCCTTACAAGCCCTCATCAGCGTGAAGGGAGCTGACATAGTGCCCGATCACATTACTTACTGCTTTTGCGCGGTCTTGAAGGCTGTTCCTAGAGAGAAGGGCGGCCGCACACCCTCCCTCTGCTCCGGCGCATCAGCCATGCCTCTCAGGACAGAAACCGGAGGAGCCCGTATCTATAAATAAGAGACATGAATTAAACATGACTCTCACATTTTCAAGGGTCAAATCAGTCACTTCGCAGTATCATCTACTCCCACAGAGGAAAGAAGGGGAGAACAACAGTAAGTGTTTATCATTACTTGTTATTTGTGAAGTGACATGTTGAAGGACCGAATCTCGCCCCTACTGAAACCGTGGGAGCCAAAATCAGACCCACTCAGCATTCCTCCAAAAAACCACGAGCCTCCTTTAAAAAGCAGCAGGTGATGACAGTCCCCATTTTAAAGCTGGGTGAAAATTTTAGCAAGAGAAGCAGCTAAATAAATAGATTAATTTGACACACTTTGGCAGAGACAGGAACACAACCCGAGCCGCCCGGTTTTCCATCCTCTCCTCCAGGCAATCAGATGAAGCAATCTCCTTCCTCTTCCCACAGGGCTCCATGGGGAGGATGGGACCCTCAGTCTGCCGGTGTCCCCGAGGGCAGCCGGGACAGCCAGAGGGACCGTCCTGCGAAGGAAGGAAGGAAGGAGGAAAGGTACTGTTACTTGGCAGCAAATGTGCTGTGTGACCACAGTTCAGAGGTGCAACTTCCCGAATTTCAGGTGCTCCTCTAAAGGACGTTATAAACTCCATTAATGAGCAGAAATGGATGGGAGGCATCAACAGCTTTTTGGCTCCACTGGAATCTCTACAAATCACAGCCCAGTTTTTCATTTCAGCGCTGGGAATAGATAAGGATGAATGCAAGCCAAGTTCCTGAGGCTCTTCCCATCTTGCTGGAACAAAATCACTTCCTGGAACCAGATCCAAGATCACATATAGATAATAAAGCCATAAAAGTCTGAGTTGCAGACGCAGCACTGCGTTCTCTGCATTTGTATTTCAGGACTCTTTCGAGCACTGGAAACTGCTTCTCTTGTGCCATCTCAAGCTGAGACTTTGCATGATGAAATTAGCCCGGAGTGAAGCGGTGCAGCCGAGTTAGAAACTCCTGAAAACTGACAACGCTTCCAGCCCCCACATTAGCTGCGACTGCAGGGATGATGTGCCCTAATTGGTTTTAGCACACAGGCAAGGTTGGATAATGAAGGGAACCACGTATTTATCTGCTCGCAGGGATGTTTTATCCATATGTCACTCCCTGTGTAGCAGAATTTTCAGGTAACATTGTATTTCCTTTGGGTTAATTTACTTACAGGTGTCGGATTTCCTTAATTCCTGGTTTCCTTAATTGGCCCCGCTGTTAATATCAGTTTGTGTGCCTCTGCATCTCTGGGCCTCTGCTGCTCTTGCTGTAGCAGCCGCCACCTCGCTCTCCTTCGCTTGCTAAAATTTTCCCACTGCCTGAGACTTCCAGTGGAAAGCGAGAACCCCGTGCGCATGCTGATGCTGCCCGCCCTGGAGAGCGGCAGCGACCTGATATTAGAGCTGCAATTAAGCCCAGCCAAGGCACGGCAAGATATTCATCCTCAAATGCAACCTGGCCTTGAAGGAGTCTCACGCCGAGGCTCTGCTGCCGGCGGCAGCGGTCCGGGAGGGAGGGCGCAGGCGGTGCAGCGGGCCGGTGCTCCGGCCAGCTGGGAAAGGATAAATGCCTGCTCGAAGTGCATATTACCAAGAACAAGGCACGCGTTGGACTTCAAATACGAATTAAGCCTTTGGCACTGGGAACGTCATTGCCCAGGCACCGCAAATGCCACCTCCCATCGCAGCCTGCCCGGGCGAGAGCCCCTGGACGTGAAATCCTCCGCAGGGATTTCATGACTCACATGGCCACACCAGGAGTCCAGCGCTATCAGCATGGTGCAGCCTGTTGTCCCCTTCCCCGGGACTGGCCCAGCTTCCTCCGTGGCCTCACGGATGCTGTGAATGCAAACCTGCAGGCACACAGAGTATTTTCAATTTCAAGCTCCCAAAAAAGACCTTTGGAGTGAACAGCGCTGTCAAGAAACATATTTAAATTACCAAAAAAAACTCAAAAACAACCCTGATGTGCTTTTAGATTGTAAAATAAATGAATTGCACAGAAGACAGAACAAAAATCGTTAAAATCTATGTAATCTTCCATATTTTCCTCCCCAAATTAGCAGGCTGGATTCTCAGCCGATGTAACTCTCCACTAAATGGCATTCAAGTTAATGGACCTATGTGGATTTACACCACTGGAGAAATTAGCTTCCTCTGTGCGTGGGTCTCTGCACACATCTGTCCTTTGAGAATCAATAAATAAAACTTGAAAATAATATTCATCCACCATTTATTCTGCTTAATTATTTAAGCTTCAGATTCTGGAAATAATAAAGGAGTAATAAAGAAGAGATTTACCATCTACTACAATTGCTGGAAGCATCACATGTTATTTCCTCCTTTACTTTTTAATCTCTCTCCCTCTCTGTCTCCTTTTTGTTCACAAAATTGAATCAATTTATTAAAGTTGTTGCAAAACTGATTTGCTCTGATCTATTGGTGGTGATGAAGAGAAATGGGCTGCTCTGTTCTCCCGTGTCCCCCAAGTCCTGCTCATTAAGGAGGATAATGCTTTGCCATCTAGGGAGCTGTTTGCAGCATGCCTGAATGGTAAGAACTGATTAAAGGCAAGATGTGACTTTGGAGGGTAAAAGATACTTTTGATGATGAATGGCAAAAAGGATCGAGCCAAGAGATCCCAGCTCCTAAAAAGGAGGCTGGAGAAGACACGTCTCTGCAGAAAGCCGACTGAGCTTCTCCAGTAGCATTGAAAACCAGGCTGGGTGAAGACAAGTTGCTTTGAAAGAGACTGTTCTTGACCTGTCCATCTGGACGTAGGTTAGATCTCTGTCTAGCCCCCTTAGAGCAGCTGGCCCCATGACAGGAGAAGAATCGCCTTCTACATCACCCTGCAAACGGCTGAGGACATCTCTGAATTTTTGGAGCTTTAAGTATTGACGGGTCTCAAACAGACCTCTCCCTTCACGCTCCATCCAGATGTTATGACCCAGGCCAAACTCCGCCTGGAGAAGCACGCCGTGCTTGAGGTGCTCGAGGATTAACGGACCTGCTGGCGGCGGTGGATGAAAGGGAACAATTGCTCAGTGAGACAGGAGCTGATAAAACTCGGTTTCCAGTAAGCCCGAGGATTCAGATCTTGCAGCTCACTGCAATCCCACCTGACGGCTTTCCTGGGCTCGGAGCTTTCGTTTGATCCCCCTGAGGGTTGCTGGTGTCTCGTGTAAGCTCTTCTGCGGCCTCGTCTTCAGAGAGAGGCACTATCAAGGCTTCCTTCCTCTGCTATCAGAGGGGGTCCCAAGGGTCTCCAGCCGCTTGCACGCGATTGCCCTACACGATCGTGGGCTGCAGGGAAGGGCTCCCTGCGGAGCCAGGCTGCAAAGGGGGGAGAGCAGGCAGCAGCCCTGCGGCTCGCGCCAGCCATCGCTCCCAGGCGCTGGTGAGACCGTGCTCGCCAGGGAAGCGAGGACGAGCTGTCTGAAATAAAAACGTCAAGATCCCAGGTGTGACAGGCTCTAATCCCAAGTGCTTTGACAGGCCTGTCACCTGCCATGTTCTCCTCCTGCGCTGCAGAGACGAGGCGGGCATCCCTGTCGTACTGCAGCACGGTAATTTGGCTCGGGCGCCCTGAAGTGCCGCGGCGTCGGCTCTGCAGTGACACCCGCATGGGAGCGAGGGACCAGGCACCGCAGAGGGAGGCGGGATGAACAGGCTGCCATTTCGCATCCAGATCTTCCTCCGTTCTGCTTTCCACGGGATGTTATTGCGCGGCGTGAGCAGCTGCACAGAGCAGGATCTGCCCCTTCCCTGCATTTCTCAAAGGCTTCATCTATGCTGCAAAGCACTGGCTGAGAGATCTGCACCCGCGCACCTGGAAACCTCTACAGAAAGACTTCTTTTGCCATCTTTTATCTGAGATCCCCTGACCGGACACACCTGACCGGCAGCTAAGCTGTGTCTAACACCAGGGATTTGGAAACACGAGGACATGCCATTTTTTTTCCTTTCCAACACAGCAACAGCAGTAAAACATTTTAGCCCAGCCCAGGCCTATTTTACCAGGGCTGTTCCTATGCACCAAAATTGAGTTAACTAAGCCTTCTACAGCCCCTCGTGTAGGCCAACTTCTCCCCAGACTCCCGCAGCACTGAGAGCGTGGTTTTGCTCCCATGCCAAGCCACGTGCTCTCTAAGGCTCTCTCCGGTCTCACCATCACCTTGATGGAGGGCTGTTTCCCTCCCTTGCCATAGCAGGATCCTAAGAGACACCAGGGAGTCAGTGTGAGCTGCTACACTCTGATCTTAAGCATTCGGGAACCCCAAGGGGTTTTGTCATCACTTTTCCCTGGGATGGTCCTTCCCCTGGTGGAAAGGTCTCAAACCTCTGCTCACCCCCACGGCCACCAGCTTGGGCAGAGCCTCGTGGGTGCCAGACCGGCAGGACACGAGTCAGGACGCACACCTCCCTCCCGTGCCAGCGCTTCCTCCCGTTCCCAGGCCTGCCGCGCGCCGACGGGTGCCTCCCCTTTCCGTGGGTTTCTGTTTGCAGCCCGCTGCGCGCGACGCAACAGCCTCCAGCCTCCAGCTGCCTCGCCAGATGGGCCAGCAGCTGAGCCCCGGCCGCACGCCGCTCCGGCGGGGCCGCACGCCTTGCTGCACAGACACCGTCACCCGCGCCGCCGTCCGGACCGCCCCGCTGCGCTCCCTCGCCTGAGCAGGCTCGGATCCCCTGCGCCGGGACAGCTCCGGCTCCTGCAGAAGGAGAGCGTTGCTACAGAGACCGCTGATGCACGGGACAGTGCACAGGGCTGCAAGCACCTCCACCAGCTTCTCCAGACCGTTGCTCTCATGCACGCAACCTGCTAAGGAGAGGCAGGTCCAACACGTTGTTCCCAGTCTAATTCCAACAACGAGAGGAAATAAATTTGCACCTGGGTCCAGCTTTCTGACTCGGGTCTCGGGTGTGCATCCACCCCTCCTCTTCTCCCAGAGGCCAGGTCCACCAGCGGCCTCCTGCCCGTGTTGCTCTACCCCGGGGCAGGATGCGTGGAGGCAGAGTCCTCACCGGCAAGTCCCACCCTCTCCGGCACGAGGGCACGCCGTGCCCAGAGGCCCCAGCACCGGCTAGCACTGACCTCAGATCAGGTCAGCAACTGCAGCCAGCATCAGCAGTGCCTTTTTGTTCCCAAATCTTGCCTGGTGCTCCTGGAGAAACCCGCAACACAAAGAAACATGTGAAAACCCAACCAACCCCACAGCCAAACCAATTCGTTCTGTTGGACAGCCCCAGCCACGGATAAATCCACGAAGCTGCTCTCTTCGTTATCCCCATTTAGCTGAGCTGCTCCCTGTGAGCCCATTGCCGGCGGGATATCTCCCGAAGCATCCTTTAAAGCTTCCTTCCTCCCACGTTCCCCGACATCGCTTCCGCTGGGTGAATTCAGAGCGACTTGTATCATATGCCACAAATCCGAGCGCCCACCAGCTCCTGCAGGGCTTTGAGGAGCAGGCAGCAAAGCGTCGGGACTTGCCTGCTATATAAAGCACTGGAGCATCACGGAGAGCACGAACCTGCCGCACGGCTCCTCGCAGCCTGCCTCGGGGGGCTGCTCAACACGGGGCGCGAGCAACGTCCCGAAAGCCCCATTCCCACGATGATGGGGGCTTCTCACACGTCCACCAATAAAAATCCAAAAAAGTGACAAAAACTGTTAATAAAGTAACAAACCCTGTTCCCTAAGGGCACCAGTATCCAGCAACGAAGGTCAAACAAGCAAGCTACAGCTCACAGCCAAGGGTGCCACCAGCGCCTGGGAGTCCCAGGCCACCACCTTCATTACAAGGTCAAAACACGGTTGCCTTCCCTTTCCCCAGAGCCACAGGAATAAATTAAAAAGGGAAAAGATGGGAAATTATTCACTATGGAGATTTTGAGAGCCAGCAATTAATAAATAAAAATAAATATTGCTAATACTGGGCTTTAATACAGCACTTTAAATTGCAAATTACTCTTGAAACGTGTATTATTAATTATATCATTTGCATCCACCATAGCAATAATATATAATTATTTATACTGATAAATAATTTGTGGAGGAATGCAAGGCTGCGTTAGACTAGCAATAAAACCTTTTCAGCAACTGGGCTACGTCTGCTTGCTGCAAGTCATTAGTCGCCCGTACAAGCAGGGCGGCTGGCTGCTTCTCCCCGGCACGTGGGAATCTCCATGCTGGCAGCGCGGCCCTGACGCCGAGCAGCAGCGGCCTTGCAGGACGCTCGGTTTGTTTGTGCATTTTGGTCTCAGAGAGCCGCTGGCAGCCCCAGGACCGAGACACTGCAGAAGCGGCGAATGCAATCAGGAGGAGGGACTGCTGCATCCCGCCAGCGACCACAGAGCCCGCAGCAGCGGCTGCTCCAGCAGGGAAACTACCCGAATCCTTTCGGGAGATGCTCTCGCGAGCCCTCGTCCCGCTGCCAGCACAGCGGTGAGCGGCGGCTTTACGGCTCGGAGCACCCGATCTCCGGCTCTGCAAACACAAGCAACTTTCCCTCCCACGTCCCTTTGGCAAAACGCCTCGTTTCCAGAGGTGCCGAGGCCCAGGGACGTTTTGAGGGCCGGGCAACAGCGGCGAGCTCACGGCCAGATGGGTGTTTGGACTCGGATTCCCCAAATCCCCCCCCGGAGACCCCAGATCCAAGCCTGAGGCTGCTGCCGGGCCCCGGACCAGCCTGGGGGCTCCTGCGCGGAGCTGTCGCTGCCCTAATGCTGCAAAATCACAGCTCCGCAGCCGCCACGCAGGGCGGCAGCAGCCCTCGCGTCCAGGCAGCGCATCAAGGGGACATCCGAAACTGGGGCAAACCCTGAGCGGGGCGAGAGGAAGAAAAACGAAGCAGGAGACCCCCCCAAGGGAACGATTGCAGAGGCAGACTGGGAGACAAGCCGCGATCCCGGCATCCCAGGGCTGGGGGGGGGGGCTCGAGCTTTCCCGTCCGCTCCCTCCGAGCGGGAGCACCCCGCGGTCCCCCCGGGAAGAGCATCGGCGCACAGACGGACGCGGGCTCACGTCTCATCTCTGCAGACGGATCCTTTCAGCAGCTCCGTCCCCTCCGCAGAGCTTAATTTATTAGCCGGGGGAGGGAGGAGTCCCGTTGTTCTAATGAAACGTTTTGCCTGGGTGCACAGCAAATGTATTCACCTAATAGACCTATTATTCCTGCTGCATCGCAGGCCGGCTTCCCCATTGGGCTTTATCCTTTGCTGCATTAGAAATTTAGTCTTTTATTCCTCCTTCAAAGCCGAGGCTGCCAGGCAAATGAACATGCAGGGAGGCTTCAAAGGATGTCAAGTGCGAGGCTTCCCCACGCGCAACGGCAGCTCGGAGAGGCACGAGACGCACGTTCACCGCGAACCTCTGCCCGTTCCCCCTGACGCGTCTCCCCATCCGCCCTTCCGATGGACCGCTCCCTGGAGCAGCTCCAGCTGATCGCTGCACTTAATACTTCCCTGCCGCAAGGCGTTCCAGAGCGTCTGGCCCTTTGGTGTGTAAACTGTGATTATTTTCGGTGCAAGGGGAAGGGGGATGAAGTTAGCTCTGCCGTCAGGCTCAGAGGGCCTGGCTGGAAAATTGCATCCCTAGACAGCGGGTCACAGCCGGTTCTCGTCCATTAGACCGTTATCCACGCTGATGGGGTCCTTACCGTAAGCAATAGCCCGTGCGAGGCTTCCCACCGCCTCCTGCCCCAGCTCGCAGGACGGGGAATCGGGATTTTGGTGCTGGATGCCGATGTGCAGCACAGCCGCAAGCAGGTCGCCGTGCCTCAGTTTCCCCGTCCCAAACACAGGGCTACGAGCCCAAATCCCGGAGCTGGCCGTGGGGGAAGGCGGCGCGGCGCGGAGGCGGGCCAGGACGGGGAGCTGAACTCTGCAACAAGTAACGGTTGGAAAAGCATGAGAGCTGCAGAATAAAGAAAGGCAGGAAAAGAAGAGCGTTCAGCACCTTCGCGTGCTTTCATAACGGCACTACACCCACCCTCCAGGCACGACACCAGGCTTAAATCAACGCGCGTTCGCAGAAAGTCTCCGGCAGCAGCACGCTGCCAGCGTCAGGTAGCCCTGAATATTTGTTCTGGACATTAAAAATACAGCTTTGATTGGAGATTGTTTTTCCTCGTCTCCTAAACCGTAAGAAACCTCCGCTACAAATCACTAGAGGTTTTTAACTCCCTCCGCCTAGGAAAAAATAAAAATAAAAAATAAAAACAACCCAACAACTAACAGATTAATCCTGTCAAAAGAAGGGGGAAAAGCCACCTAACAGAATCACGGACCGAAAAGTTACAAACTGGCAATAGGTGACAAGTAATTATAGAACAGGAAAATGTATACGGAACTCATTTGGGTGAGCAGCAGCTGATTAACAGTCGCAACATTTATTTTCTTTATTTATGGCCTGGCATTGCAGAAAATTGATACGAAACACTCCATATACTACACGGCTGGTGACACGTTCAGCAAATGAAGAGTCTGGGAAGAAATCAACCTGAATTATACCCACTGTTACTCAACCTCCTCTTCTCGGCTCTCCAATTCTTTATAAAAGGAACAGCAGTGACACAGCACTCAAGTGGCATCCAGGCATGTCCCTGCTTAGCAGCAAGCAGGTGACAACTAGGTCACATCTCTGTGGCCATCACGTCCCCAGCGCGGACCCTCGGCTGCCTAACGCTTTCCGGAGGCCGCTGGCAGCAGCGTGCGTCCCCCCGGCTGGGTCGCGTTAGAGGAGATCGCCGTGCTCATCGCTGCCTCTGCGGCTCCTAACCCTCGTCTGAAACAGCCTCCTTGCAAGGCGCTTGCCTGCACGCAAGGGCAGGACTCCAGCCCGCTCCCCTCAATCTGGCACCCAGGGGAGGTGGTTAAGGGGGAAGCAGTCCCCTTCCTCCCCTGGAGCTGCCCTCATCGAAAAAACCTTAAATCTTCAAAATTAAGATTTGAGCTTTTTGCCCTTCTGGAGAGAAGTGGCAGCAGCTTCAGCTCCCTCTTCCCAGGCAGGTTTGCTCCCAGGAGAAGAGCGCGAAGGTGCTGCAGCACGTCCTCACGGCGCCCAGGGCTGGAGCAACGGGGAGAGCCCAGGGCAGGACGAAGCCCACCCCAGCATCGCCCTCTCCAAGTGCTCGAGACCACCTCCTACGAGGAGAGCAGCCCTGCTCCAGGATAAAAGCAGGACCGCGAAAGACTCCTAATAACCTCCTCAGCCGTGGGTAAGAGGCAGTTGCTCTCAGAGCCAGCTCTCCCAGGGGATGAAAGGCAGCAGCGGCTTTGATGGAGAGTCGCTGCCTGCAAACACAAGCGATTGCAAACCCATAGCACCTTGCAGAGGGCTTTCCGCGAGGCTCTGGGGGTCACAGGGCACCCCCGGGGCAGCAGCTCAGCGTCGGGCGAGGAGAGGCGATGCTCAAACCCCAAAACAAGGCTCCCTGTCCGGGCTGGTCCAGGTCTGCCGGCTGCGGAGCGACCCGGGAGCCGTGGGTCGCCCAGCAGCCCTGGCAAAGCAGCCTCTGATGCAACGTTCTCACGTCGGGAAATGGCTTTTTATAGAAACTTCTCCACGGCAATAAAAGTTGGTAACGTCTGGAGGGGGAGAAGCTTTTCAGAACAGAACATCTCCTTCTCGTTTCCTTTCAGAAGTGCCATTGCTTTCTGAGAGCTTGTATTCTGTGCCGGAGCATAAGTGGTTTTAGTACAAAGAGGAGTGAACAGTAGAAAAGCTTCAAATTTGCTAAAAACAGTTTTCAAATTCATGCAAAACAATTTTTAAAAAATGGACAAATTCCTTCTGTTGTCTGCACTGCAAATGTTTCCACCTGTCACCGTTTTCCCCCGAGAAGCAGCTGCCAGGTTCACCCGGGTCGGGCCAGGCCTTCCCCCACCTGCTCCCCGTGCCGGCAAGCTCACCCTCGCTTCTGCCTGGGATCGCTGAAACCTTCCCCCCCTTCTCAATTTGGTCCAAACTGCCTGGTGGGTTCAAGAATCAGCCTGAGATCCCGAGAGAGAATGTGATTTCCAGACCCAGTTTCCGTGATTTCCTTGGGAAACCAGACTGAACCCCTTCCCGAGTCCTGCAATTGCTGGATGCCTCCTCCGCGTGCCCGGGCTCTGCATCACGCCCGGTCCCAGCCCCGCACGTCTGCAGGGACCTTGGGCAACTCCCTTCCTCTCCCTCCGCTCCGGCTGCTCCTCCTGGGGTTGCTCGGGCACCCTGATGGCAGCAGGGGACCCTAACCCGCTCCAGCGGGCAGGAAGGCGTGGGCGAGGGGTGCAGGGACCCTGCGCGAGCCGAGAAGCGACACCGTCAGCCCCTGCTCGAGCCGGGCGAGCCAAAGGCTCCTCCAGCCTTCCCAGGGAGCCAGGTGAGGCTCCGAGCTCCTCCTAAGGAGGATGCTCAGTTATGAAACACGGTTTATTTAAATGCAAATTGCTGAAAAATACAACTTTATTAAAATGCAAATTGCACATCAAGCCTGCTGCCTCCCGCACGTCTCCTTCTCTGCTCGACAGCCGCTTGACTCGAAGCCCTGGGACTTCCAGGTGCTGACAGCACCCGGGGCCGCCACCCTGGCATTTCGGCAGAGGATCCGGCGCGGCGAGGGCCGGCAGGACCGGGCTCGCAGCCGGGCCTCTCCGGAGGGGCGGCCGGGACGGCGGCGAGCGCGGCACGGAGTTGCTGGTGTCACTTGGCGTCGTGCCGCGCCGCGCAGCCCCGCTGCCTCCCTCGGAGCTCCGTGTTGTGAAAGGTGTCAGTCTGCCGGAGCCTCATTTCCTAACAAGATGTGGAGATCGGGTGTCCCAGAACTGCTATTTTGAAGGGAGTAATTATTGTTTTCACACTTCCTGAGCGCTTTAAGACAATTTGTTCCTAAAGGAGATGCTCTATCCTGGAGCCACCAAGCGCTCAGGAGGTTCGAGTCACCCCCAGAAGAAGCCCGGAGACCTGAACGTCTCAGCCCTGAGCAGGTCACCGAAGCCACGGGAAGGGGAAGAGCTGTCATGCGTCGAAACACCTAACTGCAGGCACCGGGCAGGTCCTGCGCAAGCTTTGCACAGGCACGAAGGATACCACCATCCCCGGCCTTGCCGACACCGCGTTTCCAGCGGCACACAAACATTTTGTCTGATTCTCTCCTCTGTTCTCCCACCTGTTTGCGTGCCGCTCGCAGAGGCTCGTAGCCCCCATCCCCTCCAGTTGCCTCGTCAGAGCAGCCGGGTGCATCCAGGCTGTTATTCCCGCGTGGGAGACAACACACAACCGCTACTCGCAGGGTCAGCGACCGCTCCAGAGCCCTGGAGGAGCCCAGCACCTTTATCCACTTGCCACTTTGCCCAGCTCCGCTACAAAGCCCTGGCTGTTGCCTTTAGCCACCGGCTGGCTGACGCTCCTGGAAGATCATTAGAGATAGCAGGGACTGGAAAAGGTCCAAACCAGCTCATTCCTTCCAGTGAGCCGGTTCCTCCAGGAAAGCATTTAATTGCTTTCCGAATGATCCCACGGCCTCTGCGGGAACCACGCCCGACCACCCAGCCATCCCGGCATTAATTCCTCCACGGGGCTGCTTCAGACTTGGTTTCCTTTCACTTCCTATTACTGTTCCCCCAATGCTCTCCTCCAGCCCTCTCCTGTCCCTTGTCCTGCATGTCTCTCTCCGTCCCTCTCAACTCCGGCTTTCAAGCATCCGCGTTCTGATATTCAGCAAGGGAAACGTCACCACGAGGCGCTGCGAGGCTTAAGGACGGACCTCGAATCAGACCCCGTGCGTAAACAGCCCAGAGCGTTGGAGGGGCTCGTCGAAGCAAACGAAACCCAGCAGATCAGGACAGCACACGAGCAAACCTCTGATTAGCGGCGTAAGGGAGGGACGGCCCCGGGAGCCGGGTGCGTCTTGGCCCCCTCCCATGGAGCCGGGACTGACGCCTCCGCCAGCCCCGGCCTCCAACGCAGCCTGGTTGCCTCTGCCGTCATCCGCCCCATCCTTCCCTGCTTCCCAGGGCCTCGCGCAGCCTTTTCTGCCCGATTTCCGAGGGAAACACGACTTGTGCAATTACTGCTCTCTTGTCTGCCTGCCCATCTGTCAGGTCCCCGGCTCCCCGGGCGCTGCGGGAGCTGTGGGCTGATCTCAAGCGCGTGGCGCGAGGCTCCACGATGCTCAGCGATCGCACGCTTCATCTAAGCACCAGCCCCAGAGAGCAGCAGACGCAAGCCAGCGTCCCCACCAAGGACACCAACCTGGGCCCAGCTGCATTACATGGCACTGAAGAATCCAAACCTGGGACAGCAAACAGCTTTAAGTACTGCTTTTTGTGGAAATACCTGGACGGTGTCTCACTTTGGCTATTTAAAAGTACGCATGGAATGAAACCAAGGCACAAACTGAACCCGCCAAGCCCCGACGCCTCTGCATAACTCCGGAGGAAGTTTTGCTGAGCAAAGCCCTCGGGAGCTGCCTGACGGGTCAAACTCGCTGTCCACCGCCCCCTTCCTTCCGCGCCACCACCGTTTAATCATCGTTTGGTATTTAGCATCCAGCATAATAGGCTCGTCGTCAGGCATATGCCAGCTTCGTGAGGCATTACTTCATCCTTCATTGTCTTCCAGGCTGTCTCACCTACCTCCCAGGCAGCCTCGTGCACCTCCGGCAACGCTCCGTGCACAGCCGCCGAGCGGGCTCCCCGCCAGCGCAGGCGTTACGGCCCCTGCGGAATGAGCTGGACTTGGGGCCTGGTTTAGGGAACAGCACGTCTGCTGCTAGCAGAGCCGATATATTTGTTTTCATTAAATTTAATCCAGGGATATTCTTCTCCTCCTGCCTCCCCCCGCTCCGCTTGCTGGAACGGCGGGGCTCCGCAAAGGAGCCTCCTTCCAGGTGATTTCTTATTCAGAGAAGCCAGTTCCATGTTCCTGTCCCATTTAATTAACGTAGGAGGAGAACTGGGTTACACTGGAAGCCGCTGCTCTCTGCCTTGCCACGCATCAGAAAAGCGGCCACGAGTCGCCTGCTCCCAGCCCCAACGGCCGCACCGCCGTGGGGCAGAGATTGGCCCCCCGGGCTGTCGCCTCTCCTCCCACCCAACCCCTCGGTCTCCTCAACCCACCAAGCACCAAACCACACCTCGTCCATCCTTTCGGCATGAGAGACGCTTCCAGGCTCCAGCTCCTCCCAGCCCGGGACGTTAATTGCATCAGCTCTCCCTACCTGTCACCCAAACTCTCCCCGCTGGCAGGATCTGAATTACAAGTGAAATATGTCTCCATTCCCACGCTGCCTCCCCCCGCGCCTCTGCACCTGCTTTTAAAACAACGGCTAAATAACCTCCCGCCCGTCAGCTGCATAAATCACCCGGCTGCGCTGAAGTGACACAGGCAAACAGCTGAGGTCTGAGGCAGTTTTTCTGGCCAAGGGAAAAAAATAAAGTAAGCTAAGAGCTAGAGGAACTCTGCGCTCAATCCTTCCCTCCCGAGGAGGGTGCCGGGCTGGCATTCAGCGCCCGCCGAGGGAACGGGCACCTCGGCTTCAGGTGGAGCTGCCACAGGGACGCAGACGTCTGGAGCATCTGCACAGCTGGTCCACAGCTGGATCCAGCCCTTGGGAAAACACCGCCGAAATCAGGGGACGTGATACGGTGTCTCTGCCCTGCCACGGCCCCGGCCGAGTCACCCAAGCGGTATCTGCGTACCGTCCACGTGCAGCGACAGCCAAGCTGGCAACTCCACGTGGGGGACAGGCAAGGGAGGGGAAGTTTTAGGGCTAGGCAGAATAAAAGAACTGCGTGATCCGAGCTAAATTATTTAAACAGCGTAAGTTACAGGGAAAATATCCTTAAAGCCTAAATTTCCCGTTGTGAAGGATTGCTCCCTGTTTAGAAACACACTAATTGTTTCCCTAAACAAGGATGTGCTGTAATTTAAGGGTTTTATCACTCATGCTTTGCAATAATGCAATTGAGCAAGTGGCAATAAATAAATCCCAAAATAAAATAAAGGTGGCAGATTCCGCTTGAAAACCGAGCAAGGATGTAGGACTGCATTTCTGCATTTCCTGCAAGTGAGGGAGACGGGGCTGGATCCGCTCCCTGTTCCCACAGCTGGGGTTTGGAGGAGATTGGAGCGGCCCCACAGTTCAGGAACAAACTGCCCAGGGAAAGCTCGGCCCCAGCTCGAGCTGCGAAGGAGAGATGCCGAGGTCCCAGGGGGCAAAGAGCACCAAATGGCTTTAAATTCCTCCCTTTCTCATTCTCTTTTCTCCTTCTCCAGGACCATTTCTTGCCTGGTGGCCACCCGGACTAGAGGATCTCCCTTCCAGTCCCTCCACCCTGCGATCCTGCAGCAGGATCCCGCAGCCCTGGATCTCCCTGCAGAGGACAGGGAACGCTTGGTGCCATCCGGATAAGGGGTGAAGCAGCCCTTTCCCTCCGGACCTGCTGATCCCCCGCACCAGCGCGTACATTTGCCCTGCAAGCGTGTTTAGGATGACGGCTAAACTTCCCCTAGTGAAGGATGCAGCAGCTCTTGGAGCTGATGGAAGAAACTCCCTCCTGTCCAGCCGAGTTTCCGCTCAGGCAGGGCATCCCTAAAGGATCAAAGGCCCCATCCTGAATTCTTACCTGGCTCCAACACCTATTTCAGAGTAGTTTCTCCACTGACCTCCACGGCCTTTGAATCCGGCCTTCGCAAGCAAAAGACCCAGGCTAGGGCCAAGCATTTAACGAGAACGCAGTAAAACGCATCTTGTTCCCGTGGCTGTTAATTCTCACTCAATACGTTCTTAATATTCAATTAGTATTTATGTAGCACGCAGCAAAGGATTATCCTATTACAGCTAAATTAAGTGCTCCGTTCGTTAATTAATACATCTTATTTCAAGTGCTGCCAACATTTATCCCTGGAAACATAATATTTTAAACCAAAAGGCACAAATGAAGGAAAGGGAGTTGTTTGCTTGTTGCTTTTACATTTCCCCATTGCTTAGAGATGCTGATGAGTTATGGAGCCAGCAAAGTATTTACTGCTCAGCTCTGCGGGAGGGGAGGCTTTCCCGGGAGAGCAGCAGCGCGGAAAAGCTCGGCTCTTTGGAGACGGCGCGTCGCCTCCCTCGCTGGGGACGAGACCGCGCTGCCCCCAGCCTCAGCCCTGCCAGACCCCCGGGTCCTCCCCACGCCTCGGTTTTCGCAGCGGGGACGGCTCGCGCTTTCCCGGCCTCTGCGTCCGCCGCGACGGCAGGCAGAAATTTGAGACCGTGAGACCTACAGCGCTGACAACAACTGCCAGGAAACAGCGTGAAAGCTAAATTAAGTAGAGAGTCTCTTTCCTAAACGGATTCCTTCGCAAGGAGCCCAAACCAGCCTTCGTCACGACAACTCAATTACGCACGAGGCTGAGCTGCGGCAGAGACGCGGCGCTCGCCGTGAGCACTTCGCACCTCGCTCAAGTTATAGCTTCCCCTCGGTGCAGGCGGGAGGCTCCGCTAACGCCACGCGTCTCCCCAGCGCCGCATGGAAAACCGATTGCAACGACATCCGTCGGGACGCAGACCTGGAGCTCCTGGACGGATGGGTCCTGCCATGGGCCGGAGCCCCGCGAGGCTGCCGGAGGGATTTAAGTAACGGGATTTAAGTATTTGATGGATGCTTTCGAAACACCAACGCTAAAAAATCTCAGGCCGTCAGTCGTCCCTGGAGCACGAATCCTGCCCCTGGACCGAGCCTCACGCCAGCAGCACCCCGGAGCAAGGAGGCACGGAGCGGGGCCGGGGGCGTCAAGCCCCGTCCTCGCTGTCCCCCCATCTCTCTCCCCATCAGCAGAAAAGCAAACCCCAAGCACCAGGGGGGCAAATAAACTTTTCAAGCCCCCAGGTCTCCCTCGGCTGAAGGGGCTCAACAGGGTTCGTGCTCTCGCTCCTGGCAATCTGCATCCCGATGCAAAATTCCCAGTCATGGACACCAACCTAAAACCATCCTTTTGAGGGAAACCGAGGCCCGGAGCAGCCTCCGCCGCTTTCTGCGGGCGCTGCCGAACACGTCCCCTCCTTTCCCTGCTGAGCTTCCATCCACCACTATCTCGTTTTCTATCAAAGCAGCAGCCTCCCCTGGGCTCATGGCGAGGTCGCAAGATTTCATGTTCTTCACAGAAATCCATCAAACTGCCTCAGAAAAAACCTGCAGGAAATCATCTTGCCAGTTATTTTCTGAGATGGAGGATGAAAAAATAAAAAGAAGAAGAAGAAGAATTTACAGGTAATTTCCTTGTCAAAAGTTCCTGTCTATAAATACAATCAAGGTAAGACTGACACGGCAAATAGCTCCTTTTCTCTGCTGAATGAATTATTCAATTCACCACTGATCCTCCCTAACTGTTTTATATCGCCTTTTGCTTTCCTTATTTATTTTACTTTATTTAGTTCTGTAGAGAAGTGCTGCCAATAATTGAAATGAATTCAGGCAATTGCAGGATTCAACAAATCCCTCCCGCAGCCCTGCAGCAGCTCAGCCCGCGGCCTCCGCGCTCCCGGCTCGGCTCCTCGCTGAGCTGCCTCGAACCGCCGGGGCATCGACGCGCCTTGCGTTTCTCCAGGGTTTTTCCCATCCCGTGGTGAAACCCAGCCCCAGATGATCCCTCCCGGGATCGGAGCTGCGTTTCGGGGCAGGTTTATCAGGGGCGCGGAGTGGCCGCAGCCCCCTCGGGCTTCGGGGAGCCCCGCACATCTGCAACATCTGCACGCTGGACCGAGCCAAGCTGCCGGGCCGGAGATCAGCTGCGGCTACGCGCAAGGACATTCTCCTCGGTCAGGTCCCTTGATGGCTCCTCCTCGGAGAGGCAGCAGCACTGTTGGAGCGCCGTGGGAATTTACGGCTCTGCACGCCCGTGGAGGACTTTTAGGAACGACAGAAACCCCAGTAACACATCAATAAAGAGCCGCGCCATAGACAGCTCTTGAAAGAAAGGAAATAATATTACTACTAAAGGAAAAAAAATACAACCGCACCAAAAGCTAATAAAAATATTACTCAGGAAACAGAACTGTTTCAAAGAAGCCAAATAATATCCACGATGATGATTCAATTACACAGAAGATTAGTGTCGGTCTGCCTGCGGAGCCAAAAGTTTCTCACGGAGGTTTTGAGCTACTGAGAGGATGATAACTTCATAAAACCTGCGCATAATGGGGGCAAGGGGGGGCTGGAAAACTGGGAAAAGAAAGCAAGCTCTGAAGCTAGACAAATAAAACCTCATTCTAATCACGAAACAAATCATGTGGATTTTTATTTTTTCCCCAGGAGCGGGTTCCAGCCAGGGCAACATTTCTTTAGCTTATTGATTAGCAATTAGAGAGGTATTTTAGCTGCTTCTCTGCTGCGTCCCTGCTATTCCCTCCTGAATTTCATTGGCACAAGACCTATTTCCATCTGGTAACGGAGCTGGGAAAGCCTCAGCACCTGACCCCACCGCCGCATCTCCGGGCCCTCGCTCCTGCCAAAAAGCCTTGGGGAGGAGCGGAGAGAGGCAGCTTTTGGAAAGAGAAAAATGCTCCCAAAATGACGGGCGGGAATTTCTATTCAACCCAGCGGGAAAGTTCCCCCCTCGGCCATCGGGAACGGAAGGATGCTCTCTCGGGGCGGCGCGCCGAGCAGGAGAGCGAGGCTGGCTGTCCCAGGCGAGAGGCGACGGAGGAGGACCGCCGGCGTCTCCCAGGACGGGGAGGCCAGGCCCCTTCCTCAGCAGCGATTTCCAAACCTGTTTATTTGGCTCTCCATAAAAAGGAGATGTTAAGAGGGAAAGAAATAACAAACTGATTTTTTCTTCGGATAATTCGCGAGGGCTCCGGGTGCATTGTAGATGCATGCCTTTACCAACGGGCAATTTGATGAATCCTGCTTTTGCACTGCTGTTTGCTGAGCCCCCTCCTCTGCAGAAACCGCGCCTGGCTTAACGCTCTCCTTAGCACGCGGCGTAACTGCCCCCTGCAAAGGTCACCAAAAAAAAAAGCAAGCAAGGAAGAGAAGAACAACTTTGGCGGCTAGGGAGGGAGGGAGGGAAAGACTGCAGAAGCCGATGGCATCCGCGGTGTCAGTTGAGGCGTCAGCCCCGGGACGCCGGGGAGGAGCAGACCCAAAGGGAGGCCGAACCGCAGAAACCGGAGAGAGGAGGAGTAGGAGGGAGAACGGCAAAATGGGACGAGCGAAGCGGAGGGAGGGCAGGAGGGATGCGAGCAGACGGAGCCGAGCAGGGGGAGGAGAGGAGGGGAGGGGAGGGGAGGCTGGCAGCGGGCGAGCGTGCCGGGGAGGGGGGACGGCGGGGGGGAGCGCGGGAGGCGCGGAGACGGCAGGCAGTGTTTATTAATTTTCTGCTCGGCTGCCTTTGGTGCCAGAGCTCCGAGATCATGGAGCTGCTCCACACTCTATTAAATAATTCAATCTGTGAAGAATCCAAGTGTGTAAGCGAACACTCTTATGCGTCTTAAAATTTAATTGCGGAGCTAAACAAGATTAAGTGCAAGGAGGACATAAAAGATATGAAAATAGATGCTGGGGCTTTTGTTTCTCTCGCTGCCCAAGCCCTGCACAGGAACCTTTCCCCATTTTTCACACCACTCTGCTAAAGAGCTGGAGCCTCATTTCATCTGCTCCCCCCTCCTCTTGCGCTATTTACAGCTGTGTTTGCAAGCAGCAGGCTTGCAAATCACTTAATATCCATTAGAGCAGCTCTATTCACCCTGCTAGACTCCTGCTCTGGCAGCCTTTCCATTATAAATCCTCGCGTTCAAGGGTTTAGGGAATGGGGCACAAGCACTTGCTCTGGTGACCTCCTTTGCATGCCTGGACCCCCAGCCGCCCCGGCCGCTATTTCGTCTCTCTCTCAGGTGCTTTCCTCCTCCTTTTCCTCCCCCTTCCCTCCCTGCATCGCTCCCCGTGCAAACTCAGCACCCCCAAACCAGCAGCTCCGGAGGGCGAATCCCAGCCGGCTGCAGACCGGGCAAGGCAGCATCTCCCCGCACGGCTCCGGCCCAAGGGCAGCAGCACGAGGGGTGAAAGCAGCCACGGGTGCAAAAACTCGGCCCAGGCGAGAGTCCTGGCCTTCGTTTGGAAAGGGCTGGCGAGGCCGTCTCCCGGGACTGGGGAGCAGAGGAAGACCCGTTGCCCAAAGCCAAGGGGCACGAACCAAGCAGAAGCGCTGCAGCTCCTTCCCAAGCCAGCTGCACGTCGGAGGCGGCGGTTAAGGACAGCAACACCTCCAAGGGTCAAAGCCGAGACCTGATGCAGCTTTAGAGATTTGCTCAAAACACGAAACACCCAGTCCTGCCTCAACAGTGAGGGGCTGAACTTGGCTCGCCCCGAAGGCAGGGGCTGCCCGGCCCTTCGGACCGGCTCCTGGGTGCCTGGACCCCCGGAGCGCTGCCCCACTCCCGGGTGCCTGAGCACAAGAGCTCGGGAACGACGGAGCCAAGCGTTCCCAACACGGGCAGAAAGGAGGGATCGCAGAACAGCAATGGGAGAGCAGAGAGCTGCCTTTGTGCTCCCATGGCTTAACAGGAAGGGCCTTGCTCCCGGCCACAGAGCGTGCCGTGCCGCCCAAAAAATCACACCCGTGAGGGCTGGTGGAGAGAGGCGGAAGGCGTCGGGTTCCCAAACCCCGGGATCACCCCCATCTTACTCCCAAGAGCTTCCCGGCATCCTCAAGCCGGGGCTCCCCCAGGGAACGGGGCTGCTCTGGGTCCCGGAGAAACCCCCATCCCTCCCCTAGGGAATGAGGACAACCAGCACAGATACGCGTGCAGGGCGATTACTATTTCATGAACTCCTCAGCTCTTAATTACAGCTGTCATCAGCAGAGAGCTCTGCGCAAGGGGGAAAGGAGCCTCCGAAGCTCCTCTCGCGCTGAAGTTGGGCTTCGCCCGTCGCGCTCTGCTCCGACGCCTCCTTTGCAGCGGGATCCTGTCCTGATCCAGCTTTTGCAGCCCGTAGCGGTGCCAGGGGAGGAAGCCTGGGTCACCCGCCTTAACCTGGCAGCTGGGATTTTCCCTAGCCCAATGAGCCCGGCACCGTTAGCGGTTCAGATCTGCGTTTGAGCGCAGATCACGGGGGTGTTTATAGCGTCGCCGGCGTCGCTCCGCGGAGCTGCGGCCACGTGCGATCGCTGCTGCCGTTTGCATCGCCCAGCACGCAGGGGAGCCGCGCGAGACGTCGCCGCAAAAGCACAAATCACAGCGTGTCGGCGCAGTTTCATACCTCTCTTAAAACTTCAATCAAAACGCTGAGCCTTCGCGGGAGAAGCAATCTCAACCCCCTCCTGCCAGCCCACCTTCACCCAAACAAGGGCGTCACTGGGATTTCAGCACTGTTATCACTCGCGCACACCGAAGTATTCGTGTGATTTCGGATAAACACGCTGCCAGAACATCACGCAGCTGCCCCAGCCCAGTGCTGGGTTAATGGCAGGGGACCTTTAAGACCCCGGCGCCCCTTCCCCAAAAATTGAGGGGCAGCACCGTCTCTCCCGGGCCCGCACGAGCCGCACGCACGCTCCCCGCTCCGGTGACAGATCGCTGCGCTAACATTTATCGTGATTGACGGATGGCAGAGCAACAAGTGAATTAAACAGGCGCTCGTGCTGACATGAGTGGCGGTAAATGTCATAAAAGATCAACCATTATATTTCGAACATGGCTTTCCTACTGCTGAGCGCAACCGATTTGGATGATTTAGTGGAAATGAAGACTGCGGAGAGCAGGCGGAGGAGAAGGGGAAGTTTGAAGCGGGGCTGAACTCGGCTCAGGGTTTTGCCAGGAGCTGCAGCATCACCATCCGTCAGAGTATACACACCAGGTACAGGTCCGAGATCACCCCCATGGGTCCCCAGCAGCAGAGAGGGTTTCCCCAGGGAGCAGAGGATCACCTCGTCTTCCCAAAAAAGCAGGCGATTACATGCAAAGCGCTTCTCAGCTCGTTTCACAGCAGGGCACCACATTTCCTACCAGGCAATGAAGATTCACCCACCCCCTTCCCTGCAACATGAGCATCAGACTGCAAGCGGATGAGACCAGCAGTGCAGACGTGAGCTTCATCCGCTGGCATCCAAAGCATCCAAATGAAACCACCCTCCCGGGACCTGCCTGCCCTGTACAATGCCAGGAGCCAGGTAAAAAAAACGTACTGTTTCGCTCAACTTCCCTAAAGAGCCCAACCCCAATGCCTCTTCCAAGCGCTCTCACCCTCCCCAAGCAAAAGCACTGCTCCAAGATAACATACACACACAAAAAAAAGGATTCCGAAGGCAAACACCTTAAAAATAACGTTATTTTGCAGTATTGCCACTTTAAATCTTGAGCAATTGAAAATCCAATTTGCACTTAGAAACATTCAATTTGTTTGCAGGCATTTTGCCCTTAAGTCACACTTGGTAATTCCGCCCGGCAGAGCCGGCACGGGAGCCGCGGGCAGGTGGGAGAAACTTCAGCGCAAAGCGGCCTGGCCACCGGGTCAGTCTGGCCACGGTCGGCGAGATGCGACAGGAGAGTCACGGGGCCAAAGCAGAGCTTTCACGTAGGGGAAATTAAATTATCACTTAAAATGGAACAAGTGAGATAGGGCTGCACCCTCTGCCAGCACACGCAGGTCCTCCCGGCACGGGTTTGGATGCAACGTGGTGGGAGATTCACCCTTACGAGGTTGGGACCACCACGGAGCTGAGAAAATTAGAGGAGATGGAAGGGGTCTGGGCACCGCTGCAGACAGCTTGGCACGTGCTAGAAACCCCGACGGGTCAGCTGAAGATGCCGAGTGCCATGGATTGTAGGTAGAGGTGATGAGAACGCCACAAGCCTCAGCAATTTGTAAAAAGAGCTGATTTCAGTTATTTCCAAAGCTTATGGCAAGAAAATTCAGAACCAATCTCAATTTCAGTTTGGTTTGGGAAGGCGAACACACACAAAGCTTCTGATGTGGACTTGGGGTGTCCCCTGTCCCCCCCAACCGCAGTAAAACGGGCCAGCGCGAGTTCCCCCACACCCCGAGGGGAGCCCGGGCAGCGGGTGGGCAGGGGGCAGCTCCGACCTCCGCAGCAGGAATCCAGCAACCACAAAAGGGCCCCAAACCCCAGCTCCAGTTGCTCCCTGTGGTCCAAGCTCAGGCCACAAACATGACAGCCTTTAACTTTTCCCAAAGCGACGCGATGGTCCGTACACGGCGCTTGGCTCGCGGAAACGGCAGAGCTGCCGTCAGAGCAGCCCCCGCGGCCCCGCGGAGGGGGCTCGGCCCGGCGGAGACTTGCGTCACGCAGACCTGCGTTCGCCACGAGCTGTTTGCTGCCGGCATGAGGTTGCGTGGCTGGATCCGAGCTACGGGATTACCGGTAAATCTGGGAAGCGCTCCGCTGCATAACAAGGGTCAGGGAGCAACCATGGGCAGGCTTGTGACTGCCTAAGCAGGATGAAGGTTGGAGGCACTCAAAGCTCAAAAGCTTCTCGGTTTGGAAGAGATCGGCAGCGGGCAATCGGAGACGGGCTCAGGAATTGGTCCCGGCTCTGCCACCGGGTCCACTAAGCAAAGCAATGGGGCAGAAACATTCCAGAGAGAGGCAACACTGTTGAAGGACTTGGCTTGAAACCGGGGGGGCTTTGCCAGCTGCAGAGAGCTCTGGGAGGAGACGGCGGGCCGAGCTGGCCTCTCGCACCGCCGTGCCGCCCTCGCGTGCTCTGCCCGCAAGGTTTCCTCTCTTCCCAGCTCGGTGGAACAGACCCAGGGAGAAAAAGCAGCGACAAACCCTAAAACCAACTCATGCATCATCTTAATCGGCATCCCCGACGCAACGCCCCAGTCCCTCACCTTGCCGCAAGCTCCTTTAAGGTGCGCAGCTATTGATCCTCCGGATGCCCCCGTGATTGGATTCCAGACTCCAATGCCTGAGAAGTCCAGCCGAGCCCAAACCTCTCAAATCATGTTGACATGTTTAGGAGGTGCCGGGCGCTTCATCCTCCCCGGTCCGATATGTAATTATGTAAGTGTCACAATGATCTAGGTGCTCGGCAGGGCCATAAAACCCCCGGAGCCCCGACAGGCCGGCTGCTCCGCGCTGACCGCCCCGGCGGCGGCTGCCAACTCCTTCCTCTAGTTAGACCAGAGGAAATAGGGCTCAATAAAGCGGCGCATGGATCGCGGAGGAAAGTTTGTCCTGAAAACCAGGCGGAGGAGATGGCAGCGTTGCTGTCACCCCAGGGCCGCAGGGGTTTAAGCATTACTCAATTTTCGCTTGTGCCTGCGAGGTTGTATGCGAGCAATGGGGGTGAGCAGACAAGCGCGGATGGGGCAGCTTGGAGACATCAGATCCAACCCATGGACAGGTCCAGGGACCAGCCCAAACGCAATGAGGTTATGGTGCAACAGGACCTCCCTGCTCCACGCCTGCAGCAGGGATGAAACATTGTCTCCTCCCAGTTCCAGGCTGGGAAGTCAAAGGGAAACCTCGTATCTCCTCCCTAGAAAGCCCCTAAAGGCTTCAGGGCACTGCTTAAGAAGTCACCCGCGGGGCCGGTGTCTCCGGGAGGCAGCCGAGCCCCTGCTCCGTCTGACGTCCCCCAAAGAGCCCAGGCAGTTCCCAGCAGCCCGCGTTCTCCCAACGGGGCTCAGGAAGTGCGATTTTTCTTCACTAATATATCTTTTGCTCGATGAGCTGTCGATGGCAGGAGAATTTAATCTCCCGTACCCTTGCTCTTGCCCAAACCCACTAAGGCGAAGGCACTTTATTACAGAACCACTCAGCTGTCCGTCCCCATCGATCGCGCCTTGGCATGGGTGACCTGGGATCAATAGGCTGCCAATTATTTAGTGCCTGTTCTCCCCCTTCAAACGCCAGGCCGGGCAGGCGGCAGGCTGCCCGTGCCTAGCTGGGCACCGCTCCGTCCCCAAGAGCTTGGCACCACCGGGGACCGCGGGGAGCCTCGAGGGCATCGGCGCGGGATGCCGGGGTGGCTTCCCCCCCCGCTGTCCTCGAGCTAAACCGCTCTGCTACAACTACCTGGTGATTCATCCCCCTCCAAGAGACGTCCCATCCAACCAGTCTTACTTTTTAATCAAATCCTTTGCCGCTTTTTCCCTCTCAGAGCCAGACCCATTTTTCTATTACATAGTGATTGATCAAGCCTTCGCGAGCAGCCTGCCAGCATCTTCCCGATGCTTCATCTCCAATCCCCGCGCAGCAGGTTGCTGGGCTGAGCCCACTCCGCTCCAGCAGCAGCAAATGAATACATAAACGCGCGCAATTAAGAGGAGAAGGCAGGGGAAGCCTGATCCTGCTTTTGATTTCATGCCCCCGACTCAAATTCCTGCATCGAGGAGGCAGAATGGCCAGCGTTAACCCTGAAACGTGTGAGTGGAGGAGGAGGAGGAGGACACCAAGGTGAGCCCGCAGCAGTGCCCGGTGCCGGGAGAAGCGCCCTGCGCAGACGAGCAGGCTGGGAGAGTCCCCAGGGCTCCCGCGTACCTTGTGCTAATGAGTTGTTTTGCACAGCAAGACACAGGGAGAACAAACCCAGACGCTGCTAAACAAGGGCTGGGGCTGCAACAGGCCAAGGATCAGCTGTCCCCGAGGAGAACGACAGGCAAGGCTGGAAAAAAGTGAAACCAGCCCCTCCTTTCCCTTACTCCCTATTGCTTGGCAAATTAAACACCACTGCTGCTTGCGTATGTGGCTAGGAGGAGAAAGAAGAAGGGTGAAAAAAAAACCCCCACCACTCTTCCCCTCCTGATTTTCCCAAATCGCTCCTCTCCGAGGACCCTGGCAAGCTCATACCTGCTTGCTGGTGTGAAGCAGGCACGGAGGTGCCCAGGGAGAAGCAATGCCGTGCTTTGGCCCCCTGCCCCAGGCTGGCTCTGGAGGGAGGTGCAGGGAGGCTGCAGAGGGGGGTTTCTCCCCGCACAGGCCTGGGAAACAGAGGTGGAGGTGGCCAGCGGCACTGGGGTGGGAGCTCTTTGTATCGCAGCAGCTCGGATGCACAGGGAAGACCTCGGATAATTAACACTGCAAGCAGCTCCACAACTCCCTCCCGCCTGTCGCCGTCGAGCAAAACAGCGTTGTAACAGAGAGGGGAGAGAATGAAACGCCCGTTTTCTCCCTTGCTCTGCCCCCACTTCCATTTCTTTTCAATTATCGCCTGCTGAGCTGGTGCAGCCTGGCAGTCGGCCGGGCTCCCGTGTGCCCGACTCGTGTGGCCGGCCTCCAGCGACTGCAAAACCCTCCGCGTCGGGAGCGGCCGAGCCCATCCTCGTGGCTCCAGGCCTGCTGCTCTCCGAGCACGAGGCACCTCCGGGATGCGGCCCCGTGCACCCTCCCAGCCCACCCGCTCGCTCGCGGGAGGCTCCAGCGCCGCTGCATCACCCGCCAGCTACGAGCCGCCTTATCGGCGCAGCGAGCGGGGCTGCCCCCCACCAGCCATCGCGGATTACCAGGGTTTATCAGTTTATTAGGGGACAAAAGACACTTAGCAGAAGGGGTTGAGACAGTGCGACGGCTGATAAGCAGCAGCCCAGCTGCTTAGACTTGCTGCTCAGCCCCTTCACCTCTCTGCCGTGATACAGACCCTGCTGGCCTCCCTTCCTCGGGGTGCCCGGGTGGCGGGGCAGCAGGATGGGCAAGCCCTCGGGATGCGACTCCGGAGCAAAAATCAGGGTGAACAAATCACTGAAGCAACACAAGCGAATGGTTCAATGGAAAATACCCAAGAGCCTTTAATTCTCCTTCCCGAGTTTCAAACAATTCCACTGCTTCTTCTCCTCCCCCATCTTTTTTTATTCTTTTCCTTTTAATTAACAACATAATGAAATTCAATCCACTTGCAATCTACTCTGGCAAGAAACAGCCCTCCCTGGACACCGAATGGCCTGGCTAATAGGGCTAGATGCTGTAAAAAGTGCAAGGCAAATTTTTCAACATCTCCACGTTAATTATCGCCTCCGAGCAACCCAGCCACAACGCCGCGCTGAGCGGGCCCGAGCCACCCAGGCTGCAGAGGGGACACACGGGGACGGGTGGAGGCTGGCTGCTGAGAGGGAACGCGCTTGCCGGGTCACCCTCATTGCCTTTCAAGGCTTCAGAAAATCTGGATTTCCCCCTGGAGCATGGTACGGATTGGAGCGAGGGCACAACGCGGCCACACACCCCTCCGTGCTGGCCGCAGCCCGCAGCCCTGGCCACGGGGACCAGGCAGGGAGAAGGGACAAGGTGGTATTTTGCCCTGATACTGTAACGAGGGGAACGTGGATAAATAGGCTGGCAGCTAGTGCTATTTGGAGAGACAGACAGACACAGCAGGTAAATAATGATAATGAACTTCTAACGAGCTCGCATCTGCACAGCACCTTGCCTCCAACCAAATCCCAAAATACTTTAAAAAACCCCCCAAACTAAACTATTCCCCCAGCCCTTTTCAGTTTTATTGCCTGAATGAAAGTGGCAGGGGGAGAACACAGACTCATCCCAAGGCTTGACGGTGCCCAGCTCTGGGCCGGACCGCAGAGCGGCTGCTCCTGCAAAGCCGGACGGAAAGGGGCCGGGAGACCGGAGCACGCGGTGGTGAGCGTTGGGACTGATCTGCCCGCGGCATCTTTGACGGCTCTCCTCAAACGCCCGACAGTGCTTGCAGGGCACCCCACAGGCCAGAGCTTCAGGGTAGGGGGGGAAAGAGGGGCAACAGCCCAGGCTGGGCCTGCCGGTGCAGAGTACTGGAGACTCAGCACAGCAGAGATTAGGGAAATCTACGGCTTCAGTGGATTTACACCAGCCAAAGCAGCCCTAGATTGGAGGAAAAGCGGAGCCCACATCTCTTCCCCCTTCCTGACGCTCCAAAGCCCATCTTGGGCTCTCTCTTTTGGTGTGGGACCTGAGAACTAAGATGCCCTCACCCAGCCTTTGGTCTTCTCCCAGACTCAGAACAGAAGCTCTCACCATACCCATTTTAGGGCTGGCTCTATCCCAGCTCCAACCAGCACTGTAAACCTGAGCCATGCTATAACTTCTCTATAGGCTGGCAAATATACGTGCTCTCCCCAAGCTGTGTTCTCAAAGCAGTTGTCTCTATAGGCCTCTGGGACAAGAGGTGAGCGTTCAGGACTATTTCTTCCAGTCCAGCTTTGCTCTAATTTCCAACTCTATTTGTTCTATTGAGTGGCTATCAAGTTAAAAATGCAAGGACTATAGATTTCTTTCCAGCTTAAATATCTGAAAACAAGTGTGCTAATGAGCAATCTGACCACCATAAAAATGATTACTGACAGTGCTTCAAGGATCCAGCTTTACTGCCTTTAAAGCCACTAACAGCAGCAGTACACAACTGATTGTCCCAGCGCCATCAATCCAACCTGGGCCAAGGGGAATTGCTAGATGAATGCTTGTAGGAGAAGAAAATAAGCAGAGGGAGAAAAATAAAAGCCAACAATGAGATGATCTCTTACCCAGCCTGCTCCAATCCTTCTATGACCACTTCAAGCTAAAGAAAGAGGCCAAGGGCAATGTTTTCAACTGCTCCTAGATCACTTCTACCACTGCAATTCAGCACAGCAGAGACTGACACCCAAGCTGCTTCCAAGGGCTTTGCAATGGCCATTGCCAGCAAATTGCTGTGACCTTTCTCAGGGAATTCAAAGCATCTTCTAACAGGATTCCCAGAGTCTCGTATCAGCCGTGGGTCTCTGCTGGTCCCTAAAGCTGCTCCTGGCAAAATCTTCAGAGTATGGGCTCACAAGCACATAAAAGGCCTCCAGTGTAACAGCATCAAAAGAGGAAGGAAACCCAAGAACTTTGTGTCAATGGGAAGCTACATTAGCCCCAAGGAGGTCTGAGCCCCAGCTCTCGTTGCCTAGAGAGAGATCCACGCAACCTTGATCTAGTTTGGTGATTAGCAGCACTCTGAGCACACACAAGCAGAGATTTATAAAGTCACTCCCTGCAAGGCAGAAAAGCATCATAATCTCTCAGTCTGCTTTCAATAAAAACCTGACATTAAGACATATTTACATATTGCTTCGTATTTGCTGAGGAGCTGCATTTTCAGGCCCTGGCTGCAGTTCCTCGCAGTCACGGACACTATCCGTGCCGGGGCTCCCGGCTGGAAAGGCAGCAGAAACGCCGATGGGCTGCGAGGGATGAGGGGGCAGCAGGCAAGGGGCAAAGCAACCCCGGGGACGCAGGTTTGGGGATTTGCTGTGCAGCTTCAGACAGGTCATTTAATGCAGCAAAACGCTAAAGACAGGAAGGAGACGGTTACAGGCAGTGATGGATACACAGCTAAGCCAATACCACTTCCACCTCCTAGACCCTTTGTGCTCAGCCTAGGCCAACGCACCTGGCTGAGAGCTGCCTCCTCTAAAAAACAGGGGCAAAGCACCCTTCCCTTGCAGGCCAAGGGCTCCCGTGCAGCTCTGGGAGCAGGGCAAACAGCTAGCACAGCCGCCGGCCTCGCTGCCAGCCCCCCGCACAGCCCCGGCAGCGAGGGCGTTTCCAGTGCCGCTCTCCCGTGCCTCATCCACCCCGTCGCTTCCAGTTGGGAGCTCTGCCTCCTCCCAGCGCTCCGGACAGCGACGGTTTCAACTTGTTCCTCGTTACAAGCCTGAGCCTCGAGTCACTTCTCCATTCGTGTGGGAACGAGCAAACGGGTGCAGAGAGCCAGAGGCTGCCGTCAGCTCGACGCCTCCCCCCGCTCCGCGTTCAGCCACTCCTGGGGCCTGGGAAAGAGCGGAGCAACCTCGTCCCTCCTCCCCCTGTTGCAGCTGCCCTGCTTTGCCGGCCTTCCCAGCAGAGCAACATCGATATCCTTCGGGAACGTTGCAGTTGTGCTTCCAGAGGATGCCTAAAAGCCCACAGCCAGCCCAGCACCGAATCTGCCCGCGGCACCCCAGATGGGTGACAGCAAACAGTCCAGGGGGAGTCACATACCCAGATGCTTTGTCCCAGCCATCCCAAACCCCACCTGGCTCCTACATCACATGCTGAACTCTGGAGATTTTGGAAAAGAAATGAAATCTTCTGCTATCCCTCTGCCATTTCCCCCCCCCCCCCCAACAAACCTGAGCTGTAAACCCAGCTCCTCCTCAGCATCGATCCACCTGGCCACAGCCCTGCTGCTGCACGAGCGTTCAGGACACCCTCTTCGGCGTCCGGCTCTCCTACGCACCGAGGGGGAGCAGTGCCATCGCTGTTGCCCTCATACCTGCGCTAGTTGGGTCACTGCAGAGCACGAGCCAGAGCCGCACGAGGACTTTTTCCCACTGCAAGCTTCCTCCCGCGGCCCGCGACGGGGCAGCCGAGCCAGGCTTGGCTCAGCAATCCAAGGAGAAGTCACAGCGCTACTAGGGCACAGGCTTCAGCTCAGAGGTATCCAACAAAACCCTGCCCTTCTCCAGCATCTAATGACTGATGTTCCCATTTATGCTGCCCATCTGTTAGGATGTAATGCTTAGTAAAAAATTCAAAAAAGGCAGCATAAAAAAAATGCTGCGCCATTTAAACACAGTATTGAGATTTATTGGTGTTTCACATCCCCTTTGTTCCCGTAGTGATCGCCCATTTTAGGGTGCTGCTTTGTTTCTGCAGCCACCTATTCTTTTTCTGCATTTATTATACGACCTGCAGAAGGGAAAGGTGCCAAGGACAGAGTTATTTAACATGTAGGTCTAATATCCTCTGGAACAGACAGACAAAGCAGCAGGGCCGCGATCCGAGCACAGATGGGATCCTCTCCCCGTGCGCTGGCAGGGCGGCAGCTCCCGCGCTGGCACCAGCAGCACTGGGACAGGCTGCCACAGGGACTTTCCCTGGGACGGCAGGGCCCCGCCTGCGGGGCTCGGAAGGGCTGGATGGGAAACGCTTCAAAGGGCGTTTTTAGACCGCTCAGAAGCTGGAGCGAGCCTGGCCGGAGCTGGACCTGCCCATCTCGCACAGCTTCCCTCTGCCTAGGTACCAGTGTCCCATCCACTCCTGCCAGTGGGGTTTTTTTCTTTTTTTCCTCCTCTCCTGCATAGGGTTAAACGAGGCCAGAACAGCAGCAGCAGGAAGCCGGTTTAACCCCAGATTCAAGGCAGAAATAAGAGATTTCTATGCAGGCATTGGGGCTGCAACAGCCAGGCAGAAGCAGAGCTGGTTTGAGAAACAGTCCCGAGTCCGCCCCAGTCTGCTGGCCGCCGGCTTCACTCCAGGCCCTTGTCTGCCCATCGCGTCCTTCTAGATGGTAGGAGCTTTCAAACCTACTAGGAGAGCAGCCCCTCTGGCAGGGCGGCTCCCGTTTATAAAGGCTTGATCTCTGTTGGGCCCCTGGAGCAGAACCATTAGTACAAATAGAAAGGAAAATCGGGGCAGGGGGGTGATTCCAAGTCCCATTTGCTTTAAAATCCTCCTGCACTTGTAAGCCTTGCTGCCCCACACCCGCACCCCTGTTGGGATCTGAAAGCCAGCTGCTGATCTGGCTGGCTCCGCTCAGCCTCCTGTAACGGGTGTCCTGCCACGCGAGTTGCTGTGGCTGCGGAGGAACCAGCGCCCCTCGGGTGCCCACGGCGGGCCGAGCAGGGCTGGCGCGATGAGCAAACTGCAGCCGGCGAACGCGGCCGACGCAGGTGGAGAGGAGCCTGCACTGACGCAGCGAGGAGGGGTTGCTTTTATATAGTCACTTTTTTGCCCCCAGTAGTTGGGAATCCAATCCGAAGTTTTTCAAATGCTGGATGAATCCTGCCTTCACGCCCAGGACCCGGGGTAAGAGCCAGGGGTTAAAGCGCATCCCCAGGTCCCAGCAAGTCCTGGCAAATAAGACACCGGTTTAGCCTTGGTTAGTGCAGCAGGACAATCTCTCCTCCTCTGCCATCTCCACAGCCCCGGCGTCCATAGCATCCTACGACAGGCCAGGAGAGGACGTGCCGGGGGTCCCGCAGCACCTCGCAGCCCCGTATAAACCCACCGCGCTCCTCTGCCCTCCCCAGGCGGGTTACGCAGAGGCAGAGAGACGGGAGAGCAGCCCACGCAGACCAGCAGCGCACGGCTTGCAACGCCCTCCAAGGGCGCCGGGTCAGGCCTTGGGGAGGAGAGGAGGGAAGACAGCAGGCTTCCTTCTAACAAAACACACGAATTTTATTAACTAGAAAAGCCAAACAACTTTGCAGAAGAATGAAGTGCAGGGAAACCTGCCGACACAGGCCAGATGTTAACCACAAGCCACAAAAACACCAGAGACCTGGAGGCACCTCCCAGCCAGATGCCGGAGCTGGTGCCGCATCCAATCCTGGCTTCAGTCCTACTGTACACACACAGAGCCAGCGCTGAATTCAAAAGACTCGGAAAGAAAGGGAGGGCATTTGTTTAATCCCTAGAGCCAGAGGACTGTTCTTCTGGTTGTTCCAGTGACATTTTTCGGTTTAAATTATCCAGCCACCATCCAAGAGCAGTGCCACACACCCCGAGGCCGCGTTCTTAGATCTGCCTCTTGCAATGGAGTTGTCAAAACCCCAGTTACGCGTACGAACGCTGTACAGGACCGTCCTCGGAAAAGGGCTGGGAGCAGGTCACCGAGAACACCCCCAATCTTGCTTTATCCAACCCACCAAATCTCTCCGACCTCTGCAGAGATGATTTCTCCCACCAGGAAGCCTGGCCCCGGGCCACAGGCTGGTCCACAAACAGAAAACTTCAAGGTTGGTGGCCCTTTTTTTGCATAAGGCTGGGTCACACTGAACAAGTAGCAGCATGGAGAGAGGAAAGAGAAATAAAAGCGGGAGACCCAGAGGGTTCACTACACTTTCTCCTGGCTCTTCTGAGCATCATCTGTACCAAGTTCCCTCCCCATCTCAGTCGGGAGCGGAGCCCTCCTCTCCTCTCCCCCCGCGCTGTGGGCTCTGACCGTCTCCAAGTCATGCACCACAGCCAACGGAAATCAATTCGTGATGAATCAGGCAGTTCATTGGCGACACGGATTGCCACTTTTCACAAGTACTGCTTGGAGATCACGCAAATACATCCAGCGAGCAAAACACTTCAGAGCGCCTTCGCAAGCAATTAGTGTCCCCGGATCCCTGTTGAGGAGTGTGGGACGTTAAAGGGAACATGCTCTGTGCAAGCACAGAGGCTCCGACTGGTTTGCTGACGCCAGGAAATCAGTGATTTTCTCCTTGCTTGTGAGACTGTTTGCTTCCGAATCCCCAGGGAAAGCCAGGCAAGTCTCCTGCAGCAGGAGCTGGGTTTACTCCACTTTGAAATTCATTCTCAGGGAACTTTTTCCACTCCTTGGTTTCACCAGGACCTCCCATCTTTGGTCCTCCAGCCCCTCCTAGCACCTCCAGGTCAGGCCTTGCCATGCTCTCCGGCTCTGCCTAGCGCGTTATCCCAGGTGCGTGCCTGGGAGGCCATCCCGTGCGGAGAGCCGGTGCAGGGCACCCCGCTGCCGGCGGGAAGGGGGTGGTCGTGCCAGCACAGACGCTGAGCTGTGGGGGTACAGCACTCTTGCATCCTAAAACCTGCACTGAATTTCATGGGCTCGTCCCACCTACGTCAGCACTGAGCCAAGCAAAGGGCAGCCTGCCTCTGCCAGACCTGGGGGGAGGAGAAAGAAGGTGCGGGGAGATTTTGGGGAGGGGCAGGGAGAGCCCTTCTATCCTACTTACAGCTCAACCAGCCAGAGCTCAGCCACCACCTTTCCAACACCTTCCACCAAACTGCTTCATCACGGCAAACAAGTTTCTGCAATATAGCAGGGAGTGATTTATCTTGAGGTCGAGAGGCTTGGTGCTGTCGCTTGAAGGGAAAGCTGGTGTCAGTGGAGAGGAGAGCTTCCTTGCAGGGGGATCTCTGAGCTGTGAAGCAGAGCTCTGCGACTCCAAATCCCTCCCCGATCCATCCCAGACCTATTTAACATTATGTTTATGCTTAGCAGACCCCTCCGGGGACTGTCTGCGCTGTGCTGTCTGGCACCAAACAGCTTCTCCACGAGGGAGAAGCAGGAACAGTCGCGGGGAAGGGACGAAGCCGTGCCGGTTAGCAAGCCTGCTCCCAGCACATCCAGTTTGCCCTGGCCGAGCAATCTGGTCCTAAGCTTATCTGGTTTCTCTGAAGGCAAACGAAGGTGCTTCTTCCAAGCTAGGATTTGACCACTTGGTTATCTCAACTTTCACTTTTTTGTGCAGCACTTTCACATCACAGCCAGAGACAGACAGGCCATGGGGGCACTTCCATCTCCTGTCCCCAGTCACAAATAACCAGGGAAAGTGTTGAGAGAGGGCACATGCAGCAAAAGCCCCTTCCCTGCATTCACTGCCTGCTCCTGCAATCAGCTGGAAAGGAAATTCCTGAGCTTCACGAGGATCTTGCCTTGGCAACTGTGTTTAAGTCAATAGTCATTAGCCATATGTGGCGACTTCCGTTAGATACTCAAGAAAACAAACACTCCTGCACTGCTGTCTGGAAAAAGCAGATTTTGACTTAGCAACGTCTCCAGTGACTTGCTGTGGAAAGGTCTGGAGCACGTGCTGCTTCCGCCAGCAGCCCCGGGAATCGCGTGCTGTTGACTTTCGTCAGACAGATCAACATCGTGTCTGCTTCTGCACACAGCGCCGGCAATTCAGATCGCAAGAGAGTCTGCGGCCAACAACCCTCGCCCAGTCCCGGCCCACGGTTTATACATGCAAATAGGTACAGTGGCCTCATTCGAAAGCTCAGCATGAATTTTCCGTCCGCAAAGCTGCCCGAGGAAAATCGAGCGCAGAAGTTGCTCATGACAGGCCATCACAGAGTCTGTTTTCCGAATGCCCAACTCGATGTCCTTCAAAATTAAGAGAAGAATCATCTCTCTCAAGCCCGGGGTATGGGATTAAAGGACAGATTTTGCAGAGCACTCGGGACCCACAGCAAAATCGAGGGGCTGAATGCTTCCGAAACGGCTTTTCCGCAGGCCGCCCAGGTCACGGTCGGCCGGGGCAGGCAGGCTGCTCGCAGCTACCAGCGCTTGCTTTGGCTGTCGCAGAAGCACGGCCCGGCCTTTTACTACCATCTCCCCTTTTCTGGCCAGAGCTTTTTCCTGCAGAGCTTTTCAGGTTACAACTGGGGGACAACACGCCCTTGAGCCCACCCCTGGCTTCGTCAGCTGCAGTTCTTCTTCAGACCAGCTCCTCCATTTGAGTTTAAGAAGAAAAACCCCAACATATTGTCACTGTAGTGCCCACAGGTGCCTGTGAAGGGGAGCTCGTGCTCTCCCAGCTGCTCTGCGTGTGCAAGGAGGGGAATAAAGTCCCTGGCGGCAAGCGCAGCGGAGCCTCCGTGCAGACTTTCTCACCCTTTGGACTCCCCACGCCTGTTCCTGAAGCGCGTTTATGGAAACGAGCTGGATAAACGCTGCTGCTGCTGCCGCACAGGCGTCTCGAGGCACGCACAGACCCAGGCGCTCGAACGTGAGAGACCGGAGGAGTCGGTCTGGCAGAGCGCTCTCCCCTGCGCCGAGCGCTGCCGCGGTTCCACGGTGCAGCTCACAGGGAGGCAGAAACACGGTTCGGAGGTTCTGCCAGATCCAGAGCAAGAAGCAGGACGAGACCTGACAGCGGGACTGCTCGAGAGCCTGCAGACAGCCATCGCTGGCACCCACCAGCACCGTGCTCCCTGGGAGGCAGATGAACCCCAAATTCACAGCAGAGAGAAAGCAGCAGCTCGCCCAGAGGTCACGTTAGAGCTACAGACCATCCTGCATGGAGGCAGAGCCGGGGGTTGGCTGTGCACCCCAGACATCCCTGCAAACCCCAACCCGTGCGTCTGGCGCGAAGCAGCTTGGTGCTTTGGGCTAGGCTGGCAGAAGCAGCCAAAAAAATTAGCTTGTTGCACCAAAAGGCAGTGGATTTGGGCACTTTTGAACACACATGCTCTGCAGAACAGATAAAAGTCAATAGATGAAGAGAGACAGCACAAGCAAAACACAGTCAGTAGTTCCCATCTCATTCCACCCAGGTTTGCATGCAAAAAAAAAAAAAAATTGTTGTGTGAGTTTTTTTTCTATTAGCCTCAGAAAAGCAGAGCGGTAACAACAAATTCTTGATATTCCACATTTTATTTTTCCCACCAGCAACTTCCAGACCAAAACTACTCAGTTTACAAGCAGCAGCAGCATGTTGCCCCACCAGCTCAGGCTGGGGTCTGCAAGTCAAGCTCAGCTCTTCCCAGTTCATACATCACCGCTGCCGCCAAGAGATCCTCAAATTAGAGCCCTGTTTGCAACTGCTTCATTAACGCACAGGGCCAGAGAGGATCCGTCCTCCTCGCCCGCAGCTGCAATCCACGCGGCAAAGAGGAGAAAAATGTCCTCGTTAGCTTTGCTTGGCAGGACCCCGGAGTCCCGCTCGCGCAGGAGCTGGCCCCGGTCCCCATGGCGGAGCAGGCCCCGGGGACCCGGCCATGCCACCATCACCCAGTGCTTTAATTACAGCCTCTCTGCAACATGGGGACGACCCTGCCCTCGCACTCTGTCCAGAGCCAAGACCCGGGCAGGACCCGCACGTTAATTAGCGGTTAATGAAGAGGAACAGCATGCAGGCACCAGTGCCCTCTACTGGGACCAGTCAGAACGGCTTACGGGGGAGCCCGGGGCCCTGTGCAGCTCCCAGGGGAAAGGCTGGGTTTCCTGGGGCTCGGGAAGCCCCAAAGGCGGCTCGGGGGCGGCTGGCGAGCAGCGTGCCCTCCCCGCCAGCACAGCACCCCACCGCCTTCCCGGCGAGGCGGGCGCCTCTCCCCGTCTCCCTCCACCTCCCCGGCCCGGGAACCCCCGAGTCGCGCCGAGGACCGCTGCCATCAGGCACTGGGAAACCAAACGGCGAGACGGATCCGCGAGCATTAGGGCTAACGCGTGCTGGCCGGCTGCCTGGCTGCGGAGCTGGGCTCCAGCCGGGCTCAGCGCCTCGCCAGCTCTTCAGCAAGGCACCTCTGCGCCTCTGAGCTGAATCGAGTTTGACAGTGCTCAGGAGAAAGAAGCTCCCGAGGGAAAGGGAGGGAAGGGGGGCTTTATAATTTATAAAACCACTTTCACTTTGACTGCATTAGCTTTGCCTTAGGCTCCAAAACACGACGAAAGCCAGCCAGAAAAAGAGGGGGAGTGGGGAATGGGGGAGGGAGAAGGGGAATGGCAAAGATGGAGAAAGCTGTAATTGCAATTGCTGGAATTCACTTTTAATGCCAGTTGCTGAATACAGTAAACACACTCTTGGGCCCGGGGAATAAGCATTGATTTTTTTTGCAAGTGTTCCAGTGAAAACCTTCAAATCAATCCTGTTCTGTCAGAGACTTTTGCCTCTTGGCCTCCAATTACTCACTCTCTGCACACACCCTTCCCTTATCTCGCCTTCTCCAGTCACACCCCGTGCTGCAGGAGCAATATCTTACCAGCGATCCCTCCCCGCGCCGGGCGACAGGGCAGAGGAGCCGGAGAGGCACGCAGGGGCACGCGCAGCCTCGGCACACGGGAGACTCCGCTTGCAAAGCGCACGCGGGAGCCGAGGGGAGCAGAAGGTGCATCTTCCCCGTCCCAACCCTGCATGTATCACGGGAAGCGTTTCAAGGATTCACTCGAGCTCTGCGCACGCAGCAGTCCGTTTTCCCCTTACCTCCGCCCACCCCATACGCGCTCCCTCGGATGCCGCAGCCCTGGGCCGGGAAGGCAGATAGAAACACAGGACACACAGGACCTTCCAGGGTTTTGAACTGAACCTTCAGAGCTCACTGCACAGAAACACCAAGGACTCGGACGTGGCGGGAGCCTCCTCTCCCACCTGCCTCCCAAGAAGTCCCCAAACTGCCCAGATGCTGCAGGATCAAGCATGCTCCAAAAACCCCAGCTTTCCATCTTTCCATAACAGCCGAGTCCTACTGCTGCAACGGATCAAGCCAAAAGACCAAATTTTCAATCCGCACATTTGGAGGCTTTCTAGTAACGCTTGGTCGCTCCCGAGTTTCTCGGAGGCGGAAGCCAGGGAAGAAAAGCCACATATGGAAATGTGAACACGGCCAGCCCTTCCCACACTCGGGACATGCAGACCCCGGTGAGTCCTACCGGCTGCAGAGTCCCAGCTGGCAAGCTTCAAAAGAGAGAAAAAAAATTTCACTTAGCCAGGGAACAGCTCGGCGCTCCCCTCGGAGCTGCTGCAAAGGCACGCTGTAAAGATTTTACAATAAGCGTGGCATTGACTTTGATTGTCTGCCTGTGTCTAATTTGGGGAGATAAGATGTGAGAGAAGAACCACTCATGAGCTATTTGTTGTACGTCGTTTTTGATGCTTCCTAGGACTTTACCCCGTGGATTGCAGCGTTTTGTTAATTTGCTCCAAGAACAGAGGAAGGGAAATTAGGTAGAAAACAAGAACAGGGATGAGGGGGAGGGAGAAATCGGAACAACGGGCACAGTGAGCCCTATCATCACATGGAAGGCGAGACATATGCGCTCTCCCATAACCTCCAGGAGAGGGCAAAGCTAATTATTTGTCATTTTTCAATTTCAGACAAGCATCAAACTACTGCTGCTCTGCTCCCATAGCACACGAAAAACTTCAGGATACCCTGTGCTCACGACAGGGACAGATCCTGCCTCTCGTACTGCAGAGGCAGTGAGGGATAAGCACTTTGCCAGGAAACACCACCCCTCACCAACCCACGCAGGAAGCCTGGAGTACGGAGCCGGCCTTGCGTCGTGTTTGCAGGAACTAAGCATGTTCAGCCCAATAGAAAGCAACAGCTGGAATTTCCTACCTTCTTCAAGACAAACACGGATGGAAACAGACACTCTCATCCCATGGGCTTTGCATCTTCTCCTTTTTCTTCCCTACCTGTTTGTTTTCCTGTACATCCCACACAGGCCAAACCTCCTGGCACAAAGAACTTGTATTCCCATACCTAACTGCAGACATCGAGAAGAGCTACAACAGCAGTGACATGACCTTCAGCTATTCACAGGCTAGACGTTTCTATCTGACAGCTCCCACACTCAACCTCAAATTACATGTCCTGTATATGACTGTTAAGAATAATCACAGTATTTGTAGTGGTGTGTTAGGCACCAAATTATGTATAGGGAAAGCGATTAGAGCAGAACAGAGTGGTTGTTCACACAGCTAATGGCCAAAGTACCACTATTTTCTATCAAGACAATTTGCAGCAAACAGCATCTTCTTACTCCCAGGCCAGAAGCGGGACTGCATGAAATCTTCAAAGTATGTTATCAAAAGTCCCAACAGCAGAGCTCAGAGGGGGTTGTAACAGCCCTGACAGTTTTTAATTCTTCTCACCCCAACGCCTTTCCTTTCCGTCCCAAGTACCTTCTACTTTGAGCTTTGACTGTGCATCGCTGCAGCTGAGAGACGTATCCAGCACTTAACATGACAAAAACTTCTGCTGACCACCACCTCTAGGCCCTACCACAACTCACCCACTAAGATGAAGGGGAAAAAAAAAAAAGACACTGTTTTTTAAGATTGTTTACCAAAAATCAAATTGACCATCCATCCTGATTTGCATCCTCCAGACCTTCAGTCTCAGTCCTACATCTAGAGTCCTGTTTCCTAGGAGGAAGCCACACAAGGAGTACAAAAATATTTTTCTTCAGCCTGAATTGAGGAAAATGCAAACATGTTAGACCCACAATGGACAAAAACGGGAAAGGAGATAGCTTCCCAAATATGCCGGGTTCATCACCACACACAGAATCTGTGCCGCTCGCTGGTACCAGGCTCTTGCTGCTGAGAAGACCTCCAGGTCTTTATCCACCCTGCGTCACACAGAACAGCTGCACCAGGCCCAACACGGTCCCGTACATTTGTCCCATCACGGTCAACCCCTCCTCCTCCCTTTTAATCCATAAGTCTTTGCTAAAAAGTCAAGCACCTGTCTTCTAAAGCCTGCTCAAGTTTGGATTAGACGACAGTCTCCTGCGCCTAGAAATAACGGATCTAACACAGTTATTAATGCAGCTGAGCCAAGAGGGAGATTATTTCAATGAGAGATTGTACTGTAGGGTAGGAAGGAAATACCAGGAGAAGATCCTCCAGGGAGATGAGGAATCTCAAGCTGGGGGCTGGTGAGCAGCATGTGCCAGCGACAGAAAACAGGCTGAAGCAACTGAGAAGGAAGTAATGAAGCTTTGGAAGTCAGGGAACAGGAATGCTCGCGCCCTTGATAGCTCTCCCTCCAAGGCTGATGAAGCTGCCAGGAGGTACAGCATGTTCTCTCCTATTGATCTATCAAAGTCTGCTTTACAGAGAAGGGATTCTTCACCTCTGATAACGTATCAAGGTTGCCACTGATGAAAATCAATGGATTTGAACTACCCAGACTTCATTTAATTAGATCACACTGTAAATACATTGGGAGCAAAGGAGACATTCTCCACAACCATCTCTGCTCTGTGTTCCTCTCCCCAGGCTTAGACAAGTACTGTTCCAGGATTATCAAGATAAATGGACTGAATCACGAGACTTTTATTGTCTGTTCTGTAGCCAAAAAGGGGAAGAGTGCCTTTCTCCATCATCTTGGTCCACAGCAGGTAAAGCCACCCAGGAAGAGAAGGTCACCCAGAGATAGGCTAGCAAATTGCTGGCAATTAGCTTTGTCAAAAGTGGATTGGATTAAGACCTAGCTAGAGCTTAGGCAGCTCCTACAAGCTAAATAAACACCAAGCAGTTTGAGAGAGTTTTCTCTCCCCATTTAAAAAGCCCATGAAGGCCAGGTTAATTAATCTCTCTTTTCAGTTGCCCTTCTCAGTAGGGCTTGTTCTCCACTTTGAGCAAAGCATCCGAGACAGCCGCTCAGATCTCTCTCGTTGCAGGGGAATGAAAACAAAGGCACGGATGAAAATTGCTTTGGAGCTTAGCCTCTCAGAGAAAACAAACATGCCCATGCTGTAATTAGGACTAGACATGCAAAAAACCCCCCAGATCTTTGACTAGCGCTTAACCAAACATAGTAAATAAAAATAACAACAATCCCTTCCCACACAAAGACAGTCAAGGAAAAGGCAAGCATATTTTTCTGAAGCTGAAATAAGAGTTTGGTTCATCTCTCTTGATCCTTGTATAAAGGCAGATCCCAGGCACAGACTACGGTTCTGTGCATGCTAAATCCAGCAGCAATGCCCTATCAAAACAAGACATTCAAACACACACTTCTGCCCCTGGGGAGAGCTTATACACAGCACAGAAACGCAGTTATGGCATTTCATGAATTGCTCAAAGCTATTCAGATCCAACAACTGGGGCTACAATACAGAACATCATCTTAAACTGGTGGCACAGCCCCCTGCCATCCTCCCAGCCAGCAGCAAGCAGCTGGGTTAGTGACATGCCAGCACTTCCATTTGGAGGCTGCCCTTCCCGCTCCTCCTCCAGACATGTTTTAATGCATTTAGTAACAGTGATAAATTCTCGCACATTTGTTTTAATGAAAAGGTTCCTAGCAATGTTCATTTTATCATGCCATTAACAGCACAATTAGAACTGCAAGGCTGAACTGAACAGTGCCTCAGACAGTCCTCTCTGTGCAAATACTGCCTCCATCCTCTTCTCTCCGTAAAGCCGCACATCCCCTACTCCCTTTCTACTACATACGCAGAAAACCACAGAAGAGACAAATGCATCAGGCCCCAGCACCAGACATTTCCCTTGCATTGGGCCATGAGTTAAGCAGGTTAGCTACGGTGTTCCTTCAATGCAGCTCAAAAACATGTACGTGTTTCCTATCTATGTGAGACTTTGGGCTATAGTCTTATTAGAGAGCTAGGACTCCACGTCTGCTGGTAGCTTGGTAATAAAGCTGATGGGCTGAGCAAGCAGTCTGGCCACCCAGAAACATCAGTCAGCATCAGAATTCACCCCTGCCCCCAAAAGAACATTTCTGCTCTCACAAAATTGCATAACCAGCAAAAGGCCAAACAAACCAAGCAGACGGTTGGCAAGTGGCATGAGCTCTCCTGGCACAGTGGCCCCCGTGGTAGGAGAGCTCATGGATATAGGATATATAGGAAACCTTTTCCCATCAGAGACAGGCTACCAGCACTGCTGTCTTCCACCTCCTTCAAAGTCTCCCTTCCAAGCACGCCTTATCATCTGTCAGCACCGGCACAGCTCTGCAGCATCATGCAGTCAGTCTCTCTCTGTGCAAGAGGCAGGTGCCAGAGTCTCGAGTCATCAGGCTCACGTCTCTGCCACAGTCTGGCAGGCTCCTCGGAGCAGGGTGCGGGGAAGGAGCAGAGCCTCCTTGTGCGCATGCTGCCCCACGGGATCCGGGCACGATTGACAACCCACTTGCCAAGAGAGGGATGAGTTCCAGAGAGGAATAACTTGCCCTGAGCAACAGCTCTTCCTCCTCAGCAGGGGTGACCTGGAGTTTCTGTGGCATGCTTTTCCCTGGGTTTTCTTAGGGCTCTGCTGCCAGAAGGACAGCCTGCAACTCCAGGAAAGAGGCTCCGGAGTGTGGCATTTGTCCTACAAACAAGGGAGCAGAAGCCAAGGACTGCATGATCAAGAGTCACCAGCATTTTTTAGTTGGAAAGATAAGGGAGGTGATTTTCAGGGGAGAGGCCCCTTCTGCTTTTTTATTAGTGTAAAAAAAAAAACAAACAAACAAACAAAAACTTTATTTCTAGATTATCTTTATTTCTTTGGTCCCTTTTTATAAATTGCATTGCGGTATCACTATGCATTTCAGCAGGCAACGAGCACTCCTTCACACTGGCTGCAGGACAATTCTGCAGCAGCAAAATGGTCCCTGCCCCAGCGACCTCGGTGATTGACTCCTCTTTTTCTATTGCTGTTATTCAGGGGCAGAGAAAGAGTAAATGGAGCATGCACTGAAAAGAAGAACTAAAGTCAACAGAATGACTGAGTTAAGTTACAAGCTAGCACATCTCCAAGACCTCGATTCTCCCCTCGAATACAGCTCAAATTGCCTAATGTGTTAAAAAGTTACTAGGGTAGAAAGGATAGAACAGATGGACAGAATGAAGTCATGAGTGCCTCCTTTCTCTAGGAAGCTAATTTAATGGACAAGAAGTCCTTTTCCACATGGACAAGCCTGAGGCAAAGGGTAGGAGTGAGGAAGACATCAGGAAAATGCCTTCCAGGTTTGATCTCTCCCTGCTTGAGAGGTATAAAGCTCCTTGCCAGGCCTTCTGTAGCCCTGCACAGTGTGAACACAAATCTCCGCAATGAAGAAAACTTCCCTATCACACACACAGCAACAGCTGATCTGTAATTAATCATAATGCCAACTCAGCCCTGCACTACTTTTTCCACTTTTTTCAAGTTAATTTCTTTAATTCTGCAATATTGTTCATCTCATGACTTAACATTTCTCCATGTAATTGTGAAGGAAAAAGATCTGCAAATAATTGTACAACAACATAAGACAGGAAATCATTTCACATGCAAAGACCCAAAGCCTGCTTTGATCCAGGGCTACCGGTGCAAATAAGCACAAATCAATCGATGGTGGTATTGACACATAGGTGGGCAATTCTCCCCCTCTTTCAGACAACATTAGGACCCACAGCTGCAATTTCTGGAGCCCCTGTGTTAGGAAATAGATTCCTTGTCCTCAATGACTTTGATGGACGTATGCCAGTTGGCACCAGGGGAAGATTTATCCCCTGTCACACAAACCCATCCTGTGCAGAGCTAGACAGCAGTGCTGGGAATATTAACACCCAGGAGCAGCTTCTGTAGCTGGATTCAGCAGACTTGGGCCAAGTTCTCAGCTTTAATAGCCTCTGGCCTAGAACAGCCTGGCCCAAAACTTGACACAACCAAATCTGACTGGTTTTAGTGCAAGGCTGCACACTAGCACCCTCCGAGGGCCTGCTTTCTCCCTCTGAGCTCTCCCAGCTGGCATTTGTTAAGCCTCATCACAAGTTATAAACCTCAGCTCAGACTTCCCATCACCTCAAGCATGCTACCCCAGCGTTGTTATATCTTCTGCATCAAGCAAATTATTTAATCTTAATACTTCATTTCCTCTCAGGGACCATTTCTCCTATTTCTTGTGCTCTGGGAAAAAGACTATCCCCAGCTTTAGGTACAGTGCCTAGCACTGACGGCCTCTGGTCAGATGGACCTAGTTGCAATGGTGATCGAAACGCTCTCCCTGCTCCCAAGCCTGCACAACCCGAGCTGCAACAGTGATCTCCCTGCAAGAGCTGCACCAGCAGCAAATGCATTCCCAAGTGCCTTGGACAGGAAGCAGCTTCCAAAGGCTCACGCCAGCACATGTGCTGCTGCAGCACGTGGAGCTGACCAAACAGCTTATCGCCTTCCCCTCAGCTTATTACACCTTGACAGCTTTGTATCTGCAAAAAAGAAGCCCTGAGAAACCACCGCACTCTGAGCTCTCTAGCAGGGTCTGGGAAGGCTTTGAAAGCAAAAAGCCCAGACAGACAGAAGCACAGTTTCCCCTCAGCCAGGCATCTGCTTTATCTCCCGGCGAGATCTGTGCAGCTGCTGTAATACAGTAGCCCTGCACACATCTTGGTGCTGTCACCAGTCCATTCAATTCAACTTTTCACAGGGAGAACGCGGCGCCTTTGAGAGATTTCCGATTACCATCGGAAAGGTCAGGCAGTCCATCAATACTCCACGCGGGCACAATCGAGGCGGCCATGCAGATGCTCCCCGGGAAAGGAGCCAACGTTCACACCAGCACATGTCAACAAGAAGCAGTCTGATTTTGTGATTTTTCCCGAAGTACCGTCACCCGATTCTGGGGAGGTGCAGGCACAAGGAGAGACTCTCGGCCCTGGAGGAGAAGCAGAAGGCAAAGCCATGGCCCAGCAGTTTTGTTAAAGTCACTGAGCAGCGGGGTTGGAAGCAGGACCTGGGTCTCCCTGACACTTGCAGAGGCAGCACACGGGGAGCAAACCCTGGCCTGTCGCGTCCAGAGCCAACTACTCCGTGCAACAGAACTGTGCTTGTTGAGGCAGAAGAGACTGCAGCTCCCCTCCGCACACTTACACCAGCTCCGTTGCCAGTTTGTTCCAGTATGTAAAACAAAGAAACGTCAGCTCATGGTGACAATGAAATTACAGTTTAGAGAAGTCCCATACCTGTCAGGAAACAAAGCCCTGACCCTCCAGGCTGTCTCCCGAGCTCTGCAGATCGCTCAGGCACCACTGTTACAGGTTTTTGTTTCTTCTGGGATACGTGGGAAGCTAGAATCGTCCTCACAGCCACCAGCAGTGGAAAAACCCGGGGATGGCGCAAACAGCCTGTGAAATTAACGGAAACTGCTTTTTTCCTCTGCAAGGAGCAGAGCAGCCTTGAGCAAAGGGGCTGGAAACTCGGAGTCTCCTTCTCCCTACAGGAAGGCAGCCACGACCTCCAGCATGGCAGAGGAGAGGCTGAGCGGACAGTGCCGGACAGGGAGCTCCGAGCCCGGCGTCCTGCTCTGCGGCTGCGGGTCCCCTCTGCATGCACAGCACAGGAGAGAGAGGTGAGAAATGCCACGCCGTGGCAGGCAGGGCTGGCGGCCTTCCCTGGTCCAGGGTAGCCCCAAGAAACCCTCTCAGCCTGGTGCAGCCAACAGCACAGCCTGGAAAGCGAGCCATGAAGGCACTCGGGTTTAACCCAGGTGGGCAGAGACAGTTCAGCCTCGTTCAGCCCCATGTGGGATGAGCTCCAGTTGCCAGCTCAAGTGAAAGCCCAGGGTGCCTGGCTCAGTTTGAGCTAAAACAAGAGGAAAGCACTGCCCCTTTTTTTCCCTTTTCTTTTCTCCTTTTTCCTTCCCTCCCTCTAGTGCAGATGGATCTATGGAAATAAGCTAAAAGACAGTCCTGGCTTGTTTGCCTGCGCTTTAGGGATGCGATAAGGAACCTGCAACTAAAGGCATCCTGGAGGCTCAGGCAAGCTCCCTGCAGAGAAAACACCAACATGCTGGCAAGGTGGCTCACTCGTTTAGCGATTCAGACGCCCCGTGGACTGAAGGGAACTCTCGAAAAGCGAGGCTGGGATAATGTCTCCAGGAGGGGAGCGCGCAGGTGGGTACGCCCTGCTGCACGCAAACAAAATGGCTGCGGCGCCAGCACGCGGGCAGACTTCCCTGCGTTTACAGCAAGAAGCAGGACTGCTTTGTAGCAGAGAGGGAGTTTCTAATTAAAATCCCCCAGGAAACTGCTTTTGAAAGTGGAAAGGAATTAAAAAAAGGATTGTAAAATTCCTGACTGAACCATTTCATTTTCGTTTTATAATACAATAGGAGGAAAGCAAACAATAGCTGAAAGAAAACATTCTGATTGTCATGTAGGAAAGTGCCACATTCGTTTTTCATCAAACTGATGAACCCTATTAAAAAAGGAGGAAAAAAAAGGGAAGAACTAACCCACATGCATTTCCATTTCCTCACTTCAACATTCCCCCCCCCCCCCCCCCCAAGAAAACCCATCCCCTCAGACCACTCACTGCCGGTCACCCAGCCCTGCCACCCTCCTCCACGGCCCCAGCACCGCTCCCACTGCTCTCTTCTTGCCAAAGCCCACCAGCCCGGTGAGGTTTGGCACGAAAAGGCGCAGGAGAACAGCAGGTCCCCACAGAGGGGAGCGCCCAGCCGCCATTTCCTCACTGCTGGTGCCGCCACCCCCGCACAAAATGGCCACCATCCCCTCATGGGCTTGGCCATGGTGGTGACACCATGGTGCAGCCTGCCGTCCCCCCTCAGGCCGGCCGCCCCGGGGTGCCAACAAATTCCCCTTCCCTCTCGGCAAAGCGGAAAGGGAGGAAACAGCGGCCAGCAGCACCACTGCGAGGACCAGGCAGGCCTCCCTGCCCGCCATGACGCCAGCCCTCGCCCCGCAACAGGAGTCAGCGCCCGCGGCCGCCGCCATGCGCGTGTGGGGATTAACCAGGCCGCGCGCGCTTACACCGTTACCGTGGTAACGCCCGCTCGGTACAGCGTGTGAAACACTCCATTCGTTTATTGATTGAGCCACCATCAAATTCAATCACAAGCGAAAATGGATTTTTTAATGCGACTATTAGCTGCTTTTGAAAGGCAAATTGAGTTCAGTTATACCGAGTCAGCCATCAAAAAACAATTTACCATCAGGCAGACGGTCCAGCGAGGAGTCCAGGCCCAGGAGAGCTGGAAGGGGAGAGCGGGCGGCGGGGAGGACAGAGGCGAAGGGAAGAGGAGAGGCCACCCGGCCCCGCGGGAGAGACACGGGCATCGGCCGGCTCCCCCTCAGCAGGCAGCTTTCCGAGTGAGGAACCAAGAGGAAATAACACTTTTTTTGTCCTCCCCCCCCAATAATGCCTTGAAGATGAGGAGGACAAGGTGCAAGGCCAGGCTTGGCAGAGCCATCTTGAATAAGGCCCCGCATCTCTGCAACGCCAGAGGTTAAACAGGTGTTTAAGACCGTCACCTGCTCAGGGGAAATGCAAACAGCTGCAATATAAATTCTGGGATTCGTTACAAACAAACTTGAACCGGGCCTCGGGACAAGCGAACTCTGCACTTCCCAAATGCCAGGACGTACGAGAGAAGGCGAGACAAGGACACGGGGCATGATGCAGCTGGAGGGACCTAAGCTATTCCCATCCACACCGGGAAGACCAAATCGCAGCACAGCCAGCATCGCTCACCCCTCTGTACCACCACACGTCCAACACACGGTTAAACAAAGCTTATTTCCTTCTAGAGCTGGAAAATAAGATTTTTCCCTAGCTGATTAGGAAAGCAGATTCTCATTACTGTGTTAAGCGAGGATCAATGTCGCAGCCAACTCTGAAATCACCGCTCTCCAGCTAGGTGCCGAGCAGACCAGGGTCCCCAAACCTGGGGCCAAAGCAGGTCAAGCACCCTGCCTTTACAGGGGGCAACGAGAAACGGAGGAAGGTGGTGGGACAGGACAGAAGAGCTTTCTGCTAAAACTTGAAAGTCAATAAGCCTACACTAGCTGTGGCTGGGTTTACCTATATGCATGTATCTGTACATAAAAATATTTTACATAAACACTGAAAAACATACATCATTTTTTCTATAGGGTTCAGGACTATAATTCAGACCTAATGGTGTAAAAGCAGGATTTCAGAAGGCCCAAGAACCTAAAAACGAAGAACTCGGGGTGGGGTGTGTGTGGAGATCCTGCTCTATTTTAGGGTGTCAGCCTTTCTGATCGTCCTCTCGATCCCTTAAGCAAGCTTACTCGCAGGCATTATTAAACACTTGCAAGAGCAGTCCAGGAATTTCTATAGCAGCATAATCCAACAAGATCTGCTTTCAAAGAGTCTGCACTTCCTGTAAAGCCTGTAGCCTCAGCTAATGAGAGCTTAACCACATGTTTGTGGTAGATGAAATAGTGTCATTTTGCAATTATTATCATTCAAGCACTATTTATTTAACCTGCAGCCACATTATATTGACTGCAGAATTGCTGTCATTTTTATTTCTGATTGCTCACGTATTGAGCTGAGCTTGAAAAACCGTGCTTGGTGTTCTCAGTCCAAGACACTTTTTCCCTGCACACTCGCCAGCCCTCCCACCCCAACCAGTATCTCTCCTCCAGAGCTAATACTATTCAGTACTGCCATCCCCCAGCAAAGGTCCATTTAGAGGCCTCTCTTGCACCTTTTCCTCTGCCTCAGCTTCCTCTACTCCTCATATTTGATTTGGGGAATTAACCTGCTCTTACCATCAGTTTAAGGCACCATGCACCAGAAAGCTCTAGATGCCAAAGGACAGAAAGGTGGACCTTATGCTGCCTTTACATCCTTCCCAGCTGCTTTGAAAGCTTATATTAAGAAGCTCTGGAAAAAAGACAGAGGCTGAGAATCACTGTTCCACCCTGGATAGTTAAAATGCACACCAGCCCACCTCGCCCTGGATACCCTTCTACAACAGAGGCTGCAAAAAAGCAGCACAGTGGGTCACAGCAACCAGGCTCCACAGTTTCAGCAACAAAATAAACACCTGGGGTGCATTTCCCAAGATCTGAATGCTGCCAGAGTAGAAATCTGCCCTCTCCCCCTCCTCGTCCTAGTTCTTCTTCTCACATGTCCCCCCCCTCCCCGTGAAGCCTTGTGAGGCATATTCACACAACAGGAAATCCAACACTTTCTTTCCTCTTAAGAAAAAAAAAAATCCCCCAAATGCAAAAGATGATGAAGTCATCTCTCCTCTGGTGATGAAACAGCTGCCTAAAGAAGCTTGCAGTGCAATGCAATATATTTTGATCACTGCTTCATCTAATTACAGAGAAGAGAAAAAAACAAAACAGGATTTTAGGAGTTAGGGTTTTTTGTTTTTAAAAAAGGCATCTGAAATATAATAGAAAAGCAGCAGCACTGACAGTCAGACCAAAGGCAGCTTCCTCATCAGCTTTGTAAGGCAGACAGCACCAGAATGCAGAGCCCACTAGGAAAGAGAGATTTCAAACAGCCAGATCACGGCAAGATGAATTGCCCAAGCCCAGGGCGCACAAGCATCAAATCAGGATCCCAGTATCCTCAAAGCCTAAGATCAGTCAGGCCAGGAGATGGTATAGGCCTACGTATCCATCTCTTCGGATTAACAAACATTTACTCAAAGTCAAGGTCTTGCAGACCCCTCACACCACAGGGAAAGGAGGAAAAAATACATTTGAGAGAACAACGTTAAGCCTCAATGAGCGATTTGTGTGCATGACCTTCAGGGCATCAGCCAGATACTTGGCCTTCACGTGCAGAGCAGCAAAGGCTTGCTTTCAAGACTGAGGAACTTTGGCTTACCCTGGGCAGAGGCAGTGGTAGGGCCACCCCAGAAGGAAGCCTAGATTGTTCTAGGAAACATCTGAAGCCATTCAAATATGGTTCAAAGCAGGCAACAGCAGTGACAGAGCCTTCACTTTGGCCTCAATTCCTGAAGAAAACAGGCTGACAACAGGAGAGGTCTCAAAAGCACAGCAGGCATCAACACCCACATCCTCTTGGAATCCAGGAGGGGCCGATTGCCTCCCTTGTTTATTGCTTTCAAAGTTTCGCTGTGAAATGTTTGGGGGGTGCAGCCTCCAGCCACTCTAGGACGTTGTTCACCGCAGGAAATAGAGATTTTAGGAGTTCAAAATAAAGCCCTAATCACACTTGCTGCTCTTTCCCTGTCTTGCTCTTCAAGCTCAAAGGGAGTCCATGGCTAACTAGAAACAAACACCACCTCTAATGAGACCTTGCATGGCAAGAAACCAAACGCAGACACCTGGGGAGTCTGTGCAACTGCTTCACTGGAGATATGATGACAGGTTGTTTATAGGAACTTACAGAAAGGCTGTGCAAAATAAACAGAAGGCTACTTTCCTTCCACCCCTCTCCCCACGGAATTTCAGGGGAAAAGCTGATTTCTTCCTGAAGGTTTCACATTTCCAGACCAGGAAAGCAAAATGCTGTCTGTGATAAACGTAGTTTGGCAGCTGTTTGGGACAGGTATGGCACTTAGAGCCGTGGGAAACTGGCCCAGAACCTCCAAATACTGCAAGGAAACAATCAATGGGAAAAATGCCCACAGACATGGGCAGAGGGGCCCCAGTAGCCCATTTTCTTTCACAGATATTTGTCGCCTGTGTTCTGCTGGCAAACTGGCCCACATACATTTTGCCAACAAGCTCTCTTCTAAAACAATTGCTCAAAGGATCATATTTGCTGCCTCTTATCCTGCTTGAGTGTGGAGACACACAAGCAAGCAGCAAGTGTCTTTCTCAAGACAAGAGTACACATGAATTTAGGCCAGGTCCATGCACAAATGGAGAGCAGGCTGAAGCAGCTGGAGCTTACAGATCCCACATCAGCCCTGAGAAAAATGAGCACACTAGAATCATTCCTCTCACAGCAGTCAGTTGTCCTGGGTCATTTCTGAAAGGTCCCTTTCCTCTGCTTTTTAGCTCTCCACCAAGTCATGTCTGCCAGGGAGAAAGAAAAATATCACTCTAGACCTCTCCAAACAGGATCAGTCCTCTGAATTTTCCCCTTTGGGGTGGGGGGGGGGGAAATGCTTAGTCATTTCTGCAAAACACCACGTACACCCGTTCCTCAAACGGCCCAGATCTAGTGTTGACAAGGTCAAACACAAGAAGAAAGCTCACCCAGGGCTACTGGGAGGCAGAGAGATGAAAGATTAGTCACCATCCAGCTGTCTGCATTTGTGAGGAGAGAGAGAAGTGCTGGAAGACAAGCTAGCTAATAGGGGGTAGAGGACATGGGACACATGATGGTGTAGCACATCAGAGGATCTCACACTCTTGCAATCAGCCCCTGCTTCTGCCTCCAATCTGCACAGCATCTCCTTTCCTCTCCTCATGCAGCCAATTCACCTCTTAGTCTCTGTATCCACTGGAGGCTCTCCAGGATTTGCAAGGTCAAGTTCTTCCAAGCACAGACAAAAACCCAGAGTCCTAACCATGTCGAGTCAGAGAGAACTGGCTGTCTTAACCTTTAGCAGAACTAGAAGCATAAAGAGAGGTCTCTTCACAGTTGTTCCCATCATCTTGCAGGACACAGGAGGACATTCCCAAGCTGATCTGCCTGTTCATTTGTTGCATCAATGTTTGTCTAAGCAAACAGCTTGGAAAGCTCCAGCTCCATGAATAGCAGCACAGTTGCCTAATTGGGAAGTAGTCTGAGAATCAGAGAGAAAACCACATGCAGGCAGTGCAGAGGATGGCTAAAGGGATCAGGAAACCACAAGGGCACATTTGACCTCCATAAATTTTTATTCTTGGTCACAATGCCTTCGTCAACAACACTTTCTGCAAATGCAAATAGGACCATACTCCTGCAATTACATGGCAATCAGAGGCAAATTACATTCTTGCTGTTTACTTTCAGTGTCCTTAATTAATCCAGTTATTAGACAATTAATGAAGCTTGTTTGGTGAAAAACTCATAGCATTTACAACAAGAGCTCACACATGTACCCGCCTGGCATCTGGCTCTGGGAAACCAGCACGCTGGGCTAGAGGCAACAAGTCCAACCCCAATCCCTGCCCGCAGACAGCCACTGCCCTGCCAGCAGCACCAGGGTAGCTCACTGCAACGGGCTGCATGGCTTGGAGGGCCTCAGAGCCTGGATTTCCCAGCCAGTCCTCCCCTCTGCAGCTCAGATCCCCCCACTGCCCCACAGCAAGACAAGGATCTCTCCAGGAAGCGTGAGGCAGGCCAGGGACACAGACCCGCCTTGGCCAGCTCTCCAAAGCGGTGGAGATAACACCGCTGTCTCCAGCCAGCTCGAAAACTGCTAGCAAACATTTCTGACTCCACACAAACGTCTGCTATCATCTTTCTGCTGCCACCAGCTCCCAAGACACCCCGCCCTCCCCAAAGGTCACTCCAGCTTGTGTTTGGTTAAGCCACCGATAATTAAGTGGCATGTTCATCTAATGATCAAATTGCTGCACCAGGGGCATGAAAGAATGAGGAGAACTAATTAAGAAACTCATTTGCATACTCTAGCGTTTCCGGTGTATGTATGGGGTTCCCATAGCAACCAGTACAAAGCCAGTGATGGTGTGTGGGTTTTATTGGGTTTTAAGTGCTATTCCTTCCCTTTGTTATCCCCAGAAGATAATAAAGGCTTTGTAACAAAGATGGTATGACACCTCAGCTTGGGGAGGGGGGTTCTGCCTGGGGAAGAGGAACATGGTGCAAGCCAGGAGGAACTAAGCCCCAAGCATAGCTTGAGGTTTGCTCCTACTCACACCGCTGCCCAGGTAAGACACCTGGGGACAGATGCACAATCTGATGACACACTATTAACATAAACCCCCAACCAGGTACTACTCTGTCAAAGAGACTCTCCAGAGTCCCTTTGGCCCCATGCTCAGTAAGCAGCAGACAGCTCCAGAGAAAACAGTTTTCAGGAGGATTGCACCAAACTTCACTGCATCCCCATATTCAAGCACCCTACATTAGGGACCTGCTGCAGGGACCCAGAACTGCTGCTTGCAGATCCAAAACACATTCAAGACTTCATGACCAGCACAGGCATGAAGGCAACCAGACACACGCTGGTGAGGACATCAGCCCAAGTCACAGCAGCTCCCCAGCACAGCAGCTCTGGAAGGCAGTCCAGCACCACAATCCCTTCACCCTGCTGCTTTTCCTAAGGACCAGAATTTTTTTCTGCTCTGCATTTCTGGCAAGAAACCTTTACATTTAGATAAGGAATAAAGCCTGGGATCAGATCTGAACTCTGCAGCACAGAAGATCAAGGTTTTAATGAATTAAATATATTCTAAACCAAATGCAGCCTCTTAACACTCAAAAATTTGAGCAAGAATAATTAAAAAAAAAAAAGAGAAAAAAAGCCAACAATCCAACTCATTTCAGCTCTCTCTAGCTGTGAACTGGCCACAAGCCAATCAATTATCCTGAATTTATTCATTACTCAAGATTCCTCGAACAGCCAATTTGCAGTCTGTGAACTGCAGGTGAGCAGCTCCTCCTGCAATGGCCACACTCTTGTTTCAGACCCGTTTGCAGGGAGGCAGCTTCCCTGGGCTGCCTGGGAGCAGCGCTTTGCCCAGGGTCACGCACAGCCTTAGGGCAGAATGGGACAAGGCAGGACACTCATGCTGGTATGTTCAGTGCTACACAGTGCTGGGGGGCTTGGAAGGACTTTTTTTTTTGACCTGCCAACAGCAGCATTTACAGATGCAAGTGCAGCCCAAAATGGCAAGAAGCATCCCCTGAAGGCTGTGCAGTCCTGCCAGGCCTGGTAAGACATATTTAATTCCTCCCCATTAATTCATCGTGGTGCAGGGAGGACCTAAAGGAAGAGGTGCACAGCCCTGCATCCAGCCAGGCCAGGTCTTTCCCCTCAGCAACACATCTCCCCCATCACAGACGGAGCTGGAAAAATTCTTGTGGTAACATGACAGCACGGCTTGCAGGGGAGACTGCTCTGAAAAATACTCTTTCTGGAGCTATGTTTACTTCTCCCACTAAGCAGAAGGGTCCAAAAGGACTAGAAAAACCCCCAAAAAACAAATGCAGTCACCTCCACCTGCAGTCATCACACAGCAAAGCACATTTTGTCTTGGGGACCAGATGCCTGGAACTGATGTGCTAAGACCTGATGCATGGGCTGATGCTTGCTGGCCTTGGCAGGGCAGAGTCCTTGGGGTGGGAGCAAGCCATGGGCTTCAGCTATACAGGTTCAAGTGTCCTGCAAGCCACAGGCCACATCCACGGAGCAGGGCTGCCCTCCTCTCCCAGCAAGGAGAACGACACCCAAGACCACAAAGCAAGCCCAAAATGGGATGGAGGAAACCACACCAGTACTTCACACAGCCCATGCACACACCGTGTTCACACTGCAGCTAAACTGCATGCAGGTGCAACTGGGGCTTGTGGACACCACAAGTTCTCACACCTCCACACCCTCGCCATTACTCCAGCTGTTACAGAAGGAGCTCTTTTATTGTCCCCACACTACCCAGCAACCTGGAAGGACCTCCTGAGCCTTCAAGCTAGAGGAAAACTGCCTTGTCCATCCAAAACCTTCTCCTCCCCCAACATTGTTTTCATTTCCCCCCCCCCATTTTACTCTCAATAAAAACATAATTACAGGCTTTTAAAAAAAGCAAATTATAGTGACATACTTTAATTATCTCCAAGCAATGGAGGACTAAATTACACAGTCAGGGAATCGGAGGTTACCTAAAAATAAAAGCAAGAAGCTTCATTAAATGCTAATTGCAGCTTTTGCTTCTGAAGTGAGATTTTAACACAATCTGCCATTGACTCGCTTGGCCATACAAGAGAACATCGGTGCTGGGGAGAGACCCTCACGTACACGCTGCACACATGCCTCCATCCACGCTGGCAGGCCTCATCCACTGGCACTGCTTCGCCAGGGGAAAACTGCGCAGTTGACGCTTCCAGCTCTGCTCTGCCACTAAGCCGTAGCCCATCCCCAGCTACAGGCATGGGCTGCTCCCACCTCCCTTCTGAAGCACCCATCATCCCCCAGCACTGCATTTCCATCCACTGGCCCGCTGAGATTGCTCAGAGGCATCTGTCCACCTTTGCAGTGGCATGGATGTGCTCGCTGCAGCTCTCCATCCTCTTCACCAGCTTCCCACAGCCCAGGAAAGTCAAGCTCAAGGTCTCCATTTGCACCTTCAAAGCTCCCAGTGGCTCTACAAGGGCCCAGTGCTCCAGGACAAAAGTTCTGGTTGGCAACTACTCTCTTTGGGAGAAAGACTTCCTAGCGCAGAGATTAGCTTAACCTGCTTGCTGCAGAGCTGCCTCCCACCACGTAGTGAACCACAACGGCTGCCACAGCCTTCGCTGTCTCCTGCTGCCAATGCAAGTCACACCTTGCTCCAAGCTGTGCTTGGATCTCCCAGCGCCAAACTGGGACTCTGCAATTCCTTGGGAGAGGAACCAGGTGAAGACCTGCCTCAGAGCAACGGGCAAGCCATTGTGCTGCCTCTGCTGCCTTTCTGCTCCAGTCCAGCTCTTTCCATCCCCTTCCTCCAGGTTCGCTTACCAAGGAGGTCTGCCACAGCTTTGACGGGGGGTCTCCAGCCCTAGGTGGTGGGGGGAGAGGAGCTGCAGTGATTCCACCTGAATCGGTGCTATGGAGGAGCAAGGGCCGATGGGGTGGGGGAGATTTTAAGAGTTTGCAGAGAAATGATTTTGTTTTTCCATTTCCTATAGAGTTGGCCTAATTGTGTCGCTAAAGTCTGTAATTTGCCTCTCACAGAGCAGAGTTAATGATAGGCTCCACGCTGCTGCCTCTCCGCGCAGGCTTCGATAGATGAGCGCACGCACACACGGCACCCAACTACAGCCTTCGGGATCCACCAAGGGCCGTGCTGCAGGAAGGGGAGCAGGAGAACCCAGAGAGCACCCGCTCGTCCCTGGAGACCGGGAGCTGGAGAGTTGGGGAGCCAGGGCCAATGGAAAGGTCAAGGAGGGGAATCTGGGAGACAGCAAGATCCCTGGTTTGTCATCCCACATCTCAGCTTCCCAGAAGACCTTAAAAAACACACAAGCCAACCATTTAGGGATCTTGGGCAATTACTGTCATTTTAACACAATGACCCTTCACAGAAATAAGGGAGAAATCAGACAAGTGCTTTCAAGCTGCAAGGGACATGAGGAGGAGAAACAGCAGCACAGGAGTCTTGTTTAAAAAGTTATATATACATATATATACACACACAAAGTACCAAAAGCTCGCTTCCACCCATCAAATCAAACAGCATCTCCTCTACTCTTCTGCTCAGCCACAACCAGCAGAATTGCCCTCAAAAACATTAGCAAAGTCGCACCCCAGTCCTAACAGACAGTAACTAGCTCCCAAAACTGTCGCAGCAGCGGCCACCGCTGCTCTGCAGATATCGGCACCAGAGCCTGCCTTGATCTGCGTCGTTCAACATCCATCTCCATTGCTAATAGACGGCTCTCTTTTAATTACCTTTCATAATCGAATAAGTGTCTGGAATTAAAGAGCACTGTATTATGAAACACCGTATAAAATTAACCAGCCGTGCTCAGAGGTCACTGCATCCGCCACTGAAACGCGCCCGGCTCCAGGAAGGACGCAGGCCTATTTAGCAGCGACAAGGAACAGTGCCAGTGAGTGTAGGGTTTAGCTGATAAAAATGGGGCCAATTAAAATTGTTTCAAGACCAGTGAGGTTGGCTTTGTGCAAATATTTTGCATATCTGTTTAAGAGCATCTTTATATCATTTAAGCTGAAGTCTGTAAGGAATAAAACTGAATCACTGTAAAGCACACTTACACCAAAATAAGTACCCACATGAGGACTCTCTTGATTTAACACTCCACCAGATCCATCGAGAAATCAGGATAGCTATTGTGTTTAAATAGGGCCTGATGAAAGAGGGGAACACGAATTTCTTTGAAACTGCCTTCAAAATTTGGCTGAGCAACTTCTCACTGGAGACCAAGCAAGTGTCAAATGCGCCTTCCTGGCCACGGGAGCCCAGATCTCACCGTTCCCTCCACCAAGCGATGGCATTTGTGGCTGTCGGGCATCGTCAAGCAGCCGAGCACAGGGTTAGCGCGACTCTCGCTTGCGCGCACCTTTCCGCTATAACACCACGCAGCAGCACAGCCCAAACGCCAAGCGGCTGATCCAACACGTGCCAGGGCTGGCTGCGTTCGTCAGCAAGCAGTTTGAAGATAGAAATGTTTTAGAACAAAAGAGACACAGGGCAACACCTCAAAGAAATATGGGCACACGGAAAAATAGCTCATTCAGCTACTGAAGCTCAGCAGTTAGAGCAGCCCAGCTCTCTGCATCCTGCACGAGGAGAGCACCGACACGGGGAGACTGCCTTGCTCCCACGTCTCTCCTCTTTCCAGCACCCGGCTGGCCCCGGCCTCTCGGCACCGTGCCCTGTAAGCCACCTTGGACCACCAGCAGACAGGTAAGTCTGGAAAAGCCACTCCGTGGCAGCACGCTCATCCCCAGTCACAGCCTCTCTGGGGGGCTCAGAGCAGCCCTCCCCATACACACTGCGAGGGGAGGGACGGTTGATTAAAGTGGAATCAGCACCAGGCAGTTTAGGGGGTAAAGCTGCTTGTAAACACTTAGAGCAGTAACTCAAAGCTAGAAACAGCACTGGAGATATCAACCTGGGTTTTCTGGGAGCCCTCTGAACCAGGCAGCATTTCACCATCCGATCAGACAGTGATGGATGCAGTGGGAACGAAGCAGTTTTTTCTCCCGAGAAGTTCTTTTGACAAGTGCGATCTTATCGAAGTTTCAAGCTTTTCATTACCTTTTTTTCCCCCCCCTCCCTCCTCCTTTTTTAATTCCTGCCTTCAAGCCCCACTCTGTCCTCTCTATGCTGGCAGGGAACAGTCACTTTTCCCTTCTCATTTTGATTGATGCCTGAAGCAAGCAGCACAGAGGCCTCCCCTCCCCAGAGCACGCAGCCCCCCGACCCACAGGAGCGAGCAGGGAGCAGAGCTGAGAACCTGAGTTAACCTGCAAACAGGAACAGGCACACACTTATCTCTGGGGTAACTTCATACAGACAGAGGCAGGGGGACATATGGAGACCTCTGAGCTGGGAGGAACATGCAGAAAGGGATGGGAAGGCACCCAGCATCTCTATCCATGAGGCTGGGACACCACAGCCAGCTTTGACACTCCTGCAAAGCATCGACCTACCCCAAAGGGCTGCAGGAACATGGCAGCAGTGTCCTGCTGGAGCCCCAGCTGGATCCAGGCCACCTCTCCAGTGCAGGGAGCAGAGCCTTTCCCTGCCCAGCCAAGAGAGAGCTCCTCTTCCCCAGCAGAAAGGTAGATTTCAACCATCTTCTCCTCTCTTCATAGCTAACAAGCAGAGCCACCCCCCTCCAGAGGGTCTTTCCCAGAGCCCAGGGACAGAGACACCAGCAGTAACCATACAACCCTCCCTCCCTCCCTACCCAAAAACAGGCCAAACCAGACCAAGACCTCACTGAACAACCCCGTACCTGGTAGAGCAGGCTGTGCTATCCCAAGGAGCAGGCTGGAGCACCAGGCAGGCACCCTCCTCCCCAGAGGGAAGGCAGAACTGCTCTGCACAGGGAAGACTCCCTAAATAACCTGGGTGTGTCATGATGGGCAGGTGGGGCCGGGCCTGGCTGTGAAGGGGGAACAAATGGAGAAAACCTGGGAAGCCCCTTGCTCCCTGCCCTGCTCCAGCCCCAACTCGCACCTGCACACGCTGGGGAGGAGCGAACGAGAGGCATCGGCCCAAACCGCGGCACCTCCGGAGCCGGCAACCACCAGGCACCAAGGGACAACAAACGCCGAGTGCAAAACCATGGTCTTTTATTAGAAATCTCCTCGTATAAAAATGATCATGCTCTACACAGTCATCGAATAATTCATAAACATCCAGGCACTGAACTTTTTTTGTGTGTTTTTGTTTTTTGACTGGTCAGTACATAAAGCAGACATATTTCAATCCATATGGTCATCACATACATTAATTAACCACCTATAGAAATCAGCACTTTGAACACAGTCTAGGTTGTATTTTACTTTATTTTGTTGTCTGTTTTTATTTAAATTTTATTTATTTTTATTTATTTTTCCTTTTTGCAACATATAGAATTTGGTAGGATAAAGGAGAGTGAGTGAAGGGGTGGGGGGAGGAAGATGGGAACAAAAGAAAATGGAAAAGGATTAAAAAAAAGAAAAGAAAGAGAAAACGGAAGGTTCTGCACAACCACAAACAATCTCACAAATTCCAGAAAAGGGAAAATGTTGGGTCTCAGGGTTGGTTTTTTTTTTGCCAAGATACAGAAACAAAACCCCAAAGTCCGTCACCTCTTCTCCGCGATACGCCCCTCCCGCCCCCCGCTCACTGCTCCTCTTCCTCCGTGCGGAGGCATGCACGGTCACGGTGGTCAGGTGGTCGGTGTGGTGTTTTTTATTGTTTCTTTTCATTTTATTTTTTTGCTGCTGTTAATCGCCATCTTCCCAAGGAGCTCTGCCCAACGGCCCGGCCGGGAAGGACCCCGCCGCCACCGTCCCGTCCCGTCCGGCTCCCCCTCCAGCGTCGCGCCACGGGCGATGCCACGCCGCTCCCTCCTGCTCCACGGCCCCGCAGCCTCCCCTGCGCCAGGCGGTTGCGACCGCTGCAGTTAAATCGCATGGTTGCTATAGCTGACGTAGGTCTGTTTGGTAGCCAGTGCTGGAAAGACAGACAGACCTCACATGCATCGCCCTCCTCTCCCAGCTCCCGTCCGGCGGTCCTGCACCCGTTGCACCGGGGGACGTGGCGTGGGGCTGGGTCAGGGTCCCGTCTGCAAACCCGGGGCCACCTCCCACCTCCCCAGAGGCACCAGCCCTGGGGACGGGGTCGAGGACACAAGGAGAGGAGGAAGCGACAGCTCCGAAATCGCCACGCGTCTGCGACACGCACCAGGGCAGATGCAGCAAGGCCCGGAGCCAGGAAAACGCCGGAGAGCGATAAATCCCCCTGCTCCCCGCAGGGCTGTGCCGCTGCCTTCGGGCTCCGGAGCTGCTGCACGTCACCGGCTTTTAGCAGCTGCCTGCAACGCCCTGGCTGGCAGCGGCGCTTCGGCGGGCCGGTGCTCTGCAGAGACCCCCGCGCCGCAGGGCCACGTGCCGTGGCCTGGGGGACATCCCGCGGCTCTCCTGCCCAGCGCCCTCCCTCCGGCCCGGCGCCTCCCGGACACGGGAACCTCGCTGAGGGTTTCAGACTGATATTCCCAGCTAGCAATTAGACGGGCACCAAGAAATTAGAGCTGACAGAGCTATTTGTTAGCTGCAGCGTTTTCATAGCCAATCTGCCCCTATCAAAGCCCTACAAATTATTTATTCCGTTGTGTATTCAAAGACGCGTTACCTGCCAACGGCAGAGTGACAAACAGCCCCTGTGTCCTGCACTGACAATGCCACCGTCCCTCCTGCCCGCGGCTTTAACACTGTGACCAGCTCCCTGCCCTGTCCCCAGCGCGGCACACACAAATGGTGCTCCCGGGAGGAAGGATGCTCGACGCAGCAGCCGGTGCATGGGAATGATTCTGGTCCAGGTCCTGGACAAGGTGCTTGCTGGCAAGTCCCTCCTGCTGGGCAGCACCCGCAGATACCCCGGGCCTCTCGGGGAGCATCTCTTGCATGGACAAAATGGGGTGGAAGGACCACGACCTGCCCTAAATCGGGGCAGGAGCCGCAGACCGCAGCGATCTCCAATACCAGCTGATGAAAGCTGCCTCCAGCACGGGCGGCAAGGGGCTGCCGGGGCCGCTGCCCTTCGTGACGCAGACGGGCAGATCAAAGAGTCAATCAGGCAGCGAGACTGCCTACGGAGAGACGTCGCACGCAGAGCTTACAGCCAGCGAGAGCCATTGCTCAGGGAGCGGCAGATAGATGGGTGACTACCGAGGTGTCAAGAGATATTAAATAGCTCCGACTGGAAAGACAGGGAGCGCTGGATTACAAAGGAAATCACGGTTTTTCATGTGAATGCCGTTTGGTCTCAATCCCACCGGTGCTGAGACCCAGCAGCGTTGGTGGCGCACAGGAAACGTCTGTGTTTCTGCAGATGGAGCACAAATGGGATTTCCCTTCTCAAAGCACCCCAGCAGCACGGGCTCCAGCCGTTCCTTCCTCCCGCAAGGCTCTATTTTTGGAAACCCCGAAGTAAAGCACACTTGCACTCACTTTCCCTGGCTTTCCCAAGCCCCCGTGCCTGGCCGTGCGGCCTTGCTTCCCACGGGAGACCAGCGGCTCCGTCCCAGTGACGTCAATGCTCAGCCCTCGCTCCGGCCTGGCCCCCGGGGAACAGCCCACGCAGAGGCACAGCAAACACCTCCTTTCTCCACCAGCCACGTCACAGCCTTCCCGGGGCAGCTCCATGCAGCCGCCTGCCTTGCCCTTGCTGGAAGCCTCTTTGAAATGGCCAAGGAGAGACACGGCTGATCCCCAGGCTGGTCTGCCATTAAGAGCCTTCTGGTATGTGTCGCGACGCAGCAGATCTCCATGCATCCCCAGCAGGCATCTGGTGCCGCGGGGACACATCTCCATGGATTTCCCACGGCAGCCGGCCAACAGCTGCTTCCGTGGGGCAGGACGAACGGGCCTGCGGAGGGGACGGGAGCACGAGGAGCGATGCAGATCGCAAGGAGGCAGGACACATCCCATGTCACCCATGTGGCTGCAGTGATGGAAACGGTGCTTCTTGAGAGGGGATAAGTTAATGAACGGGGAGATCTGCAGTCAGCTCAGGATGCTACGCCGGACAGAAAGGAGTGAGAGCCACCACAAGATCCTTTATTTGGCCCCCTAGCACATCCCCGGTGCAGGCACAGAGATGCCTGTGCCCATCCAGCTGTAGGACACACAGCGATGTCCCACCAGCAAAGGCTGCAGGCTCCCCGGCGCAGTGTCCCCACGCCGCAGCAGGACCAGCTCCCCCCACCCTGCCGTGAGCCGCGTTACCTTGCGTTTCCAGGTTTTCGCACAGCTCCGATTTGGCTTCTCCATTGGGGCGGAAACCTCCCTTCTGAGAGAACTTGTTGGACATGGTGGCAGCTGTCACCACCGCCTTGAGGCTCCGCTTGCGCTTGGGGACGTTCTGCTCCGGGTGGAAGAGGATGATGTACACCTTGGGCATGTAGAGCATGCCCAGGGACACCGAGGCACTCAGACTCACCGAGATGGTGAGCGTCGTGGTCTGGATGTACATCTGCAAGACACAAGGGCACGAGCTCAGAGCCACCACAGCTCTGCAGGAGCCACGGCAGCCTCCACCACCCACCGCAGCCCCGACGCAGGCTCTTATGGTGACCTGCCAGCACGGCAGCTTAAAAGCATCAGCTTGACAGCAACAGAGCCCCCGGCACCCTCTTCGTGCTCCCTCTCTCCTCACCCAACACCCCTGTGCGCTGATAGGCAGCACCCTCAGCCTCAGGGCAGGGAGCTCTGACGCCACGGTGATGGGCACGGCAGGGAAACCCAACCACACGGCCCGGCCCCGTGCGCCCAGTGCTCCCCCAGCTCCCTTCAACAGGTAATTCCCATTCCCCGGCTGGCTCCCTGGGCCGTTGTCATGTAAGTCACATATTACACACCGACATCGCCTTTCTGCAGTCAAAACTAATTTCACGCTCACTGTCCAGGACTAACAGTGACAGATGTTTTGCAAAGTGAAAGCCCATTAATCTGACTGCAGAATAATCCATTTTTCTGTGGAAAGCGTTTGGCAGGCTTCTCGCAAGCCGGGGGCATCTCAGTCAGGTGGCCATGGGAGGTGAAGAGACCCCCTCTGTCCTCCCGTTCCCCACCTCTCGGCCCAAAGCAGCGCAGGAGGCCAGGCTGGCAAGCTCCTCCGCCAGCATCCCCGCTCCGTGAGCATCTCTGCTCCATGAGCATCCCTCTCCCGGCACAGGTCTCTGCCTACTGCTGTCTTCTCCAGCATCCTCGGCTCACGTGTTGGGCCTTTCCTGGCTGAGCCAGCGCATGCACTGGGTTTTTTCCGGCTGTGCTCACATGTGAGGGCTGTTCTACATATTGCTGACAAGGTTTTAGGAAGAGGCTTAAGACAGTTTCTGAACTTTATCCCAGGGCTCAGCCACAGCACAGCGTCCAGGGGTTCTTCTGCAGTTGTTTCACATGTGGGGTTTAGCACTGAGCAAGGGTGGCAGGACCCAGCCGAGGGTCCCCAAGAGCAAGCGGAGCCTCAAGGCAGTGGTTAACAGCTGCCACCATGTTCTGGCCAGAGGAAAGCATGCCCAGCGCTCACGGCTTGGTGAGGACCAGGACCCACCACCCCGGCTGCACGTGTTGAAGTCGAGGGCCTCATTTTCTGGCATCAACAGAGCAAAAAGGTGACCAAGAACAAAAGCCAAGCACATGCGTCTGCTGTGGGTGCCGTTCAAAGGAGACTCACTTTACAATCAGCAATTTCCATATCTCCTGCCTCTGCAGCGACTCCCACCCATAATTTGAGACTCAGAGGCGTTGCTGCAAAGAGGGAGACCAGCTGAGCTGGAGGGCAGACACGGCAGCTTCCACGCACGCTTCCCAGCACGCCTGGCTCGGGTCTCCGTGCCCTGGCACCACGCTGGGGCTTCTTGTGCTGTGAGCCCGGCCAGCACCAGCCACAGGCTCTCCCGGTCTCTCAGCCCTCCTTCAATGCTTGCAGCTTTTTTTGGGGTGTCTCACGGGGCCACCACAGCTGCCTTCACCCTAATGACCCATTCACCAAATCCAAACCCACCCCAGAGAAAGCTTGCTGCTCTTCTGGCCTCGAGCAAAGACTTGCACCGAGTGCCGGCCGTGGCCCAGGTCTCTCCCCACCAGTCTCCCTGGCTCAATCAAGACTCGGCTCCAGCACCCAGCACCCGGGCACGTGCTCCCCTCCAGCCACCTCCCGGTGTGGGCTGCGTTCACCCGCCTTCACCAGGGCCCTGGGAAACAGCCCAATTTTCTGCAGCCTGCGCTAACCGCAATAGCGGTGCAGCAAGGCCCCTTTTCAGCACAAAGAGAAATATTTTTAGCCCGGAGTTGAAACACCAAGTGCTTGAAGTGCTCTGCAGTTAACCTCTTGCCACATTGAAAAAATGACCATTTATGACAATTTTTGTTCCCACTCTCTTAGCTGGTTTCCAATCCAGGACCCCACTTTGCTCCTCTGCTGATGATACTTCAGCTTCCTCTAGAGCCATCCGAGGTGCGAGCGGGGACCTGCAGCTTTAGGAGAAGTTACAGCCCCCAGTTCAACAGCAGCTGCTGCTCCATGCGTGTAATCACGGAATCCAGCCTGTTCCCGGCTCCGGATGACGATGCCGCATTCGGTGCTCCTAAACGATGCAGCGCAAGTCCCAAAGGCCAAGGAGCCCCCGGCCACCGCCGCGTCCTGCCCCACGGCACCGTGCCCAGCCCCAGGCATGCAGCGAGCGGGGAGCCGCGGTGCCCCGAGAAGAGCTCAGCGGGGCTCCCAAGCACCGAGGAAGCCTCCGACGGCGCCGAAGCGGAGCGCGCGCCCATCCCGCGAGGCTCCCGGCGAGGCTGGAGATCGGCGCTCAGCGGCAGCAGCCAGAGGACAACCGCAAAGCGGCGGCGCCGGCTCTTCATTCACTCGCCATTTTGCCAGCGCTAAATTAGCATTAAAAGCCACGGCGCAGGCAGCTGTCCCGGGGTTTAGCATTAATTGGCAATCAAGCAGCGACGCGGGCATGGCGGGAGGCTGAGCGAGCCGCTCTGCGCAGCAGCGACTCCGGCGCTTTCGTCGGGAAACGGAGGCGAGCCCGGGGCGGACGGCAAGGGCTGGGACGTGCACCCCGCAAATCCCCCCCTAAATCCAGCTGTTCGGCATTTTGCACCGCGGCGGGTGCCAGGGAAGGGAGAACCCGCTCATCCTTTCTTCAGTCCTGCAAAAGAAACCACTGGCCGCTCCTTCTCATTGCTTCCCCTCTCCCCCTTTCCCTCTCCAAGCGCAAATGCGATAAACAGGGAACCAGACAATGACACCACTGTTCAGCTGCCGCCTTATCGGTGCAGGAAATTGTCTCTTTCTTTAGATCCTCTGTTCCTGCTATTTCTGTAATCCCCGGGGATCGGCAGGGATAAGAGGTTCTTTTGAGAAAGGGCTTGGGGGACTTGTTATAATAATATGCCACCTCCATGCAAAGTTGTAGGCACGAGGTAAAGGGAAATAAAATAAAAATTGAGATTTTTTTTTTATCCGACTCCTTCAGGAGGAAGCAATAAGGCCTCGGCTGGGTCCAGAGCCTGGCGTAGCTGTGGCATCCATAGGGCACGAGCAAAACTCCCAACGTGCTCAACAGGACAACGGCCGCCTGGCAAACACTCCTGGCCTTTCTTCCCTGGGTGTGTGTCCTCCACCAGAGCCCGGCACGGCCCATGTCCCGGCGGGAACATGGGTGAAAAACGGGGCGCCCCTTCCAGCGGTCGCCTGGGGCCACGCTGCTGAGCATCCCGGGGGACACCGGCGTTGCTGCGGGGCGATGCCAGGGCTGACGCCTGTGTTTCACCCCAAGGACCTGCTACGAGCTGCAGCCTGCAAAACCGCAGCTCCCCGAGCTGCAAAACCGCAGCTAAAGCAACGGACAGGAAGCACCGAGCCCCCAACCCCAAGTGCCCCTACGAAAACATCCATCTCCCTTCACGCCGGCTGCCGACAGCTTGGCCGGAGCCGCTCAGCACATCCGTATCCTGGCGGCACCTCCGGGGACCGAGCCAGCCTGACCACCCCCAGGGACAAAACACTGCAAAACCCTCCTGAGATGGCTCAGCAGATGCCACGGCAGCAGCAGCCTTGGAGAAGAGAGAGCTGCATCCAAAGGGAGTTGGGAACATCACTTTTTCTGCCTCTAATCAGCTTGTTAGCAGCCTAATAACAGAGAAGCCCTGCACATTACAAGCCCCCGAAGTGAGGCGCAGCCTATTGTCGAATTGCTACTTGACAGCCAGCTTTCGGCAGCCCTAAATTATCCCATGACAAGCTGCAGTGAAGAGGTGAGCAACCTTGCGCATAATCTACAATCATTATCATTTCCATCTTTATTACCCACAGTATGCCGAGCACATTAAGGCGGCTTTAAGGGAGCTTTTGTTTTGCAATAATTTCTTAAAAAACCTGCTTTCTTGTTAGTATCTCCCCTGCCATCTCATCAAAATGGAAATGCTGCGAAAGGCTCCATTTATTTTCTCTAATTCTCCTTCACACATGCAGCCAGAGCCGAGTGGCTTGGTAGCGACGTCTTCTTTGGTCGAGCCAAGGTTCAAGCTGCACGTGGCGACCTCGGCTCCGCTGGCCTCCTCGTGGTTTGATGCTCTGAGCAGAGACAGCTCTCCAGGAGGAGTTAAGCTTCTCTGGTGTCCACAGCAAAAGATCTCCTGATCCTTCCCAGCGCGTCACCACCGGCCCTCTCGCATTAGACATTTCCAAAACGCACGGCTTCGGCCGCTCGGCATCAAGGGACAAAACTCGGGGGAAATCACCCCAGCCCCAGGGGTGCGGCGAGGGAACCCAGGTGGCCACCGGCCCGGGGACCTCGGTGCCAGGGATTTCCCGGGAAAAGCACCACCAAGAGCGACTGGTCACAGGCAGCTCTGCGCTGGCAGGCGCGAGCTCTTCGCATCTGACAAAAGCACAGTTCCCTTTTTGGCAGGCAGGCGAAGGGGATCTGCGTTTCGTTCATGAGATATTTTTTCCCCCCTCTTTGTTCTCCCTCATTTGCACTTGAACGCAAAGCTCCGTCTGGGCTGGCCTCGCTCCCGGGGTGCCGGCGTCGGGACCCCGCTCCGTGCTGCGCGACAGCCCCCCAGGGAGCTGACGGACGGGGAGGACGGCGGACAGACAGGCTGCTGCACCGCACAGAGCCGCCCCCGGGATTATCCGGTCCTCGTCTCCGCCACGTGCAGAGCCGCGGTGGGAACCACGGCCGGTCCCGGCTCCCCCACGAGACCGAGCCGCTTGGTTCCCTGCTGCAGGGTCGGGACCTCCTCCCTGCCGCGGCCAAGCCGGGGAATTTGTCGTCGGTGCCGCGTTGCCAAACACACAGGTGTTAATTAAAATCGCAGCAAAACAGTAATCGAGCGAGAAGGCACAAGGTGCGGCGTGCCCCAGCGAGGGAAGGAGAGCGCCCGGGGTTGTGTCCTCCCGTTCCTTCTCCCTTGTCCCACCTGTTTCCAGCTGGGAATTCAGAGAGCGTCTCCAGCTCTACCACCTCCGCCAACGATTCAGCCCGGGGAAAGGAGCCGGCTGGGCTCGCTCGGGGCCCCTTTCCCCCGCAGATGGGGGGTGAGAGGTCCAGCCGCAGAGCGCTTGGAAAGCGCCTTCCTCGGTCCCTGCGCACGGAAATGACACCAGGGCCCAGATCTGCCCCCACGGTCTCCGGCTGCCCCGGGGACACGTCCTCCCCCCAGCCCGCACAAGGAGCAGCAGCGATCTGTGCTGCCACTGCCACCAGCTCCCTGGAGAGGGGCAGCAGGACAAGAGGGAAGAAAAACAAGCAAAAATGAGAGAGTGAGAAAGAGAGAGGAAATGAAATAGAAAAGACAGAAAGGGAAAAGTGAGGAAGAACGCAAAGGAAGGGAGAGGAGAAAGCAACAGTGGAGGGTCACAGGCAGTGGGTGCTGGTTTCCAGTAGAGCAAGAGGTTTGAAAGTCAGCCCTTCCCACCATGATTCCCAAACCAGGAGGAGCCCAGAGAAGCATCCCTCCTTGCTTAGGACACCTCAGCCCCTCATCCCTCCGGCACACGGGGCCATCAGCCAAACCTCTCCCTCCCTCCCTTACCTTTTCCGCCGACTGTGACGTCCCAAAAAATATAGGGATGAAGGCTAACCACACAATGCAAGTAGTGTACATGGTGAACCCAATGGGTTTGGCTTCGTTAAAGGTCTCCGGGACCCCACGGGTCTTAATAGCATACACGGTGCAGGTGACCATGAGAAGCATGCTGTACCCAAGCAAACAGATAAGGGAGAGGTCCGAAATGTCACATTTGAGGATGCCCCGGGCAAAGTGGGGGTTTGTAGTCCGCTGGTCCTCGTAATCAATGACAGAGTGGGACGGGTCCACGATAAACCAGATGCAGACGCCAATGAGCTGCAGCGAGATGAGGCTGAAGGTGATGACGAGCTGGGACGCGGGGCTGATGAACCGCGGGGCGCTCACCGACTTCTTGCCCTGCTCGAAGATGCGGTAGATGCGGTTGGTCTTGGTGAGCAGGGCAGCGTAGCTGATGCTCATGCCGAGCCCCAGGAAGATGCGGCGCAAGGAGCAAGTGCTCAGGTCGGGCTCGGCGATCATGAGGAAGGTGGTGGCGTAGCAGAGGAAGATGCCCGTCAGCAGTACGTAGCTGAGCTCCCGCCCCGAGGCCTTGACGATGGGCGTATCATTGTAGCGCACAAAGGTGACCACCACGAAGAGGGTGGCTATGATGCCCACGATGGCGATGAAGACGGGCACCACGGCCCAGGGCGAGCTCCACTCCAGCTTGATGATGGGGATGGGCGTGCAGCTGGTGTGGTTCTCGTTGGGCCGCTCGTTGAAGTGGCACCGCTTGCAGTGAAACTCGTCCAGCTGGTACTGGTAGCCGTCGCAGCGCTCGCAGTGCCAGCAGCAGGGAATGCCCTTCACCAGCTTCTTCCTCTCGCCCGGCTTGCAGGGCAGGCTGCAGATGGAGCTGGGCAGCTGGCGCCCGCCGCCCGGCCACTGCATGCTCTCGAGCTGCGGGACGGGACAGCACAAGCCCTGCTCACCCACGGCAGACTCCGCTTCCCCTTCCCTCGTTAGGGCTGCAAAGTCGCGCGGCCAAGCCCTGGGCAGGCCCTGCCGTCCGCGGGACGCGGACACACGCGCTGGCGGTGCGGCACCGCAGACCGGAGCACAAGGTGCTCCCGAGGGCCACCCGCCCCTCCAGCACCCCGACCTCGGCTACCGCGTCCAGAGGCTCCTCGGCTCCCAGACGGGCTGGCAATGCCATATACCCCCTCTCCAGTCCCTACTGGGGCCCCTCTCTCATGCCAGAGCAGAGGGATGAAAACCCAGGGAAGCTCGGAAAAGCCGCGGGACGGTCCCCGTGCCGGGACTGCGCGGGCGCGAGCCCAGGCAGCCCCCAGCCTTACTTTGAGGTGGAGGTGGTCGGTCCACTGCCCGATGACCTTGTACTCGGCCGTGGCGTTCCTGATCTGGTACTGGTAGATGTCGTAACGCCCGGGCGCGTCGCCGTTCTCGTTAAACGTCACCGGCGTCCCCGCGATGCCTGCAGGACGGGGGGGCTCAGCGCCCAGGAAAGCCAACCCCGGGGCCGCAGGGGCAGCGCCGGTGGCTCGGCAGGTGCCGGCTCACCCGGGCAGGGGATCCCGGCACCGGCGCATGGGATCGCACGAGGCTGCGAGTAATTGCAACGGGCAGCGCGCTGCCGCCGTGGGAGCCCACCGATGGCCTCGGGCCGCAGGACAGCAACTTGCCCGCGAGGAGCCCAGCACGACCGACACGCTCACGTGGCCAGCGGCTCCCTCCCTGCCTTGCCCCAGCACCTCTCGCCCCCGGAAAGCCGGTTTCAAAGGACGCCGGCACATCCCGCCCTCCCGGCAAAGCAGAGCTCGCCGGCGATGCCGCGTGCGCAGCACAGTGCTCTTACACCGGCCATTTTGCTGCTTCTTTCCAAAAGGGGAAAAAACAGCTTTAGAGTTAAATCAAGTGAACTGCACAGATAAACACTAATAAAAGGAGAGCAGAGAAAAGTCAAGCAAGAGGGGGAAATAAATAAGAAAGACATTGCAGAGGAGATCGCAGAGAAGAGATAAATGGAAGTAATAAGGAGGACAAGACAGAAAATGTTTATTAAAGAGATAAAGCAGAGGAGAAGATGAGTTTCCAGGAGAGATTTGAAGACAGACAAGGATACGGCAGCGTGATTCAGCCGGGGGCCTCTGCCCGCCGCGGCGCGAGGAGGACACGGCGGGGAAGAGCCAGGAGGGGAGAGCCCAGCACGCGGGGATGCCCAGCCCAGCAGCGCCCGCGCCACCCCGGGGACGGACAGACCTGAGAAGTTGACGTTGCGGATGTATTTGAGCAGCTCCACGCCGTCCACCGGGTCCATCTTGGGGCAGAGCCCCACCTTGCCGGGACACAGGCTCTTGTGCATGTTGTGCAGCGCGTGGCCCATGGCGTAGACGGCGTCGATGACGAACTGGACCTTGCCCTCCTGCTCGTACGAGGAGTCCTGGCCGATGCGCTCCCGGTCTGCAAAGACACCGCGGGCGGCACTGCCATCACTCCCGCCCCGCGGGGACGTTTCGGCTGCAGCCAAACCCACCGAGGCAGCTCCCACTCCATCAGCAACGTCAAGGGACCATCTAGGCAACATCCATCACCCCCTCCAGGTCCTCCATCACGTTCTCAAAGCTTCCTTCCTCCCTCTCCGCTCTCCTCCCACCGCGCTGACCCCAGACCCCCGCACAGCCTCCCCAGCCAGCCCCGGCCTCCAGGATCCTGCACGGAGCTGCCGATCGCCGGCAGCAGCCGCCTGCCTCTCCTGTCATAACCGCTCTTAATGGGACTGGAAACATGTTAATCATTTAGCAAGAGACATCGATTAATGTAGCACGCTGTTAATTACAGCTAAGGAAACCTCTCCCATGGGGCGACGCTGTGTCAGAGAGCCGCGGCCTCCGCACACAACCGTCACCGGCTCTGCGGCGCGGCCGGGCACCCCGCCAGGACGGATGGCTGCGGCCCCGGGCGGAGGGAAGGAGGCTCCCGGGGAGCTGCCGGCAAGGCCCTCGTCCTCCGCAGAGGCGCCCCGGGGAGCCGGCCAAGGGCGTCCAAAATTAAGCCTGGCTCCATCGCGCACGGATGCTCCTGATCCCAGGTGGGGACTTAGGATGCATAAGCAAGCGCTGATTGCAGCTCATTCTCCTTCCGCGGGGAGAAGCCCAGGTAGGAGGTCTCTCCCCCAACTCCACCATGCGCCAAAGGCTCAGAAGCCACCAGGAAAAGGCCAAGGGACCGCGGGAGGCACCGAGCCCGCGTGGCCAGCACCGCACTGGGAGCCGGGCAGGAGCGGCAGGCGTCCCCGCGGCCAGAGGTCCCCGCGCCGGGACGCAGAGCCAAACGTGCCCAACGCGGACGCGCCGGCCTGACGAGACGCTAAAGCAAATTGATAGTGAACTGACCAACAAGAAAAGACGATATCAAAGAGGTGAATTTATAGCCCATCCTTCAAAGTTATAAAAATGCTTTTGGACTGCGTGGAGATTACTCATGCGAAACCCGTCAAGTTATCCTTTCTTCCACGTTATTGACAAGGGCTATTAATCTTCTCCCTCCACTTCGGGCCCTGCCACGCATTCGTCTCCCAGCCCGCAGACAAGCCGCTCTGTCTTGTCAGGATAATTACCCATTAAGGAAAGGAGCTGTAACGGCCTTCACAGCAGCGCTCAGCCCGCGGGGACGGTCCTGCCCCTGCCCCTGCTCCTGCCCCTGCTCCTGCCCCTGCTCCCGCGGGGCAGCACCGCTCCCGGGCACCCCGGCGCCGGCCGGGTTTGGGGTGTGCGGGCAGCTGCCCCCAGCATCGCCGTGAGCCCAGTTGGGTTGGAGCCCGCACTGGTACCAGCAAGCGAGACACAAAGTGCAGATATATCACAGGCTGCGAAGACTCAATTTTCCCCCCAAAGGTCCCGTTCGTTCACCCGGCGCGGCGGCACAAGCCGACGGCGCTGCTGCAGACGAGCAGGAGGCCCCGGGGCTGTTGATCCGGTGCCTTTCCCAGGACCAGCGGCTTTTTCCAGGCCGGCCCGGAGAGGGGGCAGCGCGGATCGGAAAGCTGAGGCCGGCGGTGGCATGTCGCAGGCGAGGGGACAATAAATCTCTTCGAAACCCTCAGCAGATTAGGGCCGCCGAAGGGATGTAACCCTGCTGATTATAATAGCAGGGTCATGCGTCGTTCGACTGGGCTGATAATTAATTTTCAAGTGTGTGATGAGCCTTCCCAGGCATCACTCAGAGCACGGACACAGCGATCTCCTCAAGCGGCGGATGAGAAGGGATTAGCATCAATTCCAATCACATCGCTGGCTTCAGCTTTCGGCAGGAGTTAATCAAAATCACTCCCGACGGCACGCCGAGGGGACGGCAGGCCCCCAGCGCGCGGTGCTGCCACTGCCCCTCGCCCGGCGCGAGCCACCGATGGCTGCTGGAGCCGTCCCGCAGCCCCAACTCGTCAGCAAGAGCCCGGAGCGCAGCAAAACGGAGGGAAGAGAATACGAGGAATTGCAGATGGAGAAGAAAAAATCAGATGAAAGCCCCATCTCCGCTGCCCACGTTACTGCTCCGCACCTATCAGCGACCTAGTCTGGCCGAGGCTTCCCCAGCCCCGTCTCAGAGCAGAGTTAACGCCCAGCCCTGCAAAATGAAGGCCATTAATTAGCTCTCCCAAAAACCCGTCGCCCTGCTGCCCCGCAAACCCAGGCGCCAGTGGCGGCTCCGGCTCCCGTCGCGGCACCCCAGCACCTCCCCGTCTGCACCGGCGCGTGCGCAAACTGCTAACGAAGCAGCGGCCGGCAGCATCCTCCGCAGCCCGCTCGAGGCAGCCAGGCTGAACCAGAGCAGGGCGGGCTGGGAGCCGGCCGAGACGCCAGCCCACGCGGCGCCGCGATGCTCGGGGGGAGACGAGACCACCGCCGGGGAGGGGAGCAAACACCCCGGCGGGGCCCGCAGCTGCTGCCGGCCAGGCGCCGGGACTGAATTTTCAACGTTGCAAGAATCAGAAGCTTCTTTACAAAAAAGCGAAAAGGAAAAGGAAATCAAAAGGAAGGAAAGCAAGGAGGATGAAGGAGAACAAAATCTTCGCAGCGCCCTTTCAAAGCGCGGGGGGGACGCCGGGTCCCCAGCCCGGGGCTGGGCAGGGCTCGAAGCAGGAGGCTTCTCCCGCCGCCCAAACCCAGCCTGCGCAGAGCGACCGCGTTTCCCTGCGGAGCAAGTCAGTGCCCATCCGCGGAGGCCCAGGGAGCGTTTCTAGCCCCGGGACACCGGAAAACATGTTTGTTTAATGCACCTTCCGGGCGGCTGAGCTTCACCACCTCTGGTATCCCCATCCTCCTCCTCCTCCGAGCTCAGATCTCCAGGCCAGCAGGTCTGGTTTTCACAGCCCAGCCCGGAGTGCCCCACCATCGCGCGTGGCCCGGGCAAGGCAGCCACCAGCGGGCATCGCCCCCGAGCCCACGCTCAGCGAGCTCCGGGCCCCTCGTCACCCCTGTCCCCATCGGCGACGGGACCTTGGCTCTGGGCGCTTGCAATGCAAGAGCGAGCCAAAGCCAGCATTGCTCTGGGCATTTGGGGCTCACCCCAAACCTGAAGCTCGAGGGGGAGGTCAGCTCCGCTCCCACCCTAAAACGGCACTGAGCGGGGTCTTCGCACGACCTTGCCAAGCGCGAGCGCACGGCGCTGCACGGGCAGAGCGCTCCCTTCGAGCCGCGCGCTATTTCCCCTCTCTGCTTATCTGCCAAGCAAACATTCAGCAGATAATTTATTCGCTGACAAATACAGATAATTCAGAGACAGCTCCTAGGACATTTGCCATGCCGTGCTTTCAGCTGCCTCCCCTAACACCCTAGCCCTGAAATATTGCTCGTTTAAACGCTACATTACTACGGAGATGAAGAGATCAGTGGTTTGCAGGGCCTGCTCATGCATTTCCCGACGCGAGCCAGAAAGATCAGGGCCTCCCGGCTCCCCGAGGGCATGGGCACGAGCAGGGGCACGGGCGAGCTTTCCCACGAGCCCTCCGCTGTCCCTGCGGCTTTGGCCCCGGCCTCGTACGCGCCGTTGATATCGGGAGGATGTTTTTACGCTTGCAGACGAAGCGCTCTCGCTTCTCCCACCCGCACCGAGCCAGCCAGCGCTGCAGGGCGACTGGAGCACCTCAGGCCACGGGGACGTGCGAGCGTCCCCAAGTCCTGCCACGTCGCAGTCTGAGAGCCACCGCGCCGTTATCTGTCTTCAGCCGGTGCCAGGCAGGCAGTAAATCTCTGCAATCTCTCCGTAAACATGTCACCTCCTTGAGCCTCCAACCATCACCTCGGCAGCCGTGCTGTCAGCAAGACAGATTCCCTCTGCTTTGTTTACCGTGTTAATCCCTGCAAAGCCTCTTTTAGCTGGAAGTGGCTAAAGATGCCCAGAGTCACTTAAGGCGGGCACCACACGCCCTGCCCCGCCGGGGCCGAGGTGCCCAAGGACGTCCCGCTCCCCGCTCGGAGCCGCGCAGGAGCACGGCAGCAACGCGGCTCGCGACGAACCGCAGGCAACGCCGCTGCAGCCGGGGCATCCGCCTCCCTCTCCAGAGCATCCCGGTGCCCTCGCTCGGCCAACTCCTGGGCTCCTGGGCCAACTTCGATGTCATGTTGCTGCCATGAGCCTGGCTGAGCCGCGAGGCCGTAAGGGGACAGCAAGCAAAATGTTCTCAGCGCCTGCCCTGGGCTCCCCGTCCTCGTGGACCCCCCACAATGCGCCCGCGAGCCCCCCCGGCATGCCGGCGGCCCTTACTCGTGCACTTCTTGATGCTGCTGCCCTTCTTGAGCGCGTGCCGGCTCAGCTTGCAGTGGAAGTTCTCCTCCCAAAACTCGGCAAACCAGATGTTCCGGCGGTTGTTGTCCAGCGTCCTGCTGGAGAAGTAGCGGTCGAAACCTGCCCGGGGAAGAGAGGGCGGAGGGGATGAATCTCCGGGACGGTGGAGAGAAGCAAAGCAGGGCCCAAAAATGAACAGGGAAGGGGGGTCTGGGTCCGGAGAGGTGCCCGAGCGTGGTGGGCTGATGTCCAAGCTCTCACCAAGGGAAAGCAGGACCCGCAGGAGAAAGCCGAGCCTTCAGCAGCGGATACCCCGTGGTCAAAGGGACATCGTGGCCGGGGACCGCCGAACCCGGAGGGGAGCCGAGCGAGCCCGCGGCCCCTTTACCTTTGACGGACACCCTCTTGGGCAGGATGGTGACGGAGCCCTCGGCCACCTCCTCCAGGTGCAGGACCGGGGAGATCTTGGAGCCCCAGCTGTCCGAGCCCATCCAGATGAAGTGGCCCGTCTGGTTCGCCCTCTTGGCCGCCTCCAGCACCCTTCTGCGGAGAGAGCAGCGGTGATAGGCGCTGGGCTCCCGGGGGGGCTCGGAGGGGAGCGGGCCACGGGCTCTGGGTCCCTCCCCACCGCAGAGGGGCTGGGGGCTGCTTGCACGGTGGCACGAGGCCGTTGGAGCAACCCTCGCTGCCCGCCGAGCCCCGGCGCGCGCTGGGTGCTCAGTAGGCACCCGCGCTGCCCGGCTCCAGCACCCGTGCTCCTCCCCGGCCCGTGCGCCGAGGCGGCTTCTCCTGCCCTATTTGCATACGTGCTGACTGGTAATTGAATTTCCCCCTTAATTACCCACCATTAGGAAAAAATCAGGTTACGCCGCAGCAGGCAGGAGAAGCAGCAGCACGGGAGAGCGCGGGGCGCGCGCGTGCTCGCAGCTCGGATCGTCACGGCAAACCACCGGAGAGAGCCAGCCGTCCCGGCCAGCACCCGGGCGGGAGCTAAACTGGGCTGTACTGGTGCCCGTGGGCAGCTGAGCTGCAGTGAGGAGCGAGCAGACACCATCCCTGCACATCTCGTGCCACGGCGCGTTTCGGGACAGAAACCCTCGTGCGCTCCCCGACCGGCGCTGGCACGACGCGCGGGATGGCTGCAGCCTCCGCGCCCAGCCCCTGCAGAAGGGCTAAACCCGCGCTTACCGCAGCGCGCGCAAACGGCTGGAAACGGGACGTAATCCTATTTGGATGGGTAAATGTTTACAAACTCCCGTTAATGGGGCCTGCCATTTGCACAGCAAGGTAAATCCCCGTTTCTCAACGCACGCTCGCCTAAATGTCAGGTTTGTAGACATTTCTATTAAGGAAGGGGAATAAAGAAACTTGGAGCATTTGCACATCTGATGTAAACTGATTTAAAATCACAGTTTACCCACATTTACATAATGTTTGCTGATTAATAAATTAGATACTTAGGAAATCAGGGGTAATTCTATGTGAATCATTCTGCTCCGTAAACAAGGGGAGCTGCGAGACGGTGCTTCGCTCGCGGGGCGGCTCATCGCCTGGGAGCGCGGCCGGGATGCAGCCGCCGGCCGGGGCGCAGCAAGGCCCGTGCTAGCTCCGTCCCCGCGCGGAGCAGGGCTTCCAAAGCCAACGCAGAGCGGATTTTTCCTCCTCCTGGCAGCTCGGATGAGCCCACGCGGCCACGGCACATTGCAAACCCAACCACGCGGTGCTGCAGGCTCCAGGGCATTGCGGCCGTCCCGCGTCCCGGCCAGCGCCGGGCTCGGCACCTGCAGCGCGTCCCCCCGCCCCACCGCTCCTCCGCACCTGATGTCGTCTTCGTTGGCGAAGATGATGATGGCCCGGGCGTGGGAGGTCTCCAGGAGGCGGCGGATGATCTTGTCGAACTCTCCCGCCTTGGGTTCCCGCGGGATCTTCACGGACTGGGCCACGCACACCCCCCCTGCGGGAAGAGAGCGCCCCGGCCCTGAGACCCCCCGGCTCCCCCGCTGCCCCCCGGGGTCCCGTCCCACGGCCCCAGCTCCCCGGTGGGTGACTATGGCCCACCCCAGCTCGCCTGATCTCACACCCCGGCCCTGTGCCACCGGAGCCGTCCGGACCCCGGAGCCTTCTCCCCACCTTCCCCTTCCCACCACCGACGCCTCCGGCTTCGGCTCTTTCGCCGTGGTCATGTCTAAAGACGCCTGCGCATGGGAGACCGTCCGGGGCAAAGCCTTGCAGGCTGATCCCCAAACAGGCCACTGGGCATCTGCAAAAGCAGCTAATTAAAATTAAAGATGGGGCGGGGGCGATGGGGAGCTGCCAACCGAAGGAGCAACCGCTCGGCCATGGGGCTCCCAGCACCCGGCTCTGCGGAAGCCAGGGCTTCCCGCTCCAGTGTTTTTGCAGATGCCAATAAAAAAAAAGAAAGCAAGAAATGGGACAGAAAATTAAACATTGCAAGACCTTCTGGATGTAATTGATGGTCTCAATTTGCATAGTAAATGACACGGCTGATACCTCGCCTGTCACCGAAAGAGCCCTGCTTAAGCAAAGGTCAGGCTAATTAGCACATGGCTCCGTGGCAGGGGAGATCGCCCAGATCGCAGCCCCGGAGAGGAGCGGACGAGGCCGGGACAGGGACACGCCATGAACCGGCGGCCCCTGCGTGCCCAGACGACCCGGGGATGGCGCAGAACAGGAGAGAGCCATGGCCCAAAGCCCCGTCCTTGCCCCGCTGCCACCGCGGGGACGGCAGCCTGCGCTCGCCAGCAGAGCTGCATCACATCCTCGGTGCAGCCAAACAAGACAGATCCCCCCCTACAGCAAGAAATTGGGCCAATTTTATGTTTGTTTCCCATATGGGGAGCCAGATGGATGGAGAGGAGGGAGTTGGATAAACAGACTGCAGGACAGACCGACCAGGCGAGCGAGGCAGCGCCGGCAGCACGGGGCCGTCCCGCAGCGCCGGCGCCACTTGTCCCCGCCGAGCCCCGGGGCCGCGGCAGGGCCAGCACCGGCTGAGCCGCCAGCAGCTCCCGCTAAGGAGCCCTTGCAGCTTAATTACAGTTTCCATGGCAATAACAGGAGCAAAACCAACACAAGCAGCAGTTTGCAAACACGAGCGCCTTGCAAAGCCCCCGGTGCACCCCGGCACGCGCACGTGTGCCCGGGCTAGCGTGAACCCCGCCTGCGCCACAGCCCCCAAAGGGGGTCCCAGCAAAAGCAGGCGGGCACAGCACTACTATAAATATTGCAGGGAAGCCGGGGAGGCCAGGTGAGCTCTCGAGGAAAGGGCTTGCTCCCCGCACGCGCGCGAAGGTGGGGGGGAGCAGAAGAGCCAGCCCCATCAATAAATAAGAAAGGAGACTAAATCGATGGCAATTCGGAAATGGCCGAGTTACTCGGCAGCTCCGTTAAATCAAACTAACAAGGGAGCTAACGAAAAAAGGGATAGGAGCAATTAGCGTGTAATGAAGATCTCGTTAACGCTGGAGAGCGGGGAGCAGGGCGAAGGGGACGCGGGAGCCCCGGCCGGGGTGTGCGCGTGGCCAGCAAGCACCAAGCCCGCCCGAAAGCCGGGTGCCGGTGGCTGGAGGGAAATGCATGAAAAGAAACCCAACAAGCTGGGTGGATGCAAGGGGAAAACTGCTCCAAAGAAGGACACGGGGGTCCCGGGATAAGAGGTTCCTCCACGGAACGGGAACAGGCTCCACGAGCAGGAGCATCAAGAAGGGAAGTGCTTGCAAGGCTGAGGATGCAACTGGCGTTGCAAGAGCTTGGATGTCTCCTTCCTTCGCTCACGGCCAGCGCACGATGAGAAGGGTGCAACCCCGTTCCCCCGTCTCCTCTGAGGAAGCAATCCCCCCGGCAAGGCCACACGCAGCAGGGAAATGCTCCCGCGCTCCTGCCTACAAAGCCTGAGCCTTCGCAAGGACAAGCCCAGTACGTCCACAGTTCGTTAAAGATAATTGGGGCTCTCCATGCTCCAAAACAAAGTTTCAAGCCCAGGTCCTCCGAGGGGCCGGGTGCCCTGAAGGCACCCCAACACCTCCCTCCGCCCGGCCAGGTGCAAAGGCTGCCAACACCTCTTAATAGCTTTAACTTCTTAATTAACGGTCCGGAGAAAGAGGTCATCAGCAGGTTGGTGGAATCCGTGGGCAGGATTAAAGGCAAAGATGTCAGAGAGGTCAGGGAGGGCAGAAGAAGGCTCAAAGGGAATGAGACTGATGGATAGCGGGGCATGAGATCCGGGCTTACACACGGGATATTCTCCAGCCCGGGAGAAAAACCTGCAGATCAGCAAGCGATCCCACGAGCGGATCATGCACGCTTGCGGATGCTTCGAGGGGGAAAGGCCCCCCAGCCTCGTCCCCCGGGGCTGCACCTGCACCGCTCCCGCGCGCCCGGGGGGTGATGCTGACGGGCGAGGAAGGCGATGCGAGGAGCCGCGGGGGGGGGAAGGGGTGCGGGGGCCGGCGAGGAGGCAGCCCAGGTAGGCACGAAGCAGCGGGGCAGAACAAAGGAGCTGAATATTTCATCGCCGGCCCCGCGCACCTCGAGCAGCCGAGGCTTTTAACGCCTGCATTATTCATGGCCCCGCGGCGCTGGAGCGGGAGGGGGGGGGAGACTTGCCAAGCGCTATTCCTAATATCTTTGCACAAAATCCATTTAGTCAAAACACTTCTGGAAAGCCAGAAATCAAAGCGAGGAGGCGGAAACGGGGGCGGCCCCTCTCCCTCGCACGGCATCGCTCCCGGCCCCCGCTGCAGCACCAGCGGCCTTTCCTCCCCCAGCCCGGGGAGAGGGCGGAAGGGGAGCAGGAGTCGTGGGAAAAGCTTACGGGACCAGGGAAGCATCCTCCAACCGCGGGACAGCCCGGAGCCCGAGCCCCGATTTTAGGATGCTCAAGCAAGAAGTGGCGTGTGCCACGAGCAAGGAGGGCGATGCTGGGCGCAGAGCCAAAACCCCAAAGCCCAGCACAGAGCCGTCCCCAGGCCTCCCATGGGTCCTTAAGCTAGACCACCCTCCCGGAGGCATCGAGCCCCCCGCGAGCAGACCCAGCCCAGCAGGGATTTATTTGCCCCAGCATCTCAATTCGGCCCCCCCTCCTTTGGAGGCCCGGCCTCGTTAAGGGGGGGTTAACGCGTGTTGTCAAACACGGGTCAGGGTTTAATCTCCCCCATTACGGGCTCGGCGGGAGCACCGCCGCGGCGGGGAGCGCGCCGCTGAAGTGCCCTCTTGATTGCAGGTAGATAATAAGCTTTCGCTGGCGCTAACGTACACCATCAATCAGGCAACGCTTTGCCCGGGGCTCCCTGCAGAGCCGGCGGCTGCCGAGAGCTGTGCAAACGCCTGCCCCGGCGGAGGGGGGCCGCGAGCCCCCGGACTGAGCGGTGCCGGCAAGGGCCGCGCGCGCAGCAGCCCCGGCATCTCGCACAGGTCGCCCCGGAGCCCCCCAGCCCGCTGCCTCCCTCTGCCCACCCCGGACGCCTTGCCCGGCTCCTCCGCCCGGCCTCCCCACCTCGCCCTCCTAAACGAGGCCATTTAAATGAGATTTCCAAGCCTTAATTGGCAAGCGGACGGCTGCGCTGCCCTGCCCCGGGATTCATTATCCACGGTGCTTCAAAGCCCCCAGGACCGGGCTCGCTGGTGGAGAAGTCATTAGGGATGAGCCCCCGCACCGGCACCGGAGCGGAGACCGCGCTGGCAGCCCCAGCACGGAGCGAGGGTCTGCCCTGGCCACCAGCCCCGACCCCATGGTGATGGCCGGCTTCGGGGTGGCTTTGCAATTTGGGGGAGCCCGGCGCACGCTGCCGTCATGCGCCGCCCGCCTCGTCCCTGGAGCCGCTTCAGCCGCTGCTCTTTAGTGCTTGGAAATCTCATCAGACGTCACGAATCTGAGCAATTTGCGGCTGCTTTTCAGCTGCCTGCATTGCCGGGCTAAATCAGTAATTAATGAATTTGCAACAGGGAAAAGATGGGAGAGAAAAAAAATAGAAAAAAGAAGAAAGCCTTTCCTTGGCTGCAGTCTGGAGCCCCGGGCAGAAAGTTTGGGAGCAGAAGGCTGCAGCGCGGTGCAAAGGCGCTGCGCTCCCAGCGCGCCCGGGTGCTGGAGACAAGACGCGCTCCAAACTCATAGTTCTCACGCCAGCGATAACAGACCGTACGCGCACGGGGGGAGGATCCGCTGCCAGAGCCCCAATCCAGGGCTCGGCCGAGTCCAAATTCCCAGCGCCCTCCATCCTGCCCCTCCAAGCGGCTTCTCCTTCCCCTCGCCCTGCTCCAGCCCAGACCTGGAGGTTTGGGGATTTTTCAGTTGTATAAAGGGTTTTGCAGCCTTGCCCCCGGCTCCTGGTCTGCAAAGGCAGCGTTTCGCTGCATTTCTTAGCAGCAGCAGAGCTCCCCAGCCCAGCTAAGAGGTGCCGCGAGGGAGGAAACAGCGTAAAATTGACCAAGGAGCCTTGCATCTGGCCAGAAACACTGTCCTCTTCCGAGGGCAGGGGCCGCGCGCTAGCACCGGGGCAGAGCACGCCGCGCACACCGCTATAATCACGGGGCCACCAGCGCTGCCCCACGCCCCGGCGCCCAGCGCAAACACGGGTATCACCCGCCGCCGCTGCAGGATGCTGCAGCGGAGAATAAATGCAACATAAAACACCTAAAAGCAGCCAAAATTCATCCTTTGCAGACGTAACGTCTTTGCAGTGCTGCTACCTGCGGCATTGAGGCAATAACACTCAGTTGCAGAAATAAAAACCGGCTCCGAAGACTCCGGCTTGGTGTGAAAAACGAAGCGGAGCGATGCTACGGAGGAAAGCGTGCGCAGAGCAGGGGAAGGTGCACGGCGAGGTATCCGGGGCCGTCGTTTTAAGCGCGTCAGGCGAGCAAGAGCCTGGGAAGAGCCAGCGTCACCTCGGCCGCTTCCCAAGGCCGAAACACGCCGTGCAAAGCGCCCGCGAGCGGCACGCCGGGGCCAGATCCTCGCGCCGCGCCAACCGTCCGAGGGTACCTTGAAGTCAAAATAAATCGCAGCACCCTTTGCACTGCCGGACGAGTGCAAACGAGAGCCAGGCAAATAGAAGGAGAAAAAAAATGAGGGGGTCCGATCCTTCCCCCACACTGGTGCAAAGCCATTTGGCACCCAAGCGAGCGCCGCGTCCCCGAAGCCCAGCGCTCCCCGCTACATTTGACATACGACGTCCCCGTAAATAAGCATATGGCTGCAGCTCCAGCAGGGAAGCAGAGCTACTGCCGGTAACGCGACGGCTGCTCTTACGCTGCTGTTATACTGCAATTACAGTGGAATTATGCTTTTTGATAACTAAATTATCACTAATGCACATAATCGTCAGGTTACGTGGATACACAAATTACAGGACTGCCTCGGCTCCAGATTAATACGGGCGCACTTGGACTCCGCATATGCTCATTTACACTGCAATTTCTCCGTTATGTCGTTAGCCGCCTCGTTACGGGGATCGGTGGGAACCGCAGGTATCGTGAACCAGAAGCGCCGCGCCGGAGCGGGACCAGCCGGCGTTAAATGATGGCAGGACCCGGGTTCGAATCCCGCCGGCTCCTTCCCCACGGGCGCAGGCCTGCAGCCGGGTCCCCGAGGGGAGCAGCAGCCCCGGACGGGCTCCAGACGCATCCGCTCGCCCCCGCGGCGCCGAAAGCCTCGGCGTGCAGCACGTGACGGTCTTTGCTCCCTGCCCGCTCCGGAGAGGATGCGCTAAGCCGGGATACGGGCTCAGCGAGGCTGCATAATCCAATACCGCCGTCGCATCCCATGGCAGCCCCGAGCAGGACCCGCCAGCACAAGGAAGCACGCAAAGCTCTCCTTCCCGGTGGAAAATCCATGCTGGAGATAACGCAAAACGACACCGCCAGAAGAGGTTGCTTTGCCTTTCGCTCCTCTCGTTGTCAGCCAAAGCACGTTATCACCGCGAGCCAGATGGGGCTGCTGTTAGCACGCACAAACCCCGGCAGGGCTCGCGGCTAAGCCGTTAACGGAGCGGTGAAGAGGCAGCCCCTCGCCAGCAGCCCCGCGTCCCGGCACTGCAAGCTCGCTCGGCTGCGGGGACCCGAGCGCCCCGACACCCGCTCTCCCTCGCCTCCGCCACGCTTCTCCTGCCAGAGCCCGCGGAAACGTTGGGCTTTGAGTTACCAAGCCCCGAAGAGCAGCGCTTGCAGGTTGCAGCCCCAGCTGGGCTGCTCTGCGTATGAAGAGCACAGCCGGCTCCCGGCGCCGCGGCGGGCAGCAGAGACAGAACTAACGCGGCTCCTATTTATAGGGCTTTGATTAGGAGCTCGGCACCTAGACGGTTTTATTCCCTTTATCCATTTATAAGGCCATAACGCAGTTTGACGAGCTCCAGATAGGCTGGTGCCCCACCGATTTCGCCAGGACTTCATGTGCCGTTCGGATGCCGTTAAGCCAGCAATAGGCAGCAGCCTGCGCGCCGCGGGGTTTTAACTGCCTCCAACACTGCCGCCTCCTTCGGCACGCGCGATGCAAAGCGCCGGAGCGAGGGGAGACCCCGGCACGGCCCCCTCCCGCGGCACTGGGGCACCCGGCCCCGCTAAGCCCCGTGAAATGCTGCCCGGCTCCAGGCAAATCCTCGCCGAGGGTTTTGCTGAGCACGCGCTTTCCGCCTGTCCGGAGCCTACTGACAAGCTAAAGACCTGCCCTCGGGGATAACGCTGCTAAAATTGGGTGAAGCGCGCGCCGGCGCCAGCTCAATTTTCTGTTGAAACCTGGGAGGATTTGTAAAAGTCGTCTCTTCTGCAACGTGCCCAGCTCGGCGCCGCGGAGGGAGGGGGTCGGCAGGCGCCCGCCGGCAGCCCAGCCCGCTCGCAGCCTCCTCGCGTGCCCTCAAAACGCTTTTGGGCAGCGGCAATAACCCCTGATTGAGCCCACGCGCGCGGGGCTGCACCGGCCGTAAGCGCAGGCAGCACCACCCGCCTCGCTGCCGCCCTCTCCCCCAAAAAGGCCACATCGCCTGCAACGCACAGCACGCACCAGCTTTTGCTCGGAAAAGCCCAGCCACGTGCACCAGCCCATGCCCGGCTCCCACCGAGGTGCCCAGCCACACGTCACCCTCCATCCCGCCAGCCCCGGGAGCGAGCCGGCTGCGTTGCCCCCCCCAGCCCCACCGTCCCGGGGGAACCCGCTCACCATCCTCCCTGGACTTCTGGATGAAGGCCTCCACGCCGCTCTCGCCGTAGCTGCCCTCGGAGGCCAAGGTGGAGACGTAGTTCCACTTGAGGGCTTTGACGATGTCCACCATGGCCTGGGCCTGGTAGGTGTCGGAGGGGACGACCCGCGAGAAGAAGTCGTAGCGGCTGTTGTCGCTCAGGTCGGGCGCGGTGGAGGCGTAGCTGATCTGGGGGATCTGCGGAGGAGGGAGGCGAGCACAGGCGTCAGGAGAAGGTCCCAGACATCGGGAGAAGCCGTCGGGCAGGGACCCCCCGCCGTGGGACACCCCACCAAGCGAGACACGAAACGGGGGCTCCGCATGGGTTTGCTGAGCGCGGGAAGAGCCAAAGAAGACCTCCCGCCCGCCCCGGAGGGCGCAACTCCGGCCGTCCCCTGGATGCCTGCCCCACGAAGGGGGCCGGACCCCCAACACCGGCCAGCCAAGCCATAAATAAGGCTTTTAAATTAATCAGAGCTGCCGCACCTCGAATGGTGCATTAGAGTGATTGAGCACCGGAGGATCATGCCACGCTTAGCACTTATCCAGCACTCTGCATCTCCAAGACGCACCGCGGACGTTAATTCATCTTAAAGATGGAAAAGGCTTATTAAACTATCAAGCCCGGGCTCTCCCCGCCAGCCTGCGGCTGCCGACCCAAGCAGCGGCGGGCGATGCCCCCCGTTACTGCCGCCCCAGGGCCCGTCACGGCAGCCCCTCTCCGTGCCCAAAGCACGGGCAAGGTTTTGCATTAAGCAGCAGCATAACCACAGGGCCTGGAGCTCTGCCAGGCTGCAAAGGTGCAGCCTTAGCACAGCTCAGAGGCAGGAGCACTGCGGAGAGGATAACGAGCCTACCCGGAGCCGGCTCCGAGCAAACGGGGAGCAACAGCCCGGAGCATCCCTGCTCCCGGCCCCGCTCCGGGAGAGGCCCCAGGCTAGCGCAGGATGCCTAAATCAGCCCTGGCTGCAACCGGCCTCAGCAATCACAGCTCCTGCATTAAGCAATTAGCTTAATTAGCACCAAAGCAGAGGCCTGGGCCAGCCTGGGGGCACGCAGGGGTCATGGGAGAGCCGGCTGGCCCTGGAGAGCATTAGGAGATCAAGCAGCCCAGCTGGGAGCCCAAAATTAGGTTTCCTGCCATCTAATGAGTGTGACTCATAGCGGTGCCTCCCTGGGTAAATCCTGCTCCAAGCCAGTAACGGCCCGTCACCCCCATCTGCCTCCGCTCGCTCCCAGGCCCTTCCCAGGCTGCATATCACAGTTTCGCCCTTATTTCTCTATTATTTTTTCCCTCTTCCACTCCAGTCTCTCTCTCTCTCTATTAAATGCAATACCGGCATTATAAACCCACAACTCCACCTGAATGCTAAAAGGCCCCTGGAAAGGAGCAGCCGCTCTTCTAACTACCTGCAAAACGCAAGACGAAAACGGGGATGGAAGCAGAAGGAGTGGGAGAAGGGAAGGAAGGGATCTCCATCACAGCACAAATAGGATTATTCTCGGTGACAATCTGCTTTGTGCTCCTTCCGAGGGGCTGTGATCTGCTCGTCGGCTATCCGTGCCCAGGAGCCGGTGCACGAGCCGCGATTAAAATTCTGCTCAGGGCGCGAGGCGGTCGTCGAGCGATCATTCATCCCGGGGAGGGAAGGGGAGGCCACTCTGCGCCCTTCCTCCTTCCCTTCTCCCTGCCTCGTGTGCGGAGGCGCTGGAAGCGGAGACGGCCGCCGGGCTTGGGATGGAGGCGGCGCATGGAGAGGCTGCCGTGCCCACGTGAGGGCAAGAGGCATGAAAAGCAGCGGGGCCCACGTGAAAGGAGGAGATTTGGGGGTATTTTGGGAATCTGCATGAGGAAGGGCATGGGGGGGTCAGAGACGCGGCCCCCTCCGCAAAACCCCATTGCTATGCTGGCCGCGCGGCTCCGGGTTGGGCTCTGCGGTCCGAAGCACCGCACTCTGCCGCAAGCATCTCGCTCCCAGGTTTGATGAGGTGGAAAGAAAGGAAAAATGATGCTCTCCTGCCTCTAGCGCACGGCCCGCGGCTCTGAGCTGGAGACACTTCCAGGCTTCCCGCTGCAGAGCCGGCACCGAGCCGCGACCGGGGCCAGCGCCTCCGCGCAGGGATGCTGGCAGCAGCTGGGGCGATCTGCTAGCCAGCGGCCCCCAAGCAGCGCAGCCTGGAAGCGCGCGGTCCCCGACCGGCCAACGAGCAAGGAAACGAGCCATGATTGGGATGAAAACTGCCGGCTCTTGGCAGGAGCCGCGGTCCACACAGACCTGCCTTTCCGGAGGACATCCGTCAACGCCGATGCCTTCTTCTCTGCAAAGCGGTTAAGTCTAAACACATCCACGCAGCAGGGAGCTGGGGACAGAGACTGGGGCAGGCGGAGCGGAGGTCAGCGGACGGGCTCACAGGCGCTGGCTGGTGTGCACAGCTGGATCCAATCCCACGGGCGCACAGCTGGATTCAACCCAGCGGATGCACAGCTGGATCGTACCCATGCATTGCACGTCTGAATTTGACTGTATGGGGGCACATCTGGATTTAACTGTGGAGATGCGCATCTGGATTTAACTGTAGAGATGCGCATCTGGATTTAACTGTAGAGATGCACATCTGGATTTAACTGTAGAGATGCACATCTGGATTTACCGCCAGCTCTGCTGGCCACAGCCTGGCTGCAGGGCGGACTCGGGAGCGCGGCCAGGGCTGGGGCATCCGCAGCCCCTCACCCGCACGGCGGCAGCGCGGGGCAGAGCTCGTTCTTCCCAGCCCCCTTGAAACCGAAGCCTGGGAAATACCTGTTGATCTCCAGGCTACGAACTGGAAGCTGCATTTTAATAAACAAACAGAAAGAGCTTTTCTCTCTCTCTCTCCACACCGCCTTGGATGGAAGCGGGAATAAAATATCAGTTCCCAAATGACTGTTTTATAGTCGTCTTCTGCCTTTTTCCCCCCCTCCGCCTTTTTGATCTGCTGGTCTACAATAGCCCAAATCTCTGCACTAGCTATTTTCTCAGATAAAAGACAAAAGTCCTTTTAGGTCCATAAAAGCAAAATGCAGGCAGGGAATTCAAGGTTCTTCGAAAGAAAGAGGATGGAGGTGGGGGGGGAGCCGGAAAAGCACCTTGCTCACACGTTTGGGCACCTGCGTGAGCCCGGAGCGAGCGGGCAGCGATGCCATGCAGCTCCCCGGCTCCCGTGGGGCCGGTGGCACCTTGCCCTGCTCATCCCTCCCCACCAGCCTGGCTAAACGGCAAGGTTTTGGCTAAACAGCAAGGTTTTGGTGGGGAAATCGCCGAGATTGGCTCTCCTGCACCCTGAGGCTCCCGATCCTGCTCCAGGGGGGCCTACGGGGCTCGGAGGAGGGAGCAATTCGCTGCCGGTGTCTCTTCAAGGTTGGGGAGAAATACTAGGCAAAAACCCACCTCCTGCCTTATTTTGCAGTGAAAAACAGGTTGCAATCATTCAGAAACACCCCCAACCTCGGGAATCGTCCCTCAGGGCGGAAGCAGCCGGGAGCCGGCCGGGGCCTCGTCCTGCTCCTCCCGCGCCCGGGGCAGCCTTGCCGCGAGCAGACCCGCGTGCTCGACCCAAAACGCTCCCCTGACGGCCCCGCTGCAAAAGCACCTTGATTTCATACACATTTCATTACCGCCAGCTTATGAGCTAATACAGCATTTTCTTTAACAACAGCGGAAGGCAACAATTTAATGGAATCCATTTCAGATTGGAGGGAATTAGACAAAGATGGCAATTGCGCTGCGGCCCCCAGCCGAGGCTCGCAGGGCTGCGACGCTCCGACTTAAACTACCAATCTGAACATCAGCGCGATCAGCCAGGAGGGAAGGAGCCGAGAAACAAAAGGGGGACGATAAAAGGGAAGATGAAAAGCGGCCGCAGGGCCCCAGAGCAGGTCCCTTGAAAGCCCTTTTCGTGTAAAAGCGTCCTGGAGGTGGGAACTACAGCCCGTTTCCAGCCGGCTCAGGGCTGAAACTGCCTCACCTCCATGTCGCCTGTTCCCAGAGCTACGGCACAGCCAGGGCATCCCCAGGAAAAGGGGGGTCCCGGCCCTGGCACCCCCCACTCCTCGCCGGGAGCCCCGATGCCCATCGCAGCCTGCACGGGGCAGGGCCGGGAGCCACGCGCCTGGAACAGGCTTGGGAGCAGCTAATTTCCTCCGTGCAATTATTAATTTCACGCTTATCTTTATGCAAAACCTCCGGCTCGCAGACAAGATGGAATTGATTTAATTAGAATTTCCATTTGGAGCCGTTTGGACGGGAGCTTTTAATTAGGGGGTGCGGACCGCATGGAGGGGCTGCGGGCACGAGGCACAGCACCCGTCCCGCTGTCCCGGGCCGGCTCGGGGTGCAGGAGGGCCACCGGAGGCACGGGAGCGGTGTTGATGCCGGCTCCGAGGAATTGCGGGAGATAAGAGGAGCAGGGGGAGCCGGAGGGGAAGGGAGCGCGTGAGAGCAAACACGATTTGCAGATCGGCACCCGCCCCAGCTCGTAAGCAAAACGCGGATTGAGACATCCCGCTCCTTCCTCGCGCTTGTCGCTGCCCGCTTTGCTCCTCGGGCAGCCGCCGGGCTCCCGTGCCTCGGTTTCCCCAGCGGAAAGCAGGGCAATGCAAAGCGGTGGCATCCTCTCTCCCGCAAAACCAGCCCCCGGCATGGCCAAGAGCAAAGCAAGAGCCTTTGCCTCGCCCCGCACCGTGCTCCTCCCCTGCCTTTGGCCTCCCACTCTTCCTCGCCAAGCCCTGGGGGAGCCAGGCAGATGTAATTTGTGTTAACGATCCCCGTGAGAAGCAAGGAGCTGAAGCAGCAGAGCCGGCGATCAACCAGAGCATCCCCGCTTCCGCCTGCCCGGCCTCACCCCGGAGCCGCGCGGAGAGAGGAAACCAGCCCGGGCAGCGGACGCCGCATCTGCAAGTTGCTCGGCTGATGTACAGCTTTAATTAGGCAGCTAACTAAGGACGAGTTATTTATTTATGTCGAGCGGGAGCGACAAAACCCACGGCGGGGCCACGCCAGGCCTTTCGGCCGAGCCGGCGGGGAGGGGGACGCTGCGTGCCCGCGCCGCAGCCCGGCATCGCCTGGCTGTAACGGGGGGGTTAACGAGGAGCCGAGGGGGAGCGGGAGGGATGGGCCGATGGGTGCAAACACGGTGCAAAACACGGATGGGTGCAAACACGGGCAGGGTGCACGGGCACCGCTTCTCCGCCGGGACAAGAGCGAGGCGGGAGCCGAGGCGCCGGCTGCGGCCCCGGAGCAGGTCGTCCCTCCGGGCACGGGAAAAGACAACCGTGTGCGCAGCGGTGGCCGGGGGGCAAGCGCGGAGCCGAGCCCCGGAGCAGAGCCGCCCGCGCTTAAAGGTCAGCCACGAGATGGAAGCCGCCTTATTTCCATTTTAAGCATGTCCGTGCCCTAAACCCGCTGCTTGAATAACAAAAAGCGACGGCGGTCAGCCGGGCTGCACCTCTGCCCTCCGCACCGGCAGCCGGCTCCTTCCCGAAGGAAACGGCCCCTCGGCACCGAGCCGTCCCCGGGGCCCGGGAGAACCGCGGCGCCTGCAACGCCTTCGCCCCCGGCCGCCCCGGCCTCTCCCAGCCGCTGGCGGGGCAACGGGCAGCCGCGCTCCCGCTGCCCATCCAGAGCAGCCCCTCCAAATCCATCCTCCTAATTAAGCGCTTCTCCTCGCTTAGCGCCCCGCGACAGCCCCCCCGGCGCAGCAGCAGCGAGGCACCTCCTTCGGCTTTTGCTCCTCGCCGTGCAATCACGGGACTTTGTGCGCCGGCTTTATTTGGAAGCGCGGCTCCTCTCCGCCGCCCTCCCCCGCGCCCCCCCCCCCCCCAGCCCGCTTTCCTCTTCCGCCGATTTATTCGCAATCAGCCGCTTCGCGGCCCAAATCCTGCCACCTGCACTGGCCACCCGGAGCAGCCTCAGTACCCAGCCCGGCCCCCGAGCAGCCTCAGCACCCCCCGGGCCCCCGAGCATCCTCAGCAATCCCCAGAGCATCCTCCGCACCCCCTGGAGCAGCCTCAGCCCCCACCCGGGCCCCGAACGAGCGTGGGGACAGCAGCAGCCAGCCGCCCCTGCGGAAAGCTCCCGCCAGGCTGAAGGATGCTCAGCAGCGGCTTTGCAGGCCGACGCGGAGAAGCAGAGTTTTGCCCCGAAGCCGAGGGATAAGACGGGATGCAGGGCCCTTCACGACACCCCCTCCACCCGCAGGGATTTGCCGCTGTCTAAGAAGGGTTGTGCTCGGACGCATCCTCCCCTCTCCAGGGAAAAATAAAGAAAAAACCCAAAAACGGTTTAGTTGCCCTCCGCTCCCCCGGCTGTCAGCCTCCTGCCTCCCTCCCCTCCTCCTCCTCCTCTCTGGAGCGAGCACTCAACCTTGTTCATTTTGGCAAACAGCTTTTAAGTTCCTCCCGCTCCTTTTAATTCATACGATTTTAATTATTGAACAGCCCCCGCGCGCGTCGCCTGCAACACGGACGCGGTTTTAAGAAGGGACCCAGAAAAAGCCGGCTCCATCAGCGACCCGCGCCGCCGTCCTCGCTAAGAGCTGCCGGCGCTCCCGGGAGAGCATGGGGCAGCGGGGGGAGAGGAGGAGGAGGAGGAGGAGGGAGGAGGCCATCGCGGGCGGGCGGCACTGGGAGCGCGGAGGCGGCCGGGGACGCGTACCTTGAAGAGCCGCAGGATGTTGGCCACCATGATGGAGACGGAGCTGCCCGAGGCGCCGATGACGCCGACCACGCGCTCGGGCTTGGTGATGATGGGCGGCCCGCCGTTGACGCAGCGCACCTCGGTGCTGTCCTTCTCGATGAGCGCCTGCACGAAGGTCAGCGACTGCTCCAGGGCGTGCGTGTCGCGGGAGCACGTGTCCAGGATGCGGGCGCCCAGCGTGATGTTGGGCAGCAGCTCGGGGTCGTTGTTGATGCGGTCCAGGGCGAAGAGCATGGCCTCCAGGCGATGGATGCCCTTCTCCTTCTTCAGCTCCCCGCAGGCCTTGCCCTCGGCGCCGCGGCCGTGCACGGGGAAGAGCCCCCCCAGCGTGATGTCCCCGTCGAGGCGGATGGAGTTCATGTGCGGGTAGCCGTGGCCCCTGGCCCTGGCGGCCCCCACGGGCGCCCAGCCCCAGCCCCAGGCGCTCAGCAGCAGGCAGAAGGAGAGGCGCCCCATGCGCAGGTCCCCGCCGCGCCGCCCGCTCATCGCCGCGGCCGGCCGGGCGCCCGGAGCGCAGCCCCACAGCCCGCGGCCCGCCCGCGGCCCCGGCTCCGCATGGGAGGCGGCGGCGGCGGCGGGGGGGGACGGGGCCGCGCCGGCGCTCAGGGAGCCCCCCGGGCCGGCGGCATGGCCCCCGCCGCCCCGCTCAGCGGCTCCCGCGGCCGGCGGCTGCGTCCATGCGGCAGCGGCGCCGGATCCCGCCGGCGGCTCCCTGGATCCCGCTGGCAGGTCACTGGATCCCGGCGCCGCGGCTAGAGGCGAGCGTCGGGCTTCGCATCGCTCTGCGGAGCGGCGGCACCGCCAGCGCCCTTCGGCTCCGTCCTCCGCAGCCCTTGAAAGGGAGAGGGTGGAAAACAGAGAGAAAGAGAGAAAGAGAAGAATCAGGCGGGAGCGCAGCAGGACTTTGCGCTGGGGGGTGTGCAAAAAGATTGGGGGGTCACGCGAGTTCTTGCTCCCCGCCGGCTGCTTTGCCTCCCGGCTCAGCCTTGCTCAGACCTTGAGCTTCTTGGGGGGAAAGCAGCTTTTTGCACAGCCTGATGATGGGGGGAGAGCCACGTCCCCCCCAAGCAAGCCTGGTCCCCCGAAGCCCCGCGGTTCCCCCGCCGCCTCCCGGCCGAGGGCCCTCGCTCGCCTCAGCTCACCCCCATGAATTATGCACCTCCCTCCCTGCCGGGGCCGCTTGAAGGCCCCTCTCCAAAGCGCTCCTGACAGCAGGCTTTTAAGCAGCCCAAATTAGCCGGGGCCGAGCTCCCCCTTGGGAAAGGGGGGGAGCCGCCGCGTGCCGCAGCCCGCTCGGCCCCCGTGCCCGCGGCAGAGCCCCGTCCCCCCGCGCCGGGCTCCCCGAGCAGGGCCGGGATGCGCAGCCGGCCGGCGAGCCGACCCCGGCGAGGGGCAGTCCCCCGTTTTGGCAAGGCCTCGGACGCTGTCGGGGCTTTGCGGGCGCCGCTTCCCAAGCTGCCCCGGCTGCAAGCGGGAGCTGGCAGCGGCTCTGCCGGTGGCAGCTCCAGGCAGGGCAGTGCAGCCCCCCCGCAGCCCCCAGGGCCAGCTGAAATCAGGCCACTTCTCCCATACTCATCCACGGACCTGGAACAGTTTCCGCCCGTCGGAAAAGGGCGAGAGGGGTCTCCGAGTGGCACCGCTACAAGGGAAACCCTCCTCACCCCGAGACCGCAGCGGCTCGCGCGGAGCTGCCGGCATCCCGGGAGGCCGCAGCCTCTCCCTTTCTTCTTTAAAGCTTTTCCCTTTCTGTTCTCTCCCCTTTGTGCCTCCTTTGATCACGTAATCTGAACGAGCTGAAGGTAAAAATACCATGGCAGGCAGGAAGAAAGCGCTAATACCGGCGCGGGGAGGGTTTGGATCCCTCGACGAATCGTTTGGGGAGATGCAGCCCGAATTGCCCCGCGCCGGGGGCTGCGAGCGGCCGGGGGCTGCCAGGAAGGAGCGGGGACGAACACCCCCGAGCCCCGCTCCGGCCTTAAAGCTCACGGGCAGGAACTGCAGCAGCCCAAAAGCAGGCAAATTCAGGGGGTGGGTGACATCTCCGCATCCCCGAGGGAGCCTGATCCCCCTGGATCTCCCCGGCCCCACGCCTGCAAGGAGACTCCCCCCACGCCGCGCGGGGACGGCAGCTCTGCCCACAGTGCAGGGCGACCTCGGAGCAAAACCCGCACGTTTGCAACAAGTGAGGTGCAGCCAAGCTGCACGGACCGAGCCCGAGCTCGGCGCTCACCGCGGCAGCGAGGGAGGAGGCAAAGCCGCTGCCCCCCCAGGGCTCAGCTGCCCCGCGCCGGCAGCAGCCCACGTCCACGCAGGAGAGGAGCAGAGGGCGAGCGGCACCCCGCGCATCGGGCAGCGGCAAGCGCTCGGCCGGGCAGCCGAACTCCGACGCTCACCGAGACGCACCCGGAGGCGGGCGTCCTGCCGGCCCCCAGCACCGGCCTCCCACCTCGCCGCCCCGCGGAGACCCAAATCCCGGCACTCGGGGAGCCGCTGCCGCCTTCCGCCGCGAGTTCGCCGGCGTCTTTTTGAAAATCAAGGCCGTTTCTTTCCCCACCTGCGAATCCCCCGGCAAGCAGGGACAGCCGGAGCGCAGCACAATACCCCAATTAGCCTACGCTGTTTTTTTCCCCACTTGCAAGCTATTACTAACTTTGCTTTGCCTCCTATTCCTTTTTTTTTTCCTCTCTTTTAATTGCAAAGGCTACGTGAAACACAGCCGAAGCGAAGCCGAGGAGGGTGCAGGCCAGGTTAAGTTATCTCTTGCCAGGCAAAACCTTTAGCATTCAGGTCAAGCACCTCGGCTTTCGCCTGCCTAGGGGAAAGCGAGGCCGCGGCTGAGCAGGCGCCGGCAAGCGCAGAGCCCAGATTTAGCAGGAAAAGACACCCAATACCTTAAGGAAGATGCACTCCCCATTCAGCGCCGCACGAGCCCATACTGCAACGTTTCCATAATCCCAACCCGAGCAGCAGCGAGCCGAGCGCTACCTCCGCGGGACGCGGTCCTGCCGACGCCGGGGTCTTCAGCCGCGCTCGTTGTCTCCGGGCGGAGCGAGCGGCTCCCTGCGAGCTCCCCGGCCGCGATGAGCTACGCTCGGCCCAAACCGGGGGGCAAAAGCTTCACCCCGGGGACAGCCGCCGTCCTGCCTTCTCCAGAGCCCGCCCCGGCGGCTGCCAAAGCCCATTGCAAAAGGCTCCCAAAATCCATCGGAAAAGGCTCCACCTGGGCTGCGGATCAGCGTCAGGGAATATTTATCACGCTGTATATATGGATGCGTATCCGTAACTGCAGGTGGGCGCCTTGCCTGTCGCCCCCCTCGCCGGCGCAAAGCGGGCCGCTGCCGATCCCCGCCGGAGGGGATGGCACCCGCGCGTTAGCGTGTTATAATTAGGACCTGCCACATTGCCAGGCTGCTGCCTCCATCCTCCTCCTCACAGCTCCATCCTCCTCCTCCTCCTGGGGCCAAAGTCGGGGCGCGACCCCCTACTCCGGCCCGCCGTGCCCGCGCTCCCCCCCCCCCGCTGCACTGGTGCAGAAGAGCCCTGTTTACGTGCAGAGCGAGAGGGAGCTTGGGCTTTCGGCGCTTCTCCTGGCGCCTTCCCGAGCTCCTCGCCGCACGCAACAGATCGGCTCCCTGCCCGTCCTCGCCAGGCCGTGCCGCGGGCCAGCGGCCAGCGCTGCCGTCCCCTCCGGCGCCCGCCCGGAGCTGCCCCGTGCCGTCCCCCCCCGGACCCCGCGGACCCCGAGCCACAGGTCGGCCGCGGCGGCGGTGACTCATTCCCAGGCTCCCAGCTGCAGCGGCGCCGGAAAGCGGAGCCCGCTCCCCCCCGAGCCCAGCAGCCCGCGGAGAAATAACGCGGCCGGCAGAGCACGGCAAACTCATCACAGCGGGCGCCGGAGAGCGGCGGTGCGGAGCCAGGCCGTGTCCGGGGATGCGGGGCGAGGGGGCTCCGGGTTTTTCCCAGGCAGCCAAACCCCCCCCCGACCCCGGGGCCGGGTGAGCCCCCCGCCCTCGCCCAGCGCGGATCAGCGCGGGAGCAAGGATGCGCTTGAGATGGGAAAGGAGGAAAACAAATCCAGGGATGTGTGTGTGTGTGTGTGTGTGTGTGTGCACGGAGGGTCCCTGCCCCGAGCCGGGGATGCCTCCGCCGGGCTCCGGCTCTGGGCGAGGGGCCTTCCCCCAAGCCCCCCACGGACGCCCCGCCGCCCCCGCCTCTGCCCTGCGGCCAGGGGAGCCCAGGGCCCCCCCCCGCCCGCGTCCTGCCCCGCCGGTCCCTGCCCGGCCCCGGGGGACCCGGTCGGGATGGAGGGGGGGGGGGGGGGGGACCCGCCGCCCCCGCTCCCCTCCCGCAGCCCCGCCGCGGTGATGGGCACCCTGCGGGGGCGGAGACCCGGGGGGGGGGGGGGGAGAATGTGGCCCGGAGGGGGGGGGAATGGGGGCCGGGGGGTCCCCCTCGTCCCCAGCCCTGCGTGCCCGGCGGGCTGCGGGCTGCAGCCGGGCAACTATCGATAATGCAATTAGTTGGAGAGGAGGAGGAGGAGGGAGCCGCGGTCCCCCGGGGAGGGAGCAGCAAGGAGGGGGGGGGGGCCCCGGGAAGCGGCTCCCTGCTGCAGCCCCCGGTTTCGCAGCCCCCCCCCAAAAAAAAAAAAGCGGAAAAAACCGCTGGCCGGGAGGAGCGGCGGGTCCGGGGCTCTGCGGCGCCGGGGGCTGCAGCCGGGGGGGGGGGGGACGGGCACCCGCAGCCCCCCCGGCCCGGGGAAGGGGTCTGGGGGAGCCGCGCACCGCCGCGCACTTACCGCGGGCCGCGCGAGAAGTTGGCGGCGGCGCCGGGCGGGGACGCGGGAGCCGCGGGGCGCGGAGGGGCGCGGGGAGCCCCGCGGGGCGCTGCCGCATGCGGCGGGGGAGCCCCGGGCCCCGGCCCGGCCCCGGCCCCGGCCCCGGCCCCGGCCCCCAGCGAGCTGCAGCCGGGCGGCACCAGCCGCGCTCCGCGCACCGCAGCCGCCGGGAGGAGGAGGAGGAGGAGGAGGAGGAGGGGGTGGAGGAAGAGGAGGAGGAGGAGGGCCGGGGAAGTTTTGCATGAAGAGGCGCTGGGAAGCCCGGCTCTGCTTTTACCAGCCTTTTAAAGCACTAGCGCACCGCGGCGGGGAGGCGAAGGGGGGCCCCGCTGCCCCCCGCCCCGGGCAGCGCCGGCGAAGCGGCTCCCCGCTCCCCGCCGACCCCCTTCCCCGGGCAGGGCCGGGGCAGCCGGGGCTCCGGGGCACCCGCAACCCCCGGCCAGCGGGAGGAGGGGTGGACCCGGCCCGCCTCGCGCCCTGCGGCCCCCCGGATTTCTTCTCCCGTGGTCTGTGGTTAAGGCCAGGACGTATTTTGCTTGTAACTGTCCTTCCCTTCTCTCCGTGCTGATCTCCATCCGTTCCCCCCATCCGATCTCCATCCGTCCCCCCATCCGATCTCCATCCGTCCCCCCGATCCGTGCCAGTCGCCCACGGCCATCGTCACGGCCACGACGGCAGCAGCGGGGCCGACCGGCACCACCGCCCCGAGACCCCAAAGGCTTCCAGGAGGCCGCGCTCCCCGCGCCGCAGTCTCGGCATCTGCAAAAGCCGAGGGCCGCAGCACCCGCCGTGGGTGCGGACGCGCTGCCCCTCGCGAAGCGCTGCAGGACCCTCGGAGAGGAGCCCAGCGCGAGGCCATGGCTCCGCAGCCTCCACCCCCGCGGGGGCAGCTCCGGGGACCCCCAGCGAGGGGGAGGCTCTGGCCAGGGCCACGTCTACCCCCGCCATCACCTTCCCCCCGGACGCCCGTAATGCAGCACGGACCTCCGGCTGCGAGCGCCGGGCCGGGGCATCGCCTGCTTTCGTGGGCAAAGCAGCCCCCTGGGCTCCGGGGGCTGCACGGAGGCCGGTGCGGTGCATCCATTCATTAATCCCGGGAAAACCCAGCTCCTGGTAACAGCCATCATCACATCAACCTCTCCGATCCGCCACGGCAATGACCGGCAGCTCGCCGGGGAGCGGAGCGAGGCCGGAGCAGGGCCCGGTGGCCCAGCAAGGCTCCCGCCGCTCCTCCTGCCCCCGTAGCCGCCGCGATGCAAAACGCAGCCCCTGCGAGCAGCATTTGCAGCCTCGTCGTCGCCTAGGGGAAGAGTCAGGGAAATGCATGTCACCGCAAAATGCCACCGCGCCGCTCACCCCGCCGCGGGGGATGGCAGACCCCGGCCCGTGCTCCGGCCGCTGCAGCAGGGCCGGTTTTCCGGGAGCTCGGTACGGCCGAAGGGAGCAGAGCCTCCGTCGCGTCGTCCCGGCCACGTGCAGGAGCCTAAACGCAGGACAGGGACCCTCTGCCCTCCCTCCGCCCTGGCTCCCCTTCGCACGGAGGAAACAGCCGCCGCCACCAGCCACTTCTGCACTTTTATGTGTTTTTTATTCCGAGCGCCAGCGATGGAGCCCGCGACAGAGGGGGAAGAGCCGTTCCATCGTCTCCCTCGCAGCCCGAAACCAGGGCGCTGCTGGTGTCGCGGCAAAGCATTGCCTCGCAGCCGAAAAATAACCGGGAGCGGCGGCTTCCCGGCGGGACCACGTCCCATGCCGCTGCCCTCCTGCCGCCCTGGCTCCCCTCCAGCCGGGAAGGTCACCGCGTCCACCGCCAGCATCACCGGACACCGCCAGGGAGACGCGCTGCTTTGCCGTTTTTTTCCTTTGAATATAGGAAAACATGAAACCGCATCTTACGGCCTGGACGTCCGGCTCTGCAGAAGCACTTGAATAATTGATGGCCGAGCCACCGCCTCCGCCTTCCCCTCCCGGGTCACCGGAGCCGGCGGGACCGGCCGCGGCAGACACACGGCCCCTGCGCTCTGCGGGTCGCGGCTGCAGCGCCCGCGCTCGGCTGGGGCACGGCTGTAATTCCCGCCCGGGTAGGAGGGCAGGGAAATAAATCCTTAATGCAAAGCGAAAGATTAATAGAGCCATAATTAGCCGTAATAGCTACCCGGTTAAAAAGCAGGGTCCCTGCAAGAACCGTTTTCATGGGTATTTAAGGAAGGAGCTTGAGGGGAGCGTCCGGCGCTGGGGACCCGTCTGCGGCATCCCGCTGGCCCGGCAACGGCCGGAGCGGAGGGACGCGCGTTCACGGCAGGGCAAGGTCTCCTCCTCGGTGCCAGCACCACAGGACAAACTTACAGGCCAATTTTCAAAAAAATAAAAGAGGAAACAGGAGGGAAAGCGTTCAAGAGGGAGAAGAACACGCTGCCACTTCGGTCCTGCTCCCTGGGTTTTTTACAGAAAAAGGAGCGAGGTTTTGCACTGCTGTCAGGCAGAGGAGCAAGTCCCGGAGAAAGGACGGGGAAAAAGTCGCCTGGTTCAGCCCCAGCAGCTGCTCGGAGCCACTTGCGAAAAGCCCCAGCAGCGTCCGTGCACTGGGCGGTCGGAGCCGAGCCACGACGCGCCGGAGGAAACGCTGGGGGGGGAAATGCAAACTGAAAACAAGCTCCGAAATAATTCCGCGTGCCCCCAAAATACCTAAATAACAGGCCAAAAAAATGGAAGGAAAGAAACAAAAAGCCAGCCTTGGGTTTCCTTCTGCAAGAGAGAGACACTCCTACACACAACCAGCACATGAATGTGGGTAACGGATACGGTTATTTCGGAGAGGGAAAATGGGGCTGACTGTGTGCTTATTGGATCAACACGCACACAGCCAGCCCGGGCTTCGCTCGGGGAGCGGCAGAATGGCACGCCGACCGTCAGGCCATTTTCTGTGCATTTAAAACTCATTATATGCTTCATGACTAACCAAATTTCTGGGGAAAGAGCTGCATTTTAAAGAAGGAGGGCGGGGGGGGGAGCCCATCCGGGGATGATTTGCCTGCTCCTTCGCAGTCCAGGAGCGGCAACTCCTCCTCCTCGCCACGAAGGCTGCTGCAGCGTCCAGGCCCCTCCGGGGGGGCCAAGCAGCCGGGGCCCCCCCGACCTGCCTTTTTGGCCACCAAGCAGGGGGATTTTCCTGCTCAAGAAATGGGAATTACCAGCAAGAGTGGAGCCGCCCGTCAGGGATTTCTCCTCTCTCCCAGCCTGGATTAATCCTAAACTCCCCCCCCTTTTGCTCGCTTGCAGCATTAGACCTCAGGAGCTCCGTAATTAAAGCAGACAAAGGGATGGCGTCCGGCTTTCCCGGCACCTTCGGCATCTGCTGGAGCCACTCCGGGAGCCCGGAGCACGGGAAGCAGCAGGTCTCTTCTCCTCTGCAACACTTCCACCTAACGGCAAAAGCGCCGGGGAGGGAAGCAAGCGCAGAGCCGCGAGGCTCATCCCCCCGAAGCACCGGCTGCTTCGTCCCCCTGCACCGCACGCGGTCGCCGAGCAGAGGCCGGCACAGCTCGATGCACCACTGGGCACAGCTCGATGCACCACTGGACCCAGCCCGACTCAGAGCTCGGCCACGCGAAAGCACCAGCAAAAACTGCTTGTTTTTCCCCCTGGGATCCGTCTTTTCTGGTACCTTGTCAGGGCCTGGAAGCTCCAGCAACAGGGGATTTTGCTTGATTAAATAATAAAACCAACTTTCTAATAAAAACGCGCATGCCGAGCTGGCGCAGGCTGCACAGGCAGCACCGGCATTTCAGCGCGCACTTGGCAGCGGTTTGTCACTCCCGGCAGCAGCTGCTCTGCGTTATTCCCCCCACGGGCAAACAGTCCTTAAACCGGCTCCAACTCATCACACCCATCCTCAGCTAACGCTGTGCCCCAGTCGCAGGGTCCCCAGTGCCCCGTCCTTGCAACGAGAGGCTGAAAGCACAACGGGGACCCGCCGCAGGGCTAAGGGACGTGGCCAAGGTCACGGGAGAGACGCGGTTTCGGAGGGAGCAGGAGAAGCCACCGCCGAGGCCGGGAGCAGCCCGGGAGCTGAGCCTGCCCAGCTGCCCGTGCCGGCCCCCTTCCTCCTCCTTCCCCCAGTTTTGGCTTTAAACAGCCTGGCAACGCGATGTCATCCCTCCAATCCCATTGCCAGAGGTTTCCGTCCTGCGTCCGCCAGCCCCAGTCCCGGACGGAGCATCTCCATGCCTGGCCAACAGCGTGGCGGGAGCGGCGCTCCCGGTCTCCTCCCGGCTCCTCCATAATTCACACAACCAGCTCCAGCAAGAAGCATCCTCCTCGGGCATAAAACATTCATGGCTCTGGTCTTCGCAGCAAAACACGGTCATCCTGGGAGCGCGAGCGGGCGGCCATGGCCGGCTGGGATTTTTCCCTGGCGGAGCGCAACCACAGTGCTCGTTGAGGGCCGGACGCTGCCCTGGGAAATCCCACGGGATCCCCATTGCTCCGGCCCTGGCAAAACAGCCACCAACCCCCCCGCCAGCCCTGCCGGGCGCCCGCTCAGCTGTGCTTGCAAAGCCCGTCCGTTATCGGTGCCACTGCGGTAGTTAAACATGTTTTCAAAGTAATCTTTAAACAAACTACTGTATTTTTGTGACAAAGAAAACATCACGGCTTCTCCTGAAGCAGCACCTCCCGCACCCGCGCAGTCCCACGGCCCGGGGCAGCAGCCCCGCAGCAAACCGGAGGCAAGCGGAAACCTCCCCCCAAATCCTACCCACTTCTTTGTATTATTTTTTAATCTTTCTTCTACTTGCATTTGCATTTTCCCAGCAATCGGGTTTAGCAGCCAACAGGAGGGCTGGGCACCCCCCCACACCAGGCTTTTCTCCTTTGCTTTACTCTTTAATAGTCTTTAATTTGCTTAATTTTTTTTCCTTCCTTTTCGGTGGTGATTTCGTCGACGTGACAGCAGTGAAGTTACGGCCCTCGCAAGATGCTTAGCAGCGCTGCACCCCAAATTTAGGGGCCTCACCATGAGCCAGAGATGCTTTTAATGCCAAGAGAGCAGCTTCCCAGTGAGGAACGGTCCTGGCTGAGCTGTTAAAATCAGGAAATAAATACAAATCACGTCTCTAACTGGAGCAGCTGCATCAACCCGCGGCAATAAATCCAGCTCCTGCGGGAGAGTTTGGCACCCAGATGTGCCCAGCGGCAGCAGCTGGGCACCGAACCCCGCGGGGGGGCTGGGAGCGCTGGCTGGGGGACGTCCCCGACACCGGCCGGGGGTGCAGGGCAGGGGGACACCCCCAGCCCGGGCCAGCGGGATGCTCTGCTCCGCAACGGGCCCAGGCCCGAGTGATGGCACAACATGGCCCAGATTTCCTGGTTCCTCACACCATAAATCCATTAAAAAAAATAAACAACCTGCCTTCACAGCAAGCCAGCCTCCATCTGCCAGCCTCCGCCTCCAGCTCCCGGATGGGGGGCTCCGGCCAGGCGAGGACGGCACAACTCGTTGCACCCCAGGCGAGGAAGCCAGCGCGTTTCTTCCCCCCATCCGCAGGGTCTGGAAAAGCCGCCGTCGCCCCGGGACGAGGGGGAGAGAGGAGGGAGCCGCTGCACCGCTGCCCCCGAAGCGGCTGCCGTCGTCCGCGCGCTCCCTGCGCCGGGGGCAGCTCGCTGCGAGCAGGGTGCCGTGGCCGAGGCGTCAGCATCCTGCCCCCCCCGCGGGGTACGAGCCTGCCTCGGCCCGGCCCTCCCCGAAATGGCCGAGCAGCCCCCCACCAGGGGCCATGGAGCATCAGCAGGTCGTGGGGTGCTGTGGGGCAGCATTCAACCTGCCAGGTGACCATTCAACACTCTAGGTGACCATTCAACTTGCCAGGTGACCATCAGCCCGGCCAGGTGACCATTCAACCCTCCAGGTGACCATCAAACCCACCAGCTGACCATCAAACCCACCGGCTGACCATCAACCCCTCCAGGTGACCATTCAACCCGCCAGGTGACCATTCAACCCCTCCAGGTGACCATCAAACCTGCCAGGTGACCATCAACCCCTCCAGATGACCATTCAACCCTCTAGGTGACCATCAAACCTGCCAGGTGACCATCAACCCCTCCAGGTGACCATCAAACCTGCCAGGTGACCATCAACCCCTCCGGGTGACCATTCAACCCGCCAGGTGACCATCAACCCCTCCGGGTGACCATTCAACCCTCTAGGTGACCATCAAACCTGCCAGGTGACCATCAACCCCTCCGGGTGACCATTCAACCCTCTAGGTGACCATCAAACCTGCCGGGTGACCATCAACCCCGCCAGGTGACCATCAAACCCTCCAGGTGACCATTCAACCCAGCTCCCACTGCCGGGCCCTGGGCCCCCCCCAGCCCCCGTGGCCCCCCCGGGGGGAGGACGCAAAGGGGGGACTCCCCCCATCCCAGCCGGCTCTGCCTCCCTCTGCCCGTTAGATGGCAGCAAGTCACCGCGCTGCCGCCGGCCGCTGCCGCGTCGCTGCATTTGGGGGCTTTCAGGGACCCCCCCCCGTCCCCAGCGCCGCCCCCCCGGGCTGCAGGAGCAGCGGAGCCCGGCGGGACCCGGACGCGGCCTTCGCTGGCGGCGTTTCAGCGGGGGTGATCGATGCCCATTGACTCTTCCCCCAAATTTTGTTTGCGGGGAGTTGGACATTTGGCCCCGTCTTTGTTCCAACACCGGGATTTCCGTGCCGGGGGGGTCCCGCCGTTCAGCCGCCCCCAGCTGCTGTCTCAGGGCAGCACGAGAAGAGTCTCTGTTTTTTAATTCTCTCTCCTTTTCTGCCCGTCTCCCCCAAAGTTTGGCCTTTTCCCCGTTAATGAGACGGTGACCCAGTAACACCCACTGCGGTGAGGCGAGTCCGTGGGGAGCAGCACCGGCGCGGCCGTGTTGGCTTCCCTGTAAAAGGGGGCAGAAAAGAGGAATTATCGGGAGAGCAAGGTGGAAAGGGGGAGGTCGCTCCACAAAATGGTTATTGCAAATTAATTATTCAGCGCTATCGATTAGCCTCCCGCGGGCTCCGCGTCGCAGCGGTCCCCACGGCACGGCGCAGCTGGCCGCCTCACCCATCCTCCTCCCGTCCTCCCTTTCACCCCCATTTTCGGGAAGTCCCTGTGGATTTGAGCGTAGCTGCAACCCCCCCGGCGGCAAGCGTGGCCCCCCCTCCCGCACCAGCGCCTCCGGCTTGGCCCCCGCGCCGTCCCCTCCCGCGTGAGTCACGGCCGTGACCAGCACCTGAGTCACGGCGAGCAAGGGAAGTCCCGCGGCCTGGGTGCTTTTCCAACCGGAGCTGAGTAAAAGGGAAAGTGTCAAGGAATTTGGCTGGGGTGGGTGGTTTCTTGGAGCCCCGACGAGGCTCTGCCTGCCCGGCGCGTCCCCCGCGCCACAGTGACCGCGGGGCTCCAGCGGCGAGCAGAAACCCCGGGGAAACGCACACAGGCACAGAAAGCCCCTCCGCGGTCCCCGAGCCGCTGCCCAGACTCAGCCGGAAAGTGGGAAAAAATCCCACGTGGAAGCGAAAGCAACTGGAGGCTCCTTCGGCGACGATCATCCACTGGGTTGGGGGTCCTGTCCTGCCTGGTGGTGCCAGTGCTGCCCCGGGAGGCTCACGAATGTGCTCTTGCGGCATCACCGGCGACTTCCCCGGGGGTCTCCTGGGAGGATGAGCTCAGGCCATGCTCTCTTTTTACTCTGCAAAACACTGGATGGGGGAGCCAGCCCCCCAGCTGCAAAGGGCAGGAAGAACGTGACCCCCAGCCCCTTGCATCGCACGTCCCCCCCACCCCTTGCACCCCGTCTCCTCCATCTCCTCTCAGCCCCTGGTGCCGTGTCCCCAGCCCTTGCAGCACCCCCGAGCTGCCCCCGCCCCCGGGACACTGCCAGCTGCCAGGGATTCTTCACTGCCCGCGTGGTTTTGATGTGCCACTTGCAATCAAGTACTTTGATTAAAAAAAAACACGGCAGACAGACTCCCCTGCGAGCCAGACAGCAAGTCCGCAGTTAACGGCCCTTTGCTTTCTCCCCCACCGCAGGTCCCCGTTAATGATTTACAGCGTTTCCTCTACTGCCTTTTTACAGCTCTTTGTTAGTCGCCAGCCCCAGGGCCATGGTGGCAGGGAGGGACAGGGGCTCTGGGGAGCCGGAGTGGGGACTTTCTAACCCAAAGCCTCCCGGCTTTGCCCCAGGCCCCCCGGCAGGGCTCGAGGAAGGAGGTGGGGAGCGCAAGGTGGGGACCACGGTGCCCACATGCTGCACGAGGGTCTGCTCCATCCTCAGCATCCCGGTGCTCCAGGGATTTATGCCACCATCTCTCTGCCCGGAGCGGTGGGCGCCCGCACCCCGGGTCTCCTCCCGCATCCCGCCGGCAGCAGAGCCATCCCGGCCCCGCAGCTCCGTGCGCCCGCCGGCAGCCCCAAGGAGGGTTCGTGTTACTGGGAAACGGGGACGGCAGGATGCTCCCGGGGCGGCCGGCAGACAAAAGGCCATTGTGCGCCACTGGCCGGAGCTTCCCGAGCCCCCTGCGAGGGCCCTGCGCCAGCGGAGGGGCCGGCACCCGCGGGAAAACGGCAATGCCAGCCGTCAGCACGAGCTGAGCCCTCTCCCACCTCGAAGAGACGGCTTGGGCCTCTCCGGGGCATCACAGCGGCTGGGGAAAAGCGGAGGGAGGAGGCAGGCGCCGGCCGAGGCGCAGCTCCTGGTTGCCCGCCGCCCTGCCTCGCATGGCCCCCGTCCTCCCCGGCTGCTCCCCGGGCTCCCGCGGGAGTCGGAGCTGCTTTCCGGCCCCGCGGGCTCATCCCTGGCACCAGGGCACCCGGCTTCCCACGCCACCGTCCAGCCCAGCCCAATGGATGCCCCAGGCCAGCAGCTGAGAACGAGAAAATTCAGCTCTGGAGTGACCCAAGTCCTGCCTGTGCCTTTGCATTTTGCAAAAACCCCTTTGCATTTTGCAAAAACCCCTTTGCAAGGCCCCTTCTTCTCCCGCCGCAGCCGCCAGACTCAGCCCCAGGGCAGGGACCTGGGGAGCCGCCGGACCCCACGGCCCTGGAGGCGGGGGAGAGGTTCGGACAACGCCGTCCCCAGCGCCGGACCCGGGGGCTACCGCAGCCCTGGTTTGCCCTCGGATGCCACTACACGACCCGGCCCCCAGTGAGTCACCTAACCTCTGCTCCGTGCGTTTCCCATCCGTGAAATCAGGATAATCGCGAGGCCCCAAACCAGGCACATTAATTAGCTGTCCTTCAAGGGGGCTTTGGAGGTGACAAAACACACGGAGCTTTTAATTAGTCTGGTAGGCTTTGCAATCACCGGACAACCTGGGCCAAGGTGATTTTTCCCGATCTGCCTTAAGGGAGCCGGGTTTCCCCTTTCCCGGGAATCCGGCAGGGAGGAGGGTGCCAGGTCCCCCGTGCAGCTCTGCAGCGCTCGGCAGCACCGGGCAGAGGAATCTGTCCCTGCAAAGCGCCGCGGCGAAACGCTGCACTAGCTGGGGATAAATCCAGCACGACCGGTGGGTTTGAAGGAAGAAGCTGTTTAATCAAATTAAGGAGAGGATCTCAGGGCTGCGCGGCCACGCGGGGCTCGATTGACGGGCCACGGGGAGACAAAGCGGGCAGCGGAAACCAAGGCCCTGGCCAGCGTCCGTCCGCCCGCCCCATCCCAACGTCCGCCCCATCCCATCCACCCTCGGCACTGCTGGGACACGGGCCCTGCTCTCGGCCAAAATTCCTCGTCCCCACGGGTTTCCCAGCCCCTTCGGCTCACCTGGACTCCTCAGGAATAGCCACGCGTGTTGGTGTAACAGCAACACCCTCGCACGGCGCGTGCTGCTCCCGGGCACGTTGCACCGGCCGGGATGGCAGAAGGCACTTTGGTTTCACTGGTTCCAGCCATTTCCACTTCTCTGGCCCCGCTGCGGACTTGCGTTTAATTTAAGTTGTGCAAATCTCGCCAGTTCTGCTCTCGGATCCTCCAGCGCCGGCGTGGCATCCGCTCTGGCGTTAGCTCGGAAAGAGGGAGAACTGCAAAGACGAAAGTGAAGCGACGGCCTGGGCTCAGCAGAGCAGCGGCATCAAGGTATCGGGTCCGGCGGTGGGCTCTGCTTTAAAGCGAGCAGCCCTCGCCGCTCTCCATCCTCTCCTTGCCACGTGGCCATCGCAACCACGCGCGTTTCTTTCCATTCGAGGCGGCAGGCATTGCTCCGCAGGCACCTCTCTGTGGATTAGCATAGGTAAAAAAAAAATCTCATTGCAATATATTACCAAGCAATTTCGCTTTTGCAAAGTCCCTGCATCACTGCAGCAACTGGAGTTACCTCCTGCTGCCGCCCACTCTGGCCAAGAGGCACTCTGAGCACAAAAAGCATCCCCAAGCCCCAATTTCTTCCCTGTTTCTCCTCTCCGGGCGCGATGAAGCGGCTCCGGCGTGCCGGGAGAGCCCTGGCCCTGGCAGTCGAGTGGCGGCTGCCCAGAACAGCGGCCCCGTCCGCTCGGCGCCCCTCTCCGATTACAGCCCTCCGCTGCCCCCCCGGGATAAATAACGAGGATATTAATAACGACGGGCCCTCGCCCGGGGGCGGAAATCACCTTCCTCGGCGGCGCTGGGGCTCTGGGCGGGCTCGGGGGCTGCCGGGGCAGGAGGTGCCCGGTTCGGCTTCGCCCCAGCCGCGCGGGGCCGGAGGGCGGCACCGAGCCAGAAAACCTCGGGGTCTGGGTGCAACGCGGGGCGGGGAGAGGCCCGGAGCCTTTCCCGGGCGCCACGGGGCTCCGCGGCTCGGACTACCGGGGCTGAGCCCGGGTGCCCTCAAACCAGGGCAGCTTGGGCACGGACACGGCTTTTCCTGCGTTTCAGGCAGCAGCAATCCAAGGAGTTTGCAGAGGATTTTTAAAATTAGCAAAAAGTACCAAAAGTCCTGCTTGTTTTTTTTTTTCCTCCCATTGCCTGTTGCAAATCTTTCCCATTGAGGAGATTTTGCACATGTTGCTATCTCGATTTTTGTGCTTCACATTTTTAACTTTTTTTTTTAATAAAACCTGAAACTTAAGTTCAGCTTCCTCTGATCTAAAGTTCAGCTCCTCGCTCCAGATTTAGAGCCCTTGTTGTGGGATCGTCAAGAGTGTATAAACCAGCGCTTCCAGTCAATATGTGACTGGGATTTTCGTAGCAGTTTGGGGGCTGTGGCACAGCGCTGCAACCGAGGGGATGCTGAGCCCCGGACTGCCTCGTATTCCTTCAAAACGACACCAAAAAACACCATGAGATGCCAAATTATTTATATTCCTTGGAAAAAGCTGCCCCAAGGCAAACAGGGACTGATTTTTTGGAGTACTTGCCTACCGAGAGCGCTGACCTTGGCTCCTGTTCCAAATTGACCCGATTCACTTCCAAAAGGGACCAAACGGATTCAGAATCAGGCTCTTTCACTCTGCAGCATGTGCACGTGCCACGGAGCTGCATGAGACTCAGCTCCTCGCAGAGCCACAGTCCAACCCGGTGCCGAGCCGAGCCCACGGCATCCCTCAGCCCCAGGAAAGCGCTGGCTCGGCAGCTCCAAAAATCCCACCCCAGGGCAGTCCACGCGGGGACTCACTTTTCCACACCAGCTTATTTCCGCAGCTTTGCAGAAAATCTGCGGCTTTGCAGAAAAATGCATCAAACCGTTTCGGAGTCCGGTCACCCTCGGGGGCCCTAAAGATGCAGAAGCTGCCGCTACGTCCGGAGGGGAGAGAGAGGCTCCTGGGCGCTCGCTAACCTCCCTAGCGAGCGGAGACACCGCGCGCCCTTCTCGCGCCGGCAGTGGTGCAGGATGCGCTGAACTGGGACGATGCTGCCGTCACATTGCCCTGGCCGGTGCTTTCACCCGCGGGGAAGCCAAACGCCAGGCTGGCGCTGCCCACGCCGAGCGAGCCCACGCCAAGTAAGTCCACGCCGAGCGCTGCTCATGCCGAGCGAGCCCCCCGCCAAGGGGGTCCACCGAGTGCTGCTCGTGCCCAGTGAGCCGGCACCCAGCGAGCCCACCGGGCACTGCGTGTGCCAAGCAAGCCCGCACCGAGCAAGCCCACCAGGTGCTACCCACGCCCAGTGAGCCTGCATCAAGCAAGCCCACCCCAAGCGAGCCCACCAGGCGCTACCTAGGCTGAGCAGTCCTGCACCAAGCGAGCCCACCAGGCACTACCCACACTAAGTAAGCCTGCCTCAAGCAAGCCCACTGAGCGCTGCTCGTGCTGAGCAAGCCCACCCCAAGTGAGCCCGCTGGGCGCTACCCATGCTGAGCAAGTGTGCACCAAGCGAGCCCTCCCGGTGCTACCCATGCCGAGCAAGCCCGCACCGAGTGAGCCCACCGGGTGCTGCTTATGCCGAGCGAGCCCACCCCGAGCGAGCCCTCCAAGTGCTACCCATGCCGAGCAAGCCCACCCCGAGCAAGCCCACCAGGCGCTACCCATGCCGAGCAAGCCCACCCCGAGCGAGCCCTCCAAGTGCTACCCATGCCGAGCAAGCCCGCACCGAGTGAGCCCACCGGGCGCTGCCCGCCCCGAGCGAGCCTGCATTGAGCAAGCCCACCGGGCACTGCTCATGCCGAGCAAGCCCACCCCGAGCGAGCCCACCGGGCGCTGCCCGCCCCGAGCGAGCCCCCCCCCCGGTCACCGCCGCCGTCCCCCCCGGCGGCGCGGCCCCCCCGCCCGCCGCAGCCCTTTGAACCGCCCTATCGCCCGGGGCCTCGCCGCCTCCCGCGCCTCCCCCGGCCGTGATGCGGCGCGGCTCCTCCCCCCCCGCGCCGCCAGGCCGGGAGCTCCCCTTAGCCTGGTTGCCCTTATTTAATTTCGAGTGTGATTTTGCTATTTTTAGCAGCTGGATCCCCTCCAGTAAGGCTCGCAGCTCGCGGGGGGTTTTATTTTTATTTTTTACCCCCCCTTCTCTCCCCCTTCCTTTTTTTTTTTTTTTTTTCGCTCCCTGCAAATGATTTTGACCCAGCTTCCTTCCTCCTGGAGCAATTTTTTTTTTTATTTATCTCAATAAGAGGGGGCCTGGCTGGGCTGTGGATGCGTGTGCGAGCCGCTGCCTCCCTCTCTGCCTTCTCCTTCCAGATCCGCATTTGCAAGCGGCAGCGGCCAGGAGGGGGGCGGTTTAATTCGCTCACAACACAGACACGCCGGGAAAAAAAAAAAAAAAAAGCCCCAGCACCCAGCTCCGGGAGCAAGCTGACTGTGAGTGCCGGCCTTCTGCTGCCTATCTCCTGCGGGGGGGCCGGGGGGGCCGCCTGGGGGAAGGGGCTGCCGGCGTGCGGGGCGCGATCGCCCGCGGGTTTCGCCGCTCGCGGGGGCGGCGGGCCGGCTCGGCGCTGCCCTTTTGCTTATTATTAATAATAATAATAGTAATAATTAGCAGGGGCTCGGCACCTGATGGGCCCGGGGCGCTGCCGGGCGCCGGCGGGACTTTTCCGGCACTTACTCGTTTTCGGGCGATGCGCGGGGGGAGCCGGGGGCGCCGGGGCCCGGGGGGGGTGGTGGGGCCGGGAGCCTGGCGTGGGACCAGGATCCGTGCAAGGTGCGTGGGGCCGGGCCTGGGACTCGTGCGAGGTGCGTGGGGCCGGGATCTGTGCACGGGGCCAGGATCCGTGCAAGGTGCGTGGGGCTGGGCCTGACCCACATGCAAGGTGCATGGGGCTGGGCCTGACCCTGACCCACACGCAAGGTGCGTGGGGCTGGGCCCCATACGAAGTGCAGGGTGCATGGGGCCAAGATCCGTGCAAGGTGCGTGGGGCCGGGGTAGGGTGCGTGGGGCCCGGACCGGTGCAAGGCGCGTGGGGCAGACACTGTGCAGCGCCGAGCACCCCAACCTGCTCAGCAGGGGCCAGGCTGGGGGTGGTGGTGGTGGGGGACGGGACGCTGCAGGCACCTCGCCGCAGGGGGGGCACCGTGAAACAGGGGGGCACCGTGAAACGGGGCTGCTCCGCCAAAGGTTTTCTCACAGCCCGCAGGACGGAGGGGGCTTCACAAAGCCTGCGAGGTTGCCCTTCCTGCCTCTTTTCTTCCGGTGCCCCCTCGCCACCTCCCTCCTTCCTTTCTTTTATCGCTTCCCTTTCTCATGCATGCCTGGGGGGGGGGGGCATGTCCCCTGGGGGGTCCTCGCAGCCCCCCCAGCGCAGGGCCTGTGCAGGAGGAGCTGAGCACATCCCCGCGCGCAGCAGCTTGCGCCCGGCCCAACAGGCTCTTCAACTTCTGCTGCCCGCTCCTGCCCCCGGCTCCGCTCCCGGAGGTGCGGCCGCATCCCGCCGCTCCCGCAGCCCGGCTTTCCTGGGCGTGAGGAGGGTGCTTTGCGGATCTGAGCCACCGCCTGCCTCGCTGTCTCTCCCGGGCTGGTTTGTTTGAGCTGGGAGCAGGTGGCAGGAGCGGGGATTGCTGGGGCCGCTCGGGAGGAGGCAGCAGGCCGGGCCGGCATCGCTCCTGGGTCCGGCATCGCTCCTGGGTCCAGCATCGCTCCCGGGGCCCGCTCACCGCTCTGCACCCCCGGCCCCTGCGGAGGAGGGGGGCGAGGAGCCGCAGGGATGGAGGGGGAGGCACTTCTGCATCCTCCAACTCCATCGATCCGGAGGAAGGTAGATGCCTTCCACCTCCAAACCCCCCTTTCCCCGCGCCCTCACCTCGCGCAGCGCCCGGATCCCGCCGGCCCCCTGCCCTCGCCTCCCGTGCGTTCGTCCCCCTGCGCTGAGGGTTTTCTCTCTCCAGCTACTTCCTTTCCTCCATGGCAACGCGGCCGCGTGCAGGGCTCGAGCGCCTTCCCGCCCCGGGAGCATCTCCGCGGGGCGACCCGGGTCCCGCGTGGGCGCTGCACCCCGCGCGGGCAGGGCGCGAGGAAGAGGGGCCTCTCGGGCGGCTCGAGGCTCCGGGGCGCCTGGCAGGGAGGTGGCAGAGGGCACCGCGCCGATGCACGCGCCTCGGCCCCGGGTCCCCTCCGCTCCCGGCCGCGCTGCCGCCCCGGGAGCGGGAGTGCCAGGCTGCTCCGCTTGCGGCTGCGGGAGAGGGCAGGGGCCAGCTCCGAGGACGCCTTCCCCCGGCAAAGATCTCCTTAGAGCGAGATAACCCCGGCTCCGCCAGGCTCCCTTTTCCTTCTGCAAACCTAAACTATGTATTTTTAAAGTGCTCCGTGGAGGGAGACTCCTCGAAGGGCTCTGGGCTGCTGTGAGTAATACTTTCGGGGTGTTCACATGACAGCACGGTCTCTCCCTCTCCAGAAACCAGCCCGGAGGGTGGCTGTTGTTGTTGTTTTGCACTCGTGAGTCACTCCCAGCCCAGGCGGGAGCTGCCGCCGCTTCCCGGAGAGCCTCGGCGGCGCGGCACCCCGGTAGCCGGGAAGGAGCGCTGGGCCGGCGGAGCCGCGCGCCGTCCGAATTGAAACCGGTCGCTAAAAGCTCGGCGTTATTAACCCTGCCGGCGCGGGCCGGGGGAGCGGCGCGCCCTGAGCTCGTGCTCCCCCGGGAAAGTCTCCCGGGCGATGCGACGCGCCGGGGACGCGGGTCGGAGGGCAGCGCGTCGCGGGGGACCTGGCCGGCGCCGCCGAGAGAAACGCTGTGATTTTTCTCTCGGAGCCCGTCGAGCCCCGGAGCAGCCAGTTGTTGTCGCAACGCTGCTCCTTGCAGCGCGGTGCCCGTCCTCCCGGCCGGGGCGCTGAGCACCCGGAGGCCGCGTGGCCTTGGGAAAGCAGGTTTTTCCCGGTGCCTTGGGGAGGCACCTGGGCAGGGAGGGGAAGACGGAGGAAAAGCGCGGGAAGGGGGCGGCCGCGGCAGCACCCGGCCTGGGGTGCAGCAGGGACCCGCGCGGGACCCCGGCACGAGCAGGCCCCCCCTGACCTTGCCCCCCCCCCCCCCCCTTACCACTGCTGCCAGGAGGATGAGCGAGTCCAGCGCCAAAGGCAGCCAGGCCCTGGCTTCCAAGGGGGACAAGGACACGTCGGAGAAGAGGGGCCGGGGGCGACCCAGGAAGAAGCCACAGGTACGGCGAGATGCTCATCACATCCCAAACCGCTCCAAAGGCCCTGGCCAGGCCCCCTGCTGCCCCCCAGCCCCCCACATGCCCCAGGGAGAGGCTTAGGGGCCCCCCCCGGCATTTATAGTGCTCCTCCCCGGGCCGCAGCTGACCCTGCTCTTACCGACAGGCTAATTAAAGCCACATTAGCAAAAGCTGCTCAGAGGGATAAGGTGCTGCCAGAGCTGCAGTCCCATCCGTTCCCCCCCCCCCCCCCCAGTGCCCCAAAATGGGGGGGGAACTCTGCGCCCCTGCAGCCCCCGCGGCCGGCAGGACTGGGCCCTTCCCCTGTGTTTTACCGTGCAACGGCCCAGGGGTGGTTTGGGCTCTGGTAACAAAGTCTGAGATGTTTCTGGTTAAAGTGGGTCTGAAAAAAATAGGGGGAAAACCGGGGGGATGAGGAACAGCAGAAACCCATTAGCTGCTCCGGGGGGGGGTTCTCGGGGGGAAGCAGGAGGCAGCGGGGCTGAGACAGCGAGAAACCCAGCGGGACGGTGCTGCCGCGCTGAGCTCTTAATGCCTGGGGCCGGGGACAGGTCACCCGCCTGCCCGGCTAAAGGACGCGCGAGGCCGGGAGCGAAGCCAAGCCGAGGGCTGAGCCCTGAGCCCGGCGCGAGTTCCCCCTCGCTGCGGAGCATCCCGCGGCATCCCGGCGCTGCCGAGCGCCCCGGCCCGGCGCTGACCCCCCCCCCCGGCTCTCCCTCCAGCAGGAGCCCAGCGAGGCGCCGACCCCCAAGAGGCCGCGCGGACGCCCCAAGGGCAGTAAAAACAAGGCCGCCCCGAAAGGCAGGGTAGGTGCTCGGGGAAGGGCCGGCGCGGGAACGGAGAGCGTCCGGGGCCGATCTGCCCCCGCCGCATCCCGGGGTGGGGGGATGCTCGTCCCAGGGGATGCTCGTCTGGAGGGATGCTCGTCCCAGCGTGGGGGGATGCTCGTCCCAGCGAGGGGGGATGCTCGTCCCAGGGGATGCTCCTCCCGACGCCCGTGCAGGGAGGGAGAGCCGGGGGTGCACGTGTGCCTGTGCACACGCGAGAAACCTGTTTGCAAACCAACCCGACTCGCATCCTGCCCCCGCGCTGTGAGTCAGGGGCCAGGGCCTTCCCGCACCGCAGCAGTGACCCGGGGTGGGGGGGGAGACACTCAGTTGGGGCCACTGTGGGGTCTGGAGATGCCCCTGGGGTGATGGATTTGGCAGTCGGCAGGGAGGGAGGGAGGGAGGGAGGGGAAAGCCACTGGCAGTGGGGTGACGCTGCCTGCCACGGCGGGGACAAGGGAGGGCACAGACCCCCTCCGGATCAAAATGTCCTTTTCTTCTTTTTTTTCCAACCCCCCCCACCCCCTGGCCTGCTCAGAAAGCTGCAGTCACACCAGGGAGAAAACCACGAGGCCGACCCAAAAAATCGGTGAGTGGCCTTCTTCCCTTCCTCCTCCTCCTCCAGGGCCGCATCCCGGCAGGACGCCGAACGCTTTCCGCTCCCAGCAGCCCCATGGGGACCCCGTCCGCGCGGGGCGGGTGCCGCCAGGGCCGGAGGCGACGATGGAGCGGGAAGCGGCGTGTCCCGGCGGGCGAGCCAGCACAGGCCTGCCGGCACCGGCATTCCTGCCGCGTGAGCCGCCCCACCGTGATGCACTCCGGGTTTTTCATTATTTATTTTATTTCCCCCCCCCCCCCCCCGGGTTTTGCAGCCCGGCCGGTTGGGAGGGATTTGCAGCTCCCGGGCCCGGGCGCACCCAGCCGCCTCCTGCGTCACCCCGCGGGGCCACACGCCGGGGCCTGGGGGCGGCAGCCGCGGGGGCATCGCTGCTCAGCTCTCAGCGGGGCTTTCTCCCTTTTTCCACCTAAATTTCCTCGCAGGAGCTCTTCCAGGCAGGGCTGAGAACAGCTTTGTAGCCAGGGCTACAAACTGATTTTGTTTTTTCCTACCTGCGCTGCCCCTGGTGCAGCCCCAGCATCCTCCACCCGCACCGGGCTGCAGCCTGGCTCTTCCTCCCCAAACGGGCTTAAAACTGCCTAAAAACATGAGCAGCGCAGCCCCCGGCGCGGCAGCATGGGTGCCTGCAGCTGTGTGCATGGTGCACGCCTTGCACACGCCTTGCACACGCCTTGCACACGCCTTGCACACGCAGCAGAGCTCAGCAGCTGCAGCCGGGCTACGGTGCAGCATCAAGCACCCTTGCGGTTTGGGGGGGCTCCCTTTAGGCCCCCCCGGGTGTCCCCTGCACCGAGGTGCCAGCTCGGTCCTTCGGGTGCCGGGTGGCCCTGGCCCCCACCGCGGTGCCGGTGGCCTCGGCGGCCGCGGGGGCTTTTTTATGAATGGAGCGGGAGGAAGCGGAGGCCGCGGCTGAGTCACGCTCCCGCGCAGCCCTGACTCACCGTGGCTGGGGGGGGGGGGCCGGCACCCCCCTGCCCGGCTCCCGACCGCTCCCCCCCCCTCCAGCAGCAGCAGGACGAGGAGGAGGCAAACATTTCCCAGGAGTCGTCCGAGGAGGAGCAGTGAGAGCTCGGTGCTACCTCAAGCCCCCGCGGGCCCGGGGTGGGGGGAGCCCCGGCTTTTCCCCCCCGCCGCCGCGCCGCTCTCCCGCCCGGACACAGCAGCACTGGAATACAGCTCCCGCGCCCCTTCCCGCTGCCCCCCGGCATGGCGGTGGGGGGGGAGCCTTCGCCCTGCTGCCCCCTCCCCGCTTTCGTGCTGGCGGTTCGGCCCCGCGGGGAGGGGGCAGCAACGGCGAGACCCCCCCAGTGCAGAGCCATGCGGGGGAAAGCTCTGCTCCGGCCGCTGCTAACCCGGGATAACCCCCCTCCCGCACCCGGAGCTGCTCCAGCGGGTGCATCCCGCCCGGGCGCCGCCTCCCGTGGGCTTTTTGGGGGGGTTTTGTATTTTTTTCCTCCTTTCAGTCGCAACTACCTCTGGATATTTAAGTTCCACTCTCCGACCGCACCGACATGCTGCTGCACCGGCCGCGAGGGTCGCTCCCGGCAGGGGCCCCGCCGGCTCGGCTTTCCTTCCTTTCCTCGGGGTTTGGGTTGGATTTGGGTTTTTTTTTTCCCCCCTCCTTCCTCCCCTCCGGCCACACTGAATCAGCACCAAGCAGAGCCGGGGGCGCCGAGGGCATCGTGGGGTTTTTCTCCCAGTTTCGGGCTTTTTTTGTTTTTAGGATGATCTTAGGGATGGGGCTGCGCTGCTGCCGGGGGGGCGGCGGAGGGCCCTGCGCAGGGGAAAAAAGTTGTTTTTTTTTCTTTTTGGTCCACCGTTAACGACCTTTCGGTTTCCTACTCGCAGTTACTTGAATAAAACGTTTTATGGATGTTGGCGCCTCTCCTCCACGCCCCGCGTCGGGGTTTGGCTCATCCGGCCCCGCTGCCGCCGCTCCTGTCCCTGGGGCCGTTTTATTACGGAAAAAAGCCCGAGCTGCCGGTGATATGGCAAGGTGCCGCGGCGGCGAGGCCGGACCATGCCGCTCCGCCGTCCCGGGGCATCCGCGCTGCCACGAGTCCTCCCGGGCAGGTGCCCGGCGGTGCTTCCCACCGCCCCTGGCATCGCCCCGGCATCGCTCCGGCATCGGGCGCATCCGTGGGACGCTGCCGAAAGCCGCCCGGGCGCCGTCTCCTCCCTCCGCCGGCGGCTCCGTCAGGCCCTCCAGTCGCCGCGGGGGGGGCGGCGGGGCTGCGACCCCCCCCAGCCCGGCGCCACCTGCAAGGAGCACGGCGAGACGGGCGTCCCGAGTGGGAAACTCCAGCCGGGGAGCAGCGAAAGCCCCGTGGGACCCCGAACTGGGGTGGCCCCAGCCCCCCCCTCCCCGTTCCCGCGGTGCCTCCCGCTCCCGCAATCTCAGCCCTCCACTGCCCTCGAACCGCCGCCAACCGGGACGGCAGCTCCGGCCCGGAGCGGCCCGTGGGGCGTGCGGCGGGGGGGGGCTGCGGTGCCGCTAGCCGTAGCTCTGCAAAAAGCCGTTTTGCGTGAAACCGTAGCGCTTAATGCAAAAAAAATGCAAATAAAGGGGGGTTCGGCGCGGCTCACCCGGGCGCCCTCGGCCTCCACCAGCAGCTCCCGCTCGGCCTCCGCGGGCTCCTCGCCGGGGTCGTAGCTGTACATGGGCAGCAGGCGATGGCGCAGGCGGTCAAACCTGCGCGGCACGGCGCCTGAGCTGCTGCCGGAGCCCCCCCGGACCCCCCCGCGTCCCCCTGGCACCGCTCACCTCCTCCTCTTCCGCACGTACATCGCCTGCAACGACAGCAGGGGAAGGGCGGCTGAGGGGGGGCCCCGGCCGGCGTTTCGGCACCCGCTCCCCGGCGCCCGGCACTCACCACGGCCAGGACGCCGCCGACGAGGGTGATGAGGAGGAAGGGCACGAGGACGTAGCCCACCAGGGAGTCGCCGGGGACGCCGGGGGCAGGCGGCGACGTGGCGTTGCTCATGGCGGGCGCGGGCTCCTCCGCGCATGGGGCCGGCCCTGCCGGGGGGGCACCGGCGGGTGCCGCGGCACGGCAGGCTGCGAACCCACCAACACCCACTGGCGACTGCCGGCACCGGCACCGTCCCGAAAGCGGGAAGCGCCGCGAGGCTCCTGCACGGGACCAGCCATGAGGATGCACCGGGGAGAGGGGGCACCTGCCCCGGGGAGGGTGCACGCACCGGGGAGAGGGGGCACCTGCCCCGGGGAGGGTGCACCTTGGAGGGTGCTGGCACACAGGCACCCAGCATCATGCACGGGCCTGTGGCACCCCAGGGAGCTGCCCCCACCCCGTGAATCCCCCCACAACCCCTGCTCACCACCGCGGCTCCTTGGCTGCTGCGGGGGTCACTTCGCCGGCCCCTCCATCGCCCAGGCGGTGCCCTCCCGCCCGGGCTGGGCGCCCCGATAAGCGACGCGCGGCGGCCGCCCAAGGCTGCGAGGGAGAAGACGGAGCGAGATAAGGGAAGCGGGAAAGCTCCATGCACGGGCCCAAACCGGCAGGGCGCTGCCCCCCCCCGCAGGCCCCGGCTCCCCCCCCCACCCTCGCCCCCAGCCCTGCCTGCCAGCGCCCCGCGCTGCTGCAAGCCCTGCCCGCCCCAGGGCCCCCGCAGCTCTGCTCGCTGCCCCCCCCCCACTCGCCACCCCCTCCCCACTGAAGCGGGGCGATGCTGCACCCCCCGCACCCCCTTGTCGCATCACCACGCTCCCCGCTGCCCCCCCGCCCCCGTTTCGGCCACGCGTTGCTGCATCCTCCGCCACCCCCCCGCCCCGCAGCCGTGCACTGCTGCAGGCCCCCCCGGGTTACATCCTCCCCCCAGCCCCGGTCACGCACTGCCCACAGCACCGCTGCACCCCCCCCGGGGCATCTCCCCCCCATGCATGGCTGCAGCCCCCCCCAGCCCCTGCTCACCGTGCATGCTGCACCCCCCCCGTGCCGACCGTGCACCGCTGCAGCCCCCCCAGCCCCTGCTCACCGTGCACTGCTGCACCCCCCCATTGCACGTCCCCCCCCGCCCCGGCCGTGCTCTGCCCCATCGCACCCCGAGTGCCGCCGCGCCCCGCCCCGCCCCGCCCCGCCCCGCCCGCACCCGGAACCCGCGCGCGGCGCGTGACGGCGGGGCGGGGGCTGAAGGGGGCGTGGTCTGCAGGGGCGGGACCTATATGGGGCGTGGTCTGTAGGGGGCGTGGTCTGTAGTAGTGGGGAGCCGGCAGGGGGCAGCAGAGACCGGGCACGGGGGGGGCGGGGGGAGCTGGGAGGAGGACGAGGGGGAGGAAAAAGGAAGGAAAGGGAGAAAAGGATAAAATAAAAAAGAATGAAAGAGGAGGAAAAGGAGGAAAAGGAGGAAAAGGAGGAAAAGGAGGAAAAGGAGGAAAAGGAGGAAAAGGAGGAAAAGGAGGAAAAGGAGGAAAAGGAGGAAAAGGAGGAAAAGGAGGAAAAGGAGGAAAAGGAGGAGGGAGACAGGGAAAAAGAGGAAGGGGTGGATGGATACAGACCTGGATGCATGGATGGGAGGAGAGAAAGGCCAATAGGTAGGTGGATGGATGGACGGACAATCGGATGGATGGAGGGATGGACAGATGGCTGCAGGGGTGAGGGCATATGGGGGTGGGCAGGTGAATACCCAAAGAGACAGATGAAGGGATGGATGGATTGATGGATGGGTGAGGGATGAGTTCTTACCTAGATGGACAGATGCGTGCCTGGATGCAGGGATGGGTGGAAGCGTAGGTCCATAGGTGGATGGATGGATGGATGAGGTCTGTAGACGGATGGATGGATGGATGGATGGGCAGATGCATACCTGCATGGTGGGGTGGAGGGATGCATGGAGGGATGGCTTGAGTGACGGATGGAGGGATGAGTGGATGGATGCAGGAATGGCTGGAGGGGTGATGGATGGATGGAGGGATGTGTAAGTGCACAGCCAGATGACAGACCCACAGATGCCCAGAGGGAGGGCTGGGGGGCTGCAGGGGGCTGGGGGCAGCACAGGGTGGGGGCACGGGGATGGCAGAGGGGGCTGCTGGGGCTCCCCCTCCCCGGCTGGTGGCTCCGGGTGATGGTGGTCCCGGTTCTGGGCGCTGCTGCAGTGCCGAGGGTGCTGGGAGGGTTTCCGCCCCACGGAAAGGGCCGCAAAGCCGGGCAGAGCCCCCGGGCAGTGGGGCAGAGGGGCCGCAGGGCCGCCCTGCGCAGGGGCCGCAGGCGTAATCCGCTTTGCCCGCGCGCGGGACCAGATGGCTCCACTAAGCAGGTCAGGCGCCAGCAGGGATTTCCCAGGACGGCTCCTTCCCGCCAGCAACACTGGAAGGAAACCCAGGAAACCGGAGGGAAGGCAGCCGGTGCGGGGCGAAGGGACCGCGGCACCAGCGCCTCTGAAGGGGCTTCTCACCATCCCCAGCACCTCGTGGCCTCTTGCCAGGGGCAGCACGAAGCGAACCCCCAGCCCCTGCGCCAGCTGCCGCGACCATCAGCATCGTCTCGCAGCGAAGTCCCCTTCCGCATCACGAGCGAGGTCTCCAAGCCGCTCGGTCCCTGCGCGATAACGGCACTAACACGGGGAGGGAGAGCTGACGCTGTCAGCACCCAAGTTGCAAAGCACACTGCTGTCCGCGTTGGAGAAGACAGACACTGCTTTTGGATCACTGAGCAGGGGCCATTGGCTCCATCGCAGCGCAGCACGGAGCCAGGCAATCCCGCGCCTTCGCGGCCGGGAGGCAGCAGCAGCTGGTGGAAAGCCTCCCCGGAGCACCAACACAGTGCCCCGAGGCCGTGAGATCCTCTTCTGAGCAAGCTGGAGCAGAAAAGGTGCTCGCAGCCCGCTGCATGAGATGGGAGATGCTACTCATTTGCACATTTCCTTCCTAAAATCCACGGTTGCCATGCGTGGTGCCATCACGGGCTGGGACACAAACTGCTAACTAAGGCAATACAAGCAGCAAACACAACCAATAATTAGTACTGGGAGAATTTGGGAGAAATGGCACCAGCAAAGCTAACCCCAACGAGGGCGGACACGGGAGATGACGGATGCTGGCTTTCTCCATAAAGGTGGTACCCAAAGACACCTACCAGCGGAAAGCAGAAGGCAACTCCCACACAAAGGGCTCCCAGTGAGGACTTCATAGGAGAAACAGGTCTGAGCAGCTTCTGTGAATTCGTACCACTTCTGCTCCCCAGTGCTCTTATTCAGGATGAGAAACATCTCAAGGAGGCTAAGCCATGCCTTAAAATTCACCCCGTTTTACCGCACCCCGCTCAGACAAGCCCTACTCGATTCCACCGATCGCGACGCCCCTTCAGTTTTCTCCTCCAGGCTGTGGACGTACCAAGCCACTTCAGAGAGAGCTGCCTCCTCCAGTGGCATTTTATGGCCCGTTCCCCCGAATGTGCGAAGTTCGGTATCTGGGTAAGAGCGTTAGGAAGGAGAGAGACCACACAGTGAGCAGAGCCGTGTGTGAAATACTGGCGTGTTTATTGGTTGGCACTAGATTACAGCCTACACTCTTGTCAAACTTGCATCCACAGGTTTTTTTTACTTTTTTTTTTACTTTTTACTTTTTTTTTTAAGACAGTGATGACCTCCCCCTTGCACACAACTCAAACAGAGGAAACACCTTCAAAAAGAAAGGAACTGCACTCTCAAATGCACCAGCCCCGATTGCCAGCCGCTGTAAATGAGCACAGCTTCCCAAGTGCCAGGCTGGCTCCCATCAGCTTAAGGTCTGGCTCAAAACACACTAAGACTCGCTTAGAAAGTGGGACGGGGTTTTGTAACGATACCGCAGCCGAACGCGGAGTGGAAAGAGAGCCCTCTGTTCTTTCTGAAACACTACAGATGAGAACACCAAACTTAGGCAGGTCTATACTAAACTTGCCAGCCCAGTCTAAACAGGAACAAAAGAGAACACCTGCATTATTCATAGGCTCAAGCTAGGACCTGATCCTTAAGGAAAAAAAGTCTTCTACTGAATGAATTTGACTTTGAACAAAGAGGTGCCGTAAGAAAGAACAAACCCAAGTCACTAAGAAAAACGATCAGCTGAAATGCTAGATCTCCAAAGTGCCCTTGAAGTTATAAAATGTTTCTGAAAACCATTTTTATTTAACGTGTCGCAAAAATGTTAACTTTACCCAAAGACTAGAAACACAAAGCATTGAGTTAGGAACAAAAAAATAAAATGAAACAGATTATGGGAATTGCATGTCCAAATCCATCTAAAATTCATGGAGAATTGAGCATGTAGCTTCCCAAGCTTCACTGAAAATCTCAGGCTTCTTTCAATTCCAATAGATTGGCAAGTTTGTTCTCTACATCAGTTTCTCCTCCTCTGAACTTATTTGACATTTCCATTTGGAAATGACAGCTGAACAGCAGCAGCACCATAGCCTCACGGATACATCCCCATCAAAAACATCAATTCATAACGTTGGCACGAAACCTCAGGTCAGCACTAACCACGCTCTGCTGCAGCGGGTGTGCACCACCACCCCGGTCCTGGATACTCGAGCGACTCAGAAATAATCTACAATGTTTAGAAAGCATTTCCCAGAGGGACGGCTCACGTTGGCAGTATCAGCTTGTTCTGCCAACCGCAGAAGAAACCAGCCGAAGAGGTAAGTGAAGGTCGGTACCTGGACTGGTATCACACAATCTTATCCTTGGTCACGAAGGTAAGTTCAAATGTACCATCTCATGCAGAGCCATATACAGACACCAGCGAATAAACAGAAAGACAGCGCACAGTCAAAGACCCATGGCTTTGATCTCGGAGGTATCGTGGTTAGATAAGGAATGGAAAAGCCTAAGACAGTTATGCTCAGACTTACTGACATCCAGCTTGGGCTGTTTGTGCAGTGATGTACCCTGGTCGTCTACTCAGTCTGGGACTCTGTGCCCTCAGCTTGGGTATCCCTCCCCAAAGCGTCACTCAGGGTGTTTACGAAAAGATTATGCAGAAAACACAAGGGTGATAGCTTCAAAAACTCCTGACTTAATAAATACAAAGTATGACATACAGGAAGTTTAGGATTTCCCAAGATCAGTTTCAGAGGCAATTCTAGATCCAATTTCTCAAGTATAACTCCAAAATTCTCACTTTCCCACAAAAGAAAAAAAAAAAAGAAAAAAACCCCATCAACTAGCACCAAAAAGAGATTTAAGAATCCCCTAAAATACATCTTTAATCCAGTTAACTGTTCTTTTCCACCCATCTACACCTCTTTCGTAATTATGTACAGACCTCATGACAATATACCCAATAAAACACTACACATATCTACACACCACCTCCCATCCCTGAAGCCACGAGCTCTCTCCAACCGTAACCAAATCCCTCCCAACGCTGAGAAAAGAAGAGGCACGATGCTCCGGTGAGGAGCGCGGCAGAATCCCGCCGGCGCAGCCGCTAGACGATGCTCTCACCGAGCAGGAAGGACGGAGCCAGGAGGGAAAGGCCGAGCCATTCAAAAGTGCCACCGCAGCGGTCAGTGCGTTATACAACGCTGTTAATGCAATTATCTTTATAAGAAAAGAGTTCCTCAAATACACTTTCTCACTCCGAAGTTCATTTCAGCGTGGCGGTCCAAGATGATGGAAAACACCCGGCGTGGGAAGCATCCTTCCGCCAGCACGTGCTGTGCAGTACCGAGTTGGGCATGAAATCTGCACGCTATCTTCACCCTAGAATAACTCTCAAGTTCCTGAAGCAATAACCTTAACATCTGCTACTAACCCAACCAAGCAGTCTGCACACAAACGTTTCGATCTCTCCTAATGCGTGCTATATACAGCCGCGATACTTGGGGCGTCCATCACCACTGCTGCGATTGCTGAACCTTTCGCTGCCTGCAGGGAGAGCAAACCTAACAGGTCCATTCTGCGGAAAGACCAGCTTCCAAACGTCCTACTTGCAATAGTAATCTGATCTGTTATATCTATTCCTGTCATTTTTAGCACAGTTACAGAGAGCTCAGCTTGGACCCGGGAAAAGCAGCAGCAGCAGTTACGCTTTCTGCAGGGTGTCGAAGTGCTCTGTCTGCACTAGCCGACTGTCTGCACCAGTTCTGGAGGCTCTGTCACAATTAACACGAGTCCACGCTAATTTAATTTTCCTGGTGCAAGTTTAGCTAGAGAGTCCAACACATTTTCAGCCCCAGCCCTCCTGAGAATCACCACCAGCCACAGTTTCCATCCAGGGAAAGTTAAATATTCAAACACATCTTTCACAAACTCCCGGATCACCCACATCCGACAAGAGCGGATGCTTTGCACAGGTGCAAACATTGCATCTGGCTGTCTGGAAAGCATAAAACACATCCATATGGTATAAAATCGTGTCTTTGAGAATGAGCAAGAACATTTAAAGTTGTCGAAACTGGAGGAGGTAAACGTTCAATCTGCGCAGCTTCAAACATTTTGCTCTTCTGAAGCAACCAGTGTGCTGCAAAATGGCGAGCAAATATTCTCTGCGTGGAAAACTTGAGGCAGAGGCCCAGCGCAAGTGCTAGAATTGGGAATGAAAGCGAAGATTCCTGACATTCCCTACCCACATTTTTAGCCACTGAATACTTTGTCTCTGCACAAGGGAAAAAGCAACATTCTAACACATTCCAGTCCCTTTCAATTTTTCAGTTAATAGAGTTTGCTTTAAGGCACATTCAAGATCACACTGAATCAAGCTGCCTTCTTGCTCGGCAGAAATCTTGCGGGAGGTGCATGCACTGCTCGTCTGTCTAGCTATGAGGGTTGATGTTAATATTTCAATTCCAGTTCCTTGCTAGACCTTGAAACAAAGGTTCTTCAGACCTGAAGATCCCCTCTCTTACCTTCTTCTACAGCAACTCGAACGCCGGCCATCAGTCCCTCGGCAGCAGGGTGTCTGGGTGCAGATTTCCACACCGGTCGCTGCTAAGCTCCCCGTGCAGGATCGCTGGAGTACATCCCCACCGCAGCGTGACGCTGCTACTTCACCGCCAGCATCACGCAACCTTTCGGGCTGTGCTGCACCACTTTGGAGAACGTGCCTGCAGTGCTAAGCTGCAGTCGAATCTACGTAAGAGGAAGGAACCAAGTTTCCAAAATGGAAGAAAAAGGAAAAAATTCCCAAAGGATGTCTTTTTAAAAAAATGCAAAAGGACAGCGCATGCAAACCCTCCTCTGTCTGTGCCACCTTCCGACCACAGACCAAGTCAAGAGATTTTATCTGAGGAGAGCCCTGACTGGGATTCATTTATTTGCAAATCTAACAGTTTCTTATAGTGTAACGTACAAAGAACAACTCAGTTAAATCATAGCATGTTTTCTATCAAGAACCACCAGACACTCCAAGTATTTCTTCCACCTTACCTTACCTCACTTACTACGAGCAAGGGATGGAGGGAATAAATAGCAAAACTTTAACAAGCCAGGTATACTCTCCCCCCCACCCCTAATCTGATTCAAGCAGCAGCTTTTAAAGACTCATTACGAAGTGTCCCTCTGTTAAAGCCCATACTTTAATCCCCTTATATTAGGTTTCAATTATAGTTATTGGTTAATGGCGTTTATCAGTAATATCAGTCTATTACTTCAGCTTTGTCTAATAGCATTAAATGTAAACAAGTTAGCTGACCACCAGCAACTTCCGATTTATCTTTTTTGCCAGAGGCAATGCAACTGCCTCACGCTTACTAAACAGCCTAATTCAGACACCCTTTTATAGATGCATCTCAGCACACTTCAGCTGTAAAACCACGCAGCGGCTACCTGCCTCCTTCCGCGAGCTCAGAGTCGTGAGAAAGCAGTATTTACCCTACCCGACGTGCGTGGCACAGCAACTGGTAAGCAGGATCGCTATCCATATTCTGCCTCTCTTTTAGTTACCACTGCATCAGTCCTAAAGAGTTTTTATAATTTAAAGTCTAATGCATTTTGAATTTGAAAAATTACCATGCCTTTACTTTACAAAGTCGGCAGTAGCTCAAAGCAATATTTGGCCAAACAATACACCTAGAAATGCGAATGTTTGGCATCTGCCTCTCTAAGAAGTTACTGCAGCTCTGAAGAAAACAGCAAGGGTTTTCTGAGCTCTGGCAGAGGAGCTTTGGCTAAGCAGTGAGACAGCACAAAACAGCTCTGCCAGCTCTGTTAAGAAGTAGAAATACTATGCAAAGATAAAGGAGGTACAAGCCACCCCTGGCTTTTTATAATACTGTGTTTCCCTCATCTCCAGTAAACTATTGTCTAAAAATAAACAATCCATCTTTGTAAAGAGACCAAAGACATCTTTGTGAAGAGACCAAAAGTGCTTTCTTGTTAGCAGCACTGAATGCCATTTTTCAGGAAGAAAGGAAAATACACCCTCATTTAACTCTTTTCGGGGCATCTCCAGGGAAAATCCATTACCTCCTGGGCCTGGCAGTGCCACAATCTCCAGTTTTGTCATAAATCGCATTACGCCTCTCATAACCAGTCACGAGCATTAGCATGTACAGTAGTGTGGCACATCTATTAAATAAAATGGAAAAGCTTCACTGAACAGAGAATGATACTTATTTTCAACTGAACTGGTTTTTGTCCTTTTAAAATGTGCTTTTGAAAAGCCCCCCTACGTGAGCCAAGTCAAATTTGCAACCAAAAACCATTTTACAGCAACAACTCCAAGACTCTCCTGTATTGTATAGTATCTACTGCACAAGACTTCTAAACTGATGTTATCCAATGCACAGAAATTGCTGTTCCACCATAGCTAAGCCACATTTGAGAGAGACTTCCTAGAGCTTGTATATAAAATTTCAGCTCCACTAAGTTTAATTACATTTGGCACTATACTGCAGAGGGGCTTTCACCTGCCTCTCGAGTTTTAAGTGTCAGCTAAAACCATCACAAAAGCATGGGATCTGACAAACGTGCTCGAGAAAAAAAAAATCAAAAAGCAGTAAAGGCATTAACACCCCAGGGGCATCTTCCTTTTTCTCCCATGTCACAGTCAACAGAATAGAGCAAATGCCGGTACAGCAGCCACGCAGCATCAGCTTAAACCACCAGCTAACACCGTACTGCCACAGCAGCAATGCAAGCCGGCCTGTCAAACCCCTCAGTGACAGAGGCCAGATTATTTTAGGTATTTTGAGGTTAAAAGGGACACAGTGCGCTTAGTGTGATTTAAGTGCTGAATGTGCTTCCCTTCTCCCATTACAGACTCAAACGCGTTTAAAAGCCCAGATGGCAGGATGCGGCTCCTCTGGACAAGGATTTCTAACTTTGACAACACCAGAGGAAGTGAATCACTGTTCAGAAGTGGAAACTGCTCAAAGAATTTCCCTAAAATAAGTAGCATGTCTCCCTATTCCTGTTACGTCACTACTGATCTTGCAACCCTGAGGTCCACACGTAGGTGCACAGAGAAATCTAGTACTCAAGTGTTTCAAGAGCCAGTAATTTCCCCCCTCCCTCTTTATAGGCAGACCTGCTCCTCAGTAGACCACCACCAAAGTGTCCTTGTACGTACAAGGAACACATGGACAGCTTGCTCTAAGAACTGATTTCAGAGAACTAAGACAATCACACCAAACCTGCAATTTTAGGGTGACAAACAAACTTGCTGCAAACTCAGGGGATTTCTAAACAAAGCATAGAAATTCCTCTATTTCAGTTAGAAAACACCCACGAATATGCCAGTGCCAAATGAGAGAGAAGCTATGGTGGAAGCCAAACACAGGACATTTGCCTTGATCGGAAAGCTGAAACACATCGTAATGCTCGATGTAAGGGGTCAGTCTAGACACTACATAGTTTGAGGTAAGAACTCCACAATTTCCAAAACCAGCTCAGTAGCACCAGTTTTAGCTGGAAGTCCAAGTCTAATCCTACAGGTGGTTTTAGTAGTTGGTCAATGACACTGGCCCTAAGCAGTGTAATGAAGCTGGCGCTGGTCTCCACTGCAAAACCCAACGAGCAGGCCACCTCTAAAACATTTTTGTCACGGTAGTTTGATTGTCGGTCCCAAACCAATTTAGGCATAATTTTGGATAAAATCGCTTAAACGGATAGGTCATGTAGCTGTATCAGTTATTACAGAACCACCTCAGATGCTGAGGAAGATGGGAACTCGTGCGGTGCAGGAGGAGATTTAGGAAGAACAGGAGCCGGGCCCGTTTGAAACACGCGTCTGTTGAATAAAGACTAGCTCTACCCCAGGAGCTACTTCCAGTTAAGAAGGCATAATATCAGCCACTCAATGTTACTGTGTTAACAGCATCAATTCATGCCACATTAAAACACTTTCTTGGCACAATTTATTTTTCTGACCCAAACAAATAAGCCATTAGCAAGTCATTAACAATATTCTACCCTAAATTGTCAGTTTAACAGCCCTGTAAAAACATTTTTAGTTTTAAAAACAAAAGTGTGCATGCTATTGATATTAAAACTGCAGTTACTCTTTCAGGAGTACCAGCTGTTTTGTTGCAAAGCATTTTCAACATACTAATCTGTACAGTAAAGACAAAAGAAACCTCAATTGAAGGCAGTAGATGGCTGTGTTAGGTGCCACTCACGGCTTGGTAACAGCGGACTGCATGAATTTCTTACACATTTCCAGATACAGAATTCAAGCCCTTTTGAGAGTTTGGTTCAGGCCGATCAGCACAGAGTAAGAAAGGACTGTACATTCGTCTCTAAGTTGAAGTGAACTGAACTGGTGTAATTTAGGCTCAATTCCAGATGCTCGGTTTCAAGCTACTGCTTGAATAATGCCTCTCAGCTTTTTCTTATGCATGGTTTTTCATGTTAGTGATCACTGGCACTGCTTTTGGCCTTGCTACTCCACACTGATGAAAGCAGGGAGAACAAGTAAAGGAACAGAATAGGATCTTAAAATGAACAGCTTCTTGCCAAACCGGCAAGGATACCATTCCCCCTAGTCCCAGGCTCCATGGATATTTCTATCAGATTTTCATATGTAAGCGCTTCTCGGGAAGAGAGAACACTCTGGAACAGTGAGTATTTATTAGAATATTTTTCGTTAAATAAAGAGAAAAAGAGTACTGCAGATTTAATTTCACATCTTGGCTATGCTCTGACAATGGAGATGTTACTGAATTCAGCAACTACCTCTTGTCCCAAGCCAGGGATTAATTAATGCCCCTCCCAAACGTGTACCTGTCCCAACCCACCCCCCAGCCCCAACCCTTCCCATTTTATTTCCCAACTAGACAACACTGTTGGCAAATCAAGACAGCATGAAACTTACATCAATAAAAACAACAAAAAGTGTGAAGTGTGCCAATGCATCAGGGGAACTACCCTACTCAACGGTGTACTTCTCCAGCTAGCATCTCTGCTCGGGAGTCAGTTGTACCTTTCACGGAGGGAGAGGTTAAACATTCGGAGCATGCTCCACGGTGCAATTGCAAGTGCTGCAGAACCACAGGACAAGAGATTGAACACCTGAATTTTTCCCCCAGGACTTCTTTTCAGGGACACACACAGTTATCCAACCAAGGGTTCGTGCAATAACACTCAGTAAGTACAATCCGATGCTTTAGCACAAATTACAATATCCAGTTCAGCACGGTATAAGGCATGTGGACAAGAAGAGACATCAGCAAAATGCAGCAGGATCAGCAGAACAGCATTGGTGATTGACGCTCCAGTTTGTCAGACTTTGACCCCACTCTGAATCCCTGATTCCTACCACATACAAGGAAATTCAGTTTCTACCATAGCGTATCTGAGGCTATTTATTTTTGGCCAAGTGATAAAGACCAATTCCTTTTGTTTCACTGTGATGTAAAAGCAGAAACATTGGCGGAAGCTGTAGGAGAAGCAACTGAGCAGCAGGGATGTCTGCAGGTGATCAAATCTCTGCCCTCAACTTCAAGTGTCACTGCGCTAAATTGGGAGATACTGAAAGGGGAGTAAACTGGCCCAGCCACTAGCACTGTCACAGAATGTGTATTTTTAAAAAACAGAACAAAAGGCAAAACAGATTAATTATGAACCCTTCTTTTCAGAAGCAGACCAGGATTAAAAAAATTCCTGCAAAATTAAAATGTTAGATTCTCCATCTAAAAAAAAGTTTATACATATGCGCTGAAAGTGACCAACACACAGGTCTGAACAGCACCTTACAGTACAGACTAAGACTTAAAGAGCTGATCTCACATTTGAAGTCTTTTAATTAAAAAAAAAAAAAAAAAGTGGCTATGGCTGGGATGACACGAACGGGACACTTCAGAACACAAGGCAGAGGCGAAACTGGCAGCCTCGCTCTCCAGGCCATGGAAGCGATGTAAGGGGAAAGGGGCACTTCATGCACAAAATGTATTTTACAAAATACATATCCAAAAAAGAAAAGGAAAAAAAAAAAGCTAACAAAAAATCCCACCTTGCACTAAATTGCAGCACTCTTAACACTTGCTCTGCCACAGGCTGCTGCCCATGCCTTGTTTGATAGAGGAGGCATGTGAAAAAGGGGAGGGGGGAGGGAAATCCACATTTCAGTCTATTTTTCAAAATTTCTCTCATAGGGACGTCTTCAGTCATCTGATGTCAGACACAGAGCTCTCAGAGTACGTCGTGGTCATGACGGGAGTGCCGTTGTTTGCCAAACAACCTTGCCTCAAGGTTTCAAAATATGAGGCCTGCACTGGTTTATGATACTGCAGAACTTTTATGGCATCTTCTATTTTAAACCATTCCCTTTTCCTTCCTGTGGGTAAAAAGAAAAATCAGTAGATGGAACAAAATGATGCTATCCTTAAGATGCTTAAGTTTGCTGTTGATTAGCTTTCAATCACTATTATGCGTACTAATGCTACATGATTAATTCCAGTCCACAACAAAGTGTCAGTTCAAAACAGCTAGGAAACGTTCTCTCAGCATGCTCTGATCTCACAGCAGTTTAAGGGCCACCTACTCCAAGTACCACACTGTTGGCTCCGCTATCCCCAGGACAGGTATCTATCATCAGAGCCTGACCACGATTTTTTTTTTTCCTTCTAGGAAAGCTGCAGTGGTGCGCCCTTTACTTGTTTTGAAGACCACCTTCACAACGATTCCAGCTCCCTGAGGAAGGGTAAGCCGACGTGCTTTGTCTGCATGGAACCAGCTAATGCTCGCAAGCACAAAGAGCTTACCAATATTGACAGAGTCCTCCCAGTCTTCCAACACTTCTGTGACGATAAGTACGTAAACATATGTTCTGTGTTTCCTGTCCCGATTCTAGAAGGCAAAGTGAAAAATGATGACAAAGCTGTCAAAGGGAAAAGGGGAGAAGGCACATGGGACATGGTTGCTTCACCATAATGTTACAGTACCTTACATGCAGTTTCCATCACATTACAATCAGTTCTTAGCTATTAAAAACTGTAGTGTTTTAAAAGAGAGGTCTGAAAGCATTAATAGGGATTACAACCAAAAAGTCTAGTTCCTGTTCTGTAAGGCAATATTTGGCAGATGGATATGTTTACAAACCAGTTCCTTAGCTGGAACAACCAAGAAACATTCTATTTCTTAAACTTTTTCTTCTATTTACGCACAACTCTAAACAGCTAAGTGAAATAACTGTGAGAAGAGCTAAAAATGCCTGGTACCTGTCAACTATGCATCTCACTAGTACTCACCATGTGTCACAGCACTCTTAATAGCTGGGCACACACACACGTCACCAGGTTGCAGGGTCCAGTTTGGCAACTGGTGATCAGAGGCGCTAAAAGAACAAAGGAGAGCCACTGCTCCCCACTTGGAGGGTGGCATTTTTTTTACAGCAAAAAAGGTATGAATGCACTAGAACATTCACTGTTACACTAGCTTATCACCAATAATTCCAACTGAAATGGAAACTGCAGATGACTAACATCACTGAAAAGATCAGCATACATTTTTATTTCAACATGGAGTTTTATCTTTTTTTTCAAACAAGTTACTAGTTTACTTCACAAATTGGGAAGTGATTTTTATTCCAAGATTACTTTTGCATCAAATTTTACAGTCTCAAACAACATCCAAAACTTACCTCAAAAATTCCCACTAGTCTTCCTAACGTCCCTTTCACTCCAGCCTATGAAAAGTGCAAAAAGAAAAACAGGCTTTTATAACAGTTTAGTACATATTTCCCTGTTTGTTGTACAGCAGCAGTTCCTGTAAAACAGGAAGCAAATGTTGTAATTCAGTTAATCTGAAAACAACAGTCACAAGAGAAAGTACACAACTGTCATGAGCTCTAACCATGCAGGCATTCCAGTCTTTTTTGTTTGTTTGTTTGTTTTAATATATTCAAACCATCTTGGATTCAGTCTAGAGGTAAAAAAACAATTTGACAAGTTACTAATTGCACATCAATATAGCCTGAATGACCAGAATCTCCTCTATAGGTTATTATAACCTGAACATGGATAAAGCTTGCTTTGGGGATTAGCAATTTTACTTCCTTAAAGTTACACTTTAAGAAAATAACTGTAAGGTATATGTAAGACATCCACTTATACCATCAAAGCAACATGACAGCTTCCAGATATTCCAGCAATGTCTTATATGTATTTGAAGCAAGCTAACTGAGGGTGAGCAAATACTTGGAAAAAATACAAGTATAAAATACTTCCAAAGCTGTTAAGCAGCCTGGATAACAGGAACAACACTATTGTTGATATGCCACAAAATGCAGATGCAAACTGGAAGAAGGCTTTTGAATCATATGCAGACACAAATCAAGAAGAGATGTGAGTAACAGTTTTGTCTTATATTTGAATACTACTCAGTAACTACCCACTTTATGTGATTTGATGTCACTTTTTATATCTCTACTCATCACTGTGGCTCAGTCACTTCCTCAAAGTGCCATTTCTCCCCTCTGTTCTCTGGTGCTTGCATCATGCATGAAAGGAAAGTGTCATCCCACTCTCCTCCCCCCAGATCCCTCCTTTTTTTCCAATAATTTTCTTTCCCTTCTTCTTACGATTGTAAATGCTTGGAGCTCAAGTGCTACAGACAAGACCAGATTTCACTCCATTACTTAATTGGTTTGAAACAACACACACAATCTGGCACACAACCCAGCCACATTAGGAAGGTAAATTCAGCTGCCATCTCTGGCAGCTGGAACATATCCCAAACAGTTCATGAAAATAGTGCCTCTACTCTTAGAGCCTAGATATATAGACCTGAGTATATGAGGATTTTTTTTTTTTTGGATGAGGGGAACTAAATGTTTAACAATAAGGCAAATTCTCTTTCCTGAGCAGCTGAGATCCCCTGTTTCCCGCTCGTGCAGCTACTAACCAGTCGCATGGTTTTAGAAAGGAACAAACTCTTAATAATTAAAAGATTTTACTGGTTAAGTTCCCAGCCTAGTAAATGAACACATACAGAGACCAATATAAGCCAGAGCACATATCACTATTGCTCCTATTAGTAAAACTGCCCCCAAAGGAGGGAGGGATGTGTAACTCACACTACTACAAGCATTCATAGAAATCTAATTCCTTCTGCAGCATGCTACCTGATCTCTGCTTCTAGGAAGGAGCTTTTCAACTGAAGTTTTTATGTTGTTTTTGGATGCAAAATTTATCGTCTCATCAGTATTTCTGACATTCCCTTAAACCTATAGGTGGGCCACTGACTATTAACCACAAGGCTATTTCTGGAGTCAAACAGCAATTCCGTGAAGGTCAATGTACGCATGTATGCGTACACTACCGCGACTAGGACAGATAAGTGATTCTGACCTTTGCAGATGAGTGATTTTACCTCATCCGCAAAACTGTTGCTGCTAACCTGGACTAATCTCTCTCAGAAGTGGACTGGAAGGCCAATATGTCAGAAGAATTTCATTCAAAGAACTCCTTCAACAATCTCAAATGGCTTTTTTTTTTTTTTTTTTTTTTTTTTTTTTTTTTAAGATAAGCAGCCATATCAATCTGTCATCAGTAACAGAGAGGAACACAAGGCTTCCACCATCACAATACACACACACACACATATATGTATATATAAAGGTGAAGTGTAATCAAATGCTCTAGGTAAAGAACTGTCTTAAACCAATTCTCTTCACTTGTTCCCAGAAAAGGAAAAGGTCACAGTATTCTGGCCAATACACTACTGTTCTCCTTACTTCCCTGCAAGGGCACTGACTCAAAAGACAGGGATCTTGTTACTATGGTTTAGCAAACTCTCCAACCTGACTAGAAACCAAGTAATTTATCTCCAAGCAACTGGTCAGCCTGGAAACTAAGCAAGAATACTGCACAGCCAACATCCCAAGAAGCTTATTCACAGCTCTAAAACTGTGGTTGAACCAGTAAAGGCAGGTGAGTAGCCCTTCCTTTTGTTCAGTCTCTGTCTGCAAACCAACATCCACCTCCTCCATTCTGCCTAGTCTTAGTCACTCAGAAAGGCACAAAGAGTGTACAAATACATTCTGGTTGGAAAACCATGTTGAATTATTGTTAAGCAATTCAAACAAGTGCTAAGGTTTTCTTCATATATGAATTTACTCTATACAGTGGTTATTGGATCATAAATTAATGGTTGGATTCAAGCAAACATCAGACTGAGTTCATAATGAAAATGAGAAACACTAAAGCCTTACCAAAGGCCATGAAGTATATCAACCGTTAAATCCTTGAGTCCATTAACTCTCCTACCCAATTTTACTCTCTAATGGATTTTAAAGACAACGTATTCTCCTACAGGACTTCCAATCTGGACTGCTGATTTGATAGTTACACCCAGATTTTTGATAAAGCACTTAATTTACACCCAAATAGAAAAGCAATAGTCTCTGTATAATAGTGACTTTCCGAAATGGAGCATGAGAAAGTGGAATTCACAGTTTTCCGTGAATTTCTAACATAAAGTTGCCCAATAAATCTGTGAAAAATATCTATAGTCATTATCATTAACAAAGACAGCTAGAAACTGACTCAGAAAACTGCCAAGCTCATCTTACATCAAATTCCTTCTTTCCTATGGGCCAACACCTCAGCACCTTCCCCAGTCATCTTCACTACAGGATAGCGAGCATTTTCTTGGAAAGTAAAAAGTACAGTCAGACTCATGCAGGACAGGAGCTGGACCTAAATCTTAATTTCCCCTACATGACTCAAAAGATTTTCTCGTCAGTAGCAAATGCATTGGCAATTCTCTGTCCTCATGGGCCGCAACAGTAAACTTCTGCCAGAAGCAGCACGATTTATTTGGGCACGTGTTTCCCCACCAGGCGTTAGAAGTACTGCACACGGAGTCTGTGCTGCGATCCTCAAAATACACACACGTCCTAGGAGGACACTGTTAAACCTATTAACAAGGGGTAGAAGAGCACCAGCAGCAACTGTTCTGTCTGCAGGTGTGAAAATAAAGCAAATCAATCAAATGACAGCATTAGTCTGTAAGAGGCATGCTCAGGTATAAAAGACAGGCAAGATATGCAAAAAGAGCTTCTTTTTCACTGCTCTGAGCATACGAGAGACCCAAATGAGTTTCCAGTGCTTAAGGTAGTCCTCACTGGGAGGAAAGATATACCTGGCAAGAGTATATTAATTTCAGCAATATCCAGCTGCCAAAAAACAGCGCGCACATCTTCAAATCGCTGCTGCATGCCCGGAGGGGTGGGATGGGCACTTAGGAACAAGGAACAAAAAAAATCTAGCGGAAATGAAGCTTTACTAGTTCTGCTGCTCATGGAACAACTTGTTTTAATAAAGAAAAATTACTGAAGACATCCAAGAACAGCAGGTTCAGGTTTCAAAGCTGAAAATAAGTTTGGGTCAGATGCAAAAAGCAGCCTGCAGCAACACCATCTGTTCCTAGGGACAGCTTTTATTTCCTTCCATCTGAGCTAAGGAAAATGTGGGTTGGAATTTCAGTTATTTCACTTTGCTCTATTAGGCTCAAAGCCTGCATCTACCATAGATTACTGCTGGGCAAGAGGACTGTGGTAAAACACCCAAATTTTGCTCCAATACCTGTACTCCTAAAGGTAGCAAGTCATACCAGTAAAGACTGCTAGCTTCGACAAGGTCTAGAGACATTAATTACAGACCTAGGAGGCAGATCTTCTTGCTACTTTTATTGTATGTCCCAAGGAGGGTTGTATCTATTTAACCAATTCTTTACTGCATTACAACTAATACAAGCATTTTTGAAAGAGGTGAAATATCATCACCACAGACTGAAGAACTTTCGGATGTTGCACTCATTTTTATAAAGTAGACCTATACAAGGTAATAGACAGCAGAGAACTTGGTCCAGTATTTGCACTGAATATTCCTAAATCTAGGAAGAGCTAAACACTGAATTATCTCAATCATTCATCCATGGTCCGTGCACTGGTATTTCAAAAATATATAGGTCTTCCCATTTTAGCACCAAAAGATATCAATGTCCATATTCTAAATCACTGTCAAAATACATGAAACAAAAGACAATTTATAAAGCCTACCTAAGAGCAAAAGTACAGTCTAGTCACTAGATCAAACTACTCTGACAATATGGACTATTTTTGATATTGGCATCAACTGCCTATTTGATCACAGATCAAGCACAATTTCTCTGCCTTCTAGTTCCCATGAAGAGAGCAAGACTAATACTCCCCTAATTTTAAAGAATTTGACATTTGCTAAGTATTTAAAGGTCAGGATGTGAAAGATGCTGCAAATGCAAAATGGATTCATGTTTAACAGACAAATGTGGAGGCTTTCTTCAAAGTCATTCTATAAGTTTAAATTAAAGCATCTATTTCTTCAATACATTCCTCACCAGTTGCTCACACCCATAAAAAAACCCCTTCTTATCCCTAACACAAAATTAATTTTGGGAAGAGAATGCAACAGCAAAAAGCCAAGAATGAAGAAGCAAAAACTATATGATCTTGGTACTAGTATTTACTGTTTCAGAAAGGCATATAATTTTTTCTAGAAAGTGAACCTTAGAATGTACCCGAGTTTGCAGCTACACAAGACTGACATCACTTCCAACAGTCTGTCAGAAGTAAGCAGCTTTATTCTATAAAGACTACTCTTACTCAGAGCTAGCATGCTTATCTACTGTCATTTTGCCTACAAAGACTGCCCAAGTCCTCAGTCACTTCAAATTTTATGCACACAATTGCAAGCATGACAAGTGTTGGTACCTGTCTACTTTAATACTTCTACTGGTACAGATTAATACAGATAAGGACTACCTCAAACTAGGACAAGGACTTTTAACTCAAACTGGGACAAAGGAATCACAGGTGTCACTCAGAATCAACATTTCATTTTCAGAACAGTCATTCTAAAATTTTGAAAACTAGGAAAAGGTGGAAGTCAGATTTCCTTACATAGCAATTATTCCAGTGATACCATGTATAAATGCAAACACACACGATGAAATTAACACAGTGAATGCAGAAGTTAAGAATCTCAGTTTAAGGAAGGATATTTTAAAGAGAAAATATACACCATGCAAAAGAACAAACTGCGAAAGAGAGCCTACTGTCATCTCCAAAGACCACAAGCAACTGAAAGTGCAATGAGCCCTTCCACCTCTTCCAACTAGCTCTGATTAAATGGAAAAGCTATACCAAAGTCAGTGAAAGAAAGGCCACAAGTATCTTCCATAGCTTTGATTAGCACAGAGACCATCATCCTTTTAGAATAAAAATTACTTTATGCCCATGGACATGGAGGAAATCTGATTTTCTCTCTCTCTCAAAACTCGCAGCAGAATCTACCTGCTCATCTAACCTGTTGTCTCCTTGTGACTGACAGACATCTGTGCTAGGAGAAGAGCAAAGACCAAATCTACTCAGAAAGCAGCTCTTCTTATTGCCCACATATCATGGTCTCAGCTACAACCTATCAGAAAAAGCCTAAACTCCTCTGAAAGGATGAACAAGGATTAACTGTAGAATTCTAAGTTCCAGCTAGCATAGGCTAGTACACACCAGTTGCCCAGCGAGCCACCTCTTAAAAAACTACCCCTGCCAAATCAATAACCCAAGCTGGGAAACTGGGCACACAAGTCCCTTACAGCATTGCAACCAGAATATGACACGCACTAACCTCCTGCACACGCATTCCCAAGCAACATTTTAACAGTGAACAGCTCACTGAGCCTAAGACAGAGTTGATATATGTTATAATTTTGTGTAAGTATCATAAGCAACATACTGGAAAACAAATGTATCTGAGGAAGGTCTTACGTGCCCCAAAGCTGGCATGTGTTTTCCACCTGTGTCAGCTAGTCTGATCATTAGCCGCAGAAGTGCTCAAGTAATTTTATACACATGACAAGCTGCTCCTCTGCAGACCACTTTCAGAAAAGCCCTTATGTTAACAGCATTTGATAGCTCAATTTTGTTCTCTGACTCTGCGTGCACATCAGAGACTATTGGGTATCGTAGAGGTTAGCAGTTCTGGTAATCCTGCCGCTTTTGCGGCTCTCGATGTTTGCTGTTTGTCGAGCAGCATTCAAGCAGATAGGTACTTCGCTGGGAATGGCTCGACCCTGCCAGGCTGCCACGGTTTGAATTACATTCCCGTTCGGCACCAGTCCACGTGAGCGAGGGAACACCAGCTGAGTGAGAGGGGATTATCTCAGCCAGCCCAAACCAGTTTCTTCGCTGCAGACCGAGTCCATGCCAAGACTTCCTTTCAACCACTGAGCTGTCATGGAAAGAGAGCAACTCTTCCAAGGCTCTGAGCTGCCTGAGAAAGGGAGGGTCGATGCAGATTTATTTTAAGGATTTGAAAGGCGAAGCCATGGATCTCCTGAATGAACCTCTGACTTCGATATCAAATAACTTAATTATTAGGAAGGATTTGGTTGTAAAGCAGGACTCTGCAACTGAAAATATTTCTATTGTTCTGGTTAAACTCGCTTTTTCTGGTAAAGTATTTTGAAAGATTGCTGAGTTATTAAAAAAGCAGGAGCTGTATTACAAGTTGGAAACAAGATTTGAAAGCAGCAATCTCCAGTACTGGAAGGACCCAAAGTGACTTAAAAATAAACTTTGATTTTATGTCTTTGGTATCTTTCCAGAAAAGCTGCTAGATTATGAAAACATCTAAAGAGAAACACATGACACACGATCTGCCACATAAGATTAGTCCAGAGGCCCCGACGTCCAACATTTTGTTAGACAGCAGGTACTTTCAAGTACTTCAGGGAAAAGCTACATATACAAGACACAGGGAAAAGCTACATATACAAGACAAATAAAGCAAGTACTGGGGAAGCTTCCTCCCAATTCCCATCAATTAGCTCTTGATTTTTGTTCTTTAGGACATAGATTTATAACCCTCATGAAAGCATTTTTAATCCTGTCTTATACAACTGTGAACCTACCATTGTGAACGACCATTTAATTGTTTCTGAATCCCAAGCACCTCTCCATTCCAATAATATTCAGAACTGAATTTTAAAGACATATTTTGCATAAGATACAGTCAACTTCCGTTTGCTGACTTTTAATTTCCTTAAAAAACAAAACAAACCCCCCACATCTTGCTCTTGCAACCTTGAGGAAAAAAAGGCCTTCTCCATGCAGTTCATAAATCTGTATGTTGCTGTTTGATCCCCTTTCTGAAACAGCTTCAAGTGTGTTTGGGGTGTGTGTGTGCGACTGAACACACAGGAACTGTTGCTTATGACAACTCTTATAGTCAATTTCTGGTATTCACGTAAAACCCAAAATGTGTAGTGGACCAACACGTATTGAGGTCCCTATTTCTGGAATGTCTTCAATGGCTAATAAGGAATATTTTCTATCTTCTACTCAATTATTAGCGCCACAAAAACACAGCTGTCTTCTGAAACTGTACTTTATAAAAACAAAATAAAATTGAGAGCATCACCACATGTATTGAAATTATTAGAGTTTAATTTTAACTGTCTTCAGTCAAAAGTATCAGTCGAGGAGAAGTTCATTCTGAATGAGAACCTCAATTACGTTCTTCTGCTGTCTTTATTTAGAACTCCAGTTTCCCTCCCACGTACAATGTGGATGTCACCAGCAACCCTACAGTTTTCTTCATTTTGCAGAAAACGAGGGAACACTGCAAATGCACAGAGCCTTGGCTAACAATCCCCAGCGCGGCTCCGGGAGCTCCTGCTCTTGCTGAACACTTACCTCTTCACAGACCTCTCGCACAGCAGCCATGTTGGGCTCCTCCTCCGGCTCCATGCCACCTCCGGGGACAATCCATCGGTCGGGATGACGACTACTGCTAACCAGCAGCACCTGCGGAGGGTAGAGCACAGCTGATGTATAAAGTCAAGGCAATAATTTCTTGCAGGGCCCCTCCTGAGGGCAGAAGTTCTCTTTGTATCTTGCACATCTCCAAACACAACTAATCCAACACGAGTCCTTGAAAATACTCCACATTTTCCACGACAATATTCCCGAGCCCTTTCCAGGCAGCTGTGCAAACTTCATTAGCAACTACACGGAAGCACTCCAATACTCCAAATTATTTCAACCATTACCTTCTCACTGCTCAGAATAAATTAAGCCTATGCATACCAAAACAACGATTTGCTATTCGATACAGCATTACAATAATTATACTGTAAAAGCACATTGCTGTAGTCAACACAGGCTTGACCCTTTGGGACACTACAACAACATAAGACTGCACAAAAGCTGCCCATACCTCCACCGCCTATAGAAGCAACTTGATTTAACTTTCTTGGTACCTTTTGCCTTATTTGCCTCTGCAGTTACATTAATAACGTATACAAGTCAGGTAATTGCCCACCAAATATTTAACTGTAATTATCTTAACAAAGATTTTCAGGCTGGGCGTTAACTTTCCCATCTGCTGCTTCTTATGTAGCAAGCACCAAAGAATTCAGTTCTGTGTCCAGTAGTTGCTTAGCTAGCTTCAGATTAGGTAGTCCAACGAGATGCATAAAAATTTGCTTGTCATTTTCTGGGAAAAAAGCTAATTCACATCTGCCTGCAATATATCCATAAGCAGAGATAGAAACTAAAAACTAACACTGTTTTTCAACTCTCTGAACAAAGCTGGTTCATTAGAGTCATCATGTTATACATCATCATTTCACTGGCACAAAGCTCACAGCCAAAGCAACTTGCTCCAGAAACTTTCCAACATACCAGTCCAATTAGGTTACAGGCCAGCTGTAACCGTTTCAATCAGGCATTTCAAAGTTAAACTGTACAAGACACTAAAATCCCAAGCTTTACTGTGTAAATGTTGATTTTCCAGTGGGATATTAAAAGATTTGCACTAATTATCAGGGGAAACCTACATACAGAATTCTAAATTAAGCTTCTGCAATGAAAGCAAGCTTAAGATTTCCAGAGTTTCCCCATTTTTCCCTTTTTGAAAATTCTTATCTATCAACCAACCACTCTGCAAAATTATTTCCCTTTCTGCTGTTCAAAATTGAAAGTTATGTAGACATTAACATGAAAGTACATTAAAACTTTAATGCAAACATTCAAAAGCAGCATAGTTAATATGGTCAGAATAACCTTAATAATATTCATCATGACTGTTTTAAAAATACACATGCTAATTTTGAACACAAAACTTGCACTATTTTCATTGCACACAAAAAGTAGAGGCACTAGTCTTTCATGGCACAAGGCGCAGACCTGGGAATGAAGAAAAACTCTCCTCAAGGGCCACCCAGACCATGCACAGAGAAAAAGGTGGTGGCCAACGGGCTAGAAATGCAGGGGCGAGGAGAGAGGGATAAGGTGCAACGCTCCACACAACAGCTCTCAAAACTAGGGGCAGAAACTGAAGAGGGGTCACAACAAACGTTTTGGCAACTGCTGGTCTAACCTTTCCTAAGTTTGGAATGAAACTCAATGTTCTCAAGTGTCAGCACTTCTCTAATCAGCAATTTTCTGGGTATCCTACCAATAAACATCTCAAAGCCTTCCTGCTTCAGTCAGTACCCACATTTCAAGTCTGCAGTGCATAAAGCACCATCATTTATTAGACAACCCCAAATCAACCCCCGAGTGCTACCCAATCTATTAAGGCAATCATAATGCACGCTAGAAATGAATTAAGCTGAATGGGCTACCTTAATTCTGCAGTTTCCTAATGGCAATGCTTAACTATCCGACCATTCTTGCGGCTTACGGAATAAAATGGAATAGCATTTACATTATAATAACATCCCATGGTATTTGGCCTTCTTCAAGGAGAAGACAAAATTCCTTCCCCAAAACACCCAATCCACATGAAACATGATCAGCAAACTCTGTCTAAATATGGAATGTAAACTTCAGACACTAGCCAGTGGTAGAGGGGTTTTAATGCCATCATCAGCAACCGCCTCTAGTTTTAAGTCAATATTTGGCCACTATAGGCTCAGCACACAATGCACTAAGCGGGCCTGTGTCATCTTATCAGTCTCTTTCCCTATTTTGTTACAGTACTTTTACTCCATCCTGATTCATTACCAGCACTGTATACAGAAGAGCTTGGATTGAAATTCCTAACTTCAGGTCAGCAGGTGATTCTGAGGACAAAGTCAAAAGAAAAGTAATGGATGTTACAAATACACATTTTCTTGTCAGGTAAGAAAGCATCATCTCTGCAGTTTCCAATTTCAATTCAGAGAGCCGGGGGGGGGGGGGGGGGGGGAGAAAAAGCAGCAGAAGCAGACCTTTGAATATCAGCAGAGCACACTACAAATCACTGAATCCTGTCACCTTCCACTTGTGGAAAAAAGATGTATCTGCTAACAGAATCACTGCACAAAGACCTTTAAATGAAAGATTAGCCGATGGTTCAGACCACGGCAACGCTTTAGCAACACACCAGCGTGAAACTTTTAGGTGTAAACAACAATTTTAGGCAATGCAAATAACTTCAGCAGTTCTGGCAGCTGAGAGTACTCTAAATAGAATTAGCATGAACAACCCTCTCTGGGAAGGAAAAACCTGTCATTCTCACACTTTCATGTAATCAGACTATTTCCTGTTTAATAAAAAGGAAATCCCATCAAGAGAGAGCAGGAAGCATGCCCTACAAGGTCATTCTTTTAAAACAACTTTAAACAGGATATTGCTACCAATGAGCTCTTACAAGACAAAGGGGCCTAGCTCAAAATGAGGGTGAGACATTGTATTCTAAAAACCAAACATCTGAAAACGTCTTGGGCCCCAATACATTCAAGACATGCAAAGGTATCAAGTAAAAAAGCCATTATAATCCAAGACTATATTTTCACAAGAAAAACATTATTCAAGTATTTTACAAACTGCCCAAAACCCAATAAAAGGAGATCTACTGAAAAATAACATCTCTCTGTAAATCATTAATATTTGGATACAGCAGTCATGCTGTTCCTCCCAAGATAAGAGCCTAAGAAATGCTCTCCTCAACAGAAACCTTTTCCCCTGACAGCTGGACGAGCAGATGTGAATTACCCGGCGAAGGGAAGATAGCAGGTGAATGGGGTTGGGGTCTTACAGAAGAGGGGTGCAGTAGTTTGTACTTCTGCCACCATGAAGTCAGAGTTCTTTCCAAAGACGAATTTTGACAGCAAACCCATGGCACAGCACAAGACTAACTTCCATCAAAAAGCCAAGACAGAGAATGACAACTATACCTTTTATTTTACAACCTAAAGATGGGAGCACAGTCCTGCAGACCCAGCCTGCATATTCTAACCCTCGACCAACACTTATCTTTCGTGCATTTTGAAAGCGGTAGTCAAGAAATTTGTATCACAAGGTAGTACTGTTTGGAAACTTCCTAATATTGCAAAACTTGTCTCTCTATTTCTGATAGGGACATGACAAAAGTGTTATTCAATTACTTAATTAGACTGAATATATCCAATATAACCAAAAGGTACAAAAGGAGGAGTACACTCTTTTAAAAGACCACCTAGTAGCACCTATGTCCTCAATAGCTAATATTTTACTCAAACTTTATTAGCATATTTTTAAATGAATGGTTTGGGGTATAAAGAGATTTAATCAAAACAGTCATAAAAAAATATACCAAAAGTGACTTTTCTCTCAAATCTGCTTAAAAGCAGAGAGAAAGGGACACAGATTACTCGAAACTGAAACAACAAAAAAGGAAGAAGTATCTAGTCTCTTTAAGATGTAACGTTGTCATTGTTTGTACACGTCACCCAGCACAACTCTACCGTAATCCCACCCAGCAGCCTTAGAGACTACAGCTGAAGTAATCCAAATCTGTCTTTTTTTTTGTGCCCAGCATTCATTTCCACTTTCCCTTCATCTAGCACATTTCATGGGTCCACTGTTAAACAAACATACTTTGATAATGACCAACAGACCCCTTATAAGAATTCAGTGTAGAATTTTGTGTCAGGCCAAAACACAAAGGAAAGTTTAAATTTCCATTTTATTCTTGACAGGAAGCTGTTTTTAAATGGTTACGGAAATTCTTGGCCTAGTAGGTAGGGATTTGATGGGCAGATTTTGGAGCCAAGATGTTTTGGAAAAGTATTTGCAGGTATTACATCACATGGCCAAGTTCTGTTTTCTAGGATTTGAAAGACAGTATGTCATTTCAAAGCAGGGAAGTGAGCAACACAAGCCTCTTTGGCAATGAAAAAAGGCAACCCAGAAGTAGCTCACACACAAAAACAATGAAATAAGAGAAAAGTAAGAAAAATACACAAAGTCTTAAGTCTATAGTAGGGGCTCCTGAACAGCGCTACATGTAGCCCTAATGGCAGGCAATGTTCAAAGAAGCATTCAAACAAACAAACAAAGAAACAACAAACCAGATTCGAACAGCCTATGAACTTTTCCCTGGAGGAGACAGGAAACACACGCTGAGACATCTAACACTGCCTCAACAGCCAAACACTCTTGCTCCCTGTGCAGGGCTAGAGAAAGGGAAAGAGTTTGTCACCAGGACAAATTTGGGAACCCCTGATATGCAATATCGACCTTAAAATTATTTACTTACTTACAAATCTTATTCACATCAGTTATTCCAGAAATAACAGTGCTCTGCAAAGCAAAAACTGGACAACCAAGAGTGAATTCGCAGTTTACAGAATGGACACCAAGCGATTCCCAGGTTCTCCCCAACGGTTGATTAAACAAACAAACAAAAAAACCCAAGTAAACCCACAGCACATCAGTAGCCATATTGTAAGGAACAGGATTTCTAGAAAAATGCTCCATTGAAGCAATATAGCAAAGACTAAATGGGCTACAGCATTATTAGAGTCTAGGCTACAACCTTATTAGAAAATGAGCTATCTACTTTCCAGACTTCCATGAAAAGACAGCTCTACCCAAATACGTCAGGCTAAGGACGATCAAGCGGGCAGACGCACCCAGTAAGAGACAGCAGGCATTACAGATGTTAAATACAGATGTTAAACAGGTACATTTGTTCCAAGGAACATTCTGCTTCCAGAAAATGACTTACAGTTTATTGTTATTACAACAGACTCTGCATTTTCTATATTCTACTAAATATTAAGTCACAAAATCAAGTACTTGAACAGTTACTGAAGTACAAACCCCCAGACATTTAAACTCATTTGACATTATATCATTATTTATCAGAACACTGACTGCAAGAAAACAACACTTCTCAGAATACATTTTAGTGAGACTGGCGGAGAAGATGTCTGACTTCAGTGATTTTCGCCTGCACAATCTGTCTTTGTTTGAAAGTTTCAATTTAAGAGGAGTCTCTGTATTCAAGAGTTTGGAGCTCAGCTGTACTAGTGACTTTCTGATTTGTCCTATGACCGGTCAGGATACAGCTCTGTGTCCGGCATAATAAAAGACCTTTTATGCTTTACTCAAAGTTAACAAATGTTCTTACAACCCCAATATATTATCGTTACTGTATCTTACGCTTTTATATCTGACAAAACTGCAGTCTCGGTCAGGCTGCATCAAACCACCTTCCAGCAGCAAGAATGCATGCACTGACAGAGTTCGAGAAGAACAGGAGGAGAAAAGAAACGCTCCGTAAGTAAAGACAAAAATTAATCTCTTAAATTTAACTGGCAGTAGCACAGCCTTAATTACGCTATGACTAAACATGCATTTTGCCAAACTATTAGCACAGGATAGTCTGAACAAGCATGTCAGGGAGTGCAAGGCTTACAGGGAGGCTTCTCCAACCCTCTTGCTATTCAGGGCATGTTACCAACTTAGCACATAGTAACAAGTGCAGCTTGTGGTCAGCAAGGTTATAGCCAGCTTTATACATGACAATGTATTTAGCTAACAGGACTACTGCTGCTGCACTATATCCAACCCCGACAGCAAGCCACAGAGAAAAGCTATCCTAACCATAACAGCATGTTCTCACAGGAGTGACACTGTTCCTGAATGTTACATATATTTTTTGGACAAATGTTATTTTTGCACACAGACACACACATTGTTCTACAGCATAACGTGATTTAACTTACAATGCAGTAGGTAGCAACCGGAGACGGCAATTTAATGACAGAAAACGATGAGAATTATTCATGTGAAAGATCTTGACAAAAATGAAGCACAAGTCCTGGAAAAGGAGTAAAACCTGAACTGGAATAAAGTTATTTAAAGCATTTGGATCACACCTACAGTATTAGAAACAGAGAGAAAAATAAAAAAACTGGGTTTTTTTAGACCACTTCTTAGAACAAAAATTATAAATTGCAATGTGCTGCACTGCTACTCTGGCTTCAAAATACCAAAGGTCATATTACTGTTACTACAGATTTCTTGTAATTTTACAGTGACTGCTTACTCTTACCAAAGAAAAACATAATTATGAGTCCTCTCCCTCTATCAAAATTATGTTTTAGATAAGAATGAAAGTTATCTGCAACATGCCTTTCATAGTAGGGACAAAACAGAGAAAACAGCTGAAATGCCTGAACTAGCAGCCACCTGTCTAAGAAGCAAGGAGCCGATAACAAGGGCACACCCAGTGAAAGACCCCAAAACTGATAACCTATTTTGCCTGTCAAAACCAGTTTGTTGACCATCCAGTCTTTACACAACTCTTCAAGGCAGACTTTTTCCAGAAGGAATGTTAGCTTTTAAAGCTGCCTTTTCTTCCTGAAGGAAGAGGAAAAGAAAAAAAAAAAAGGAGAGAGAGAGAGAGAGAGAGAGAGAGAGAGAGAGAGAGAGAAAGGGAGTATTCTGTTCTTTTTACACTGAATGACTCAGTATCAGTAGGCCAGTATGTGAATATACATATACTGTTTTGATGAGCATGTTCTAGTCATAAAAATCAAGCATGCAAAAAACCTACAGCCATGAAAGGTCTTGAAAAGCTTTACAAACATAAGGAGTTAATCCTACATATAATATCAAAATATGCCACTGACACGAGAAAAAGCAACCACCTAAGTCAATAAGAATGAAAATAATATTCAAATCTTCTGAAGCTTCTTAAAAGAAAATTCTACCCAGCAGGTAACCGTATCCCTCCGAATGCTACACGTTAATGTAAAATTTCTTAGAACAATTAAACAAAGAGCGTGCATTATTGACTGTGCAGCAAGGACAGAGACACAAATTCTGATATAAATTGCATGCAAAATTTGAAAGATATCTGACTAGTCTGCACAGTCAGTCTCAGCTGGGTTAAGAAAGAACTGCAGCTTAAAAAAACCTGAGTACCTCCTTCCTAACTGCTAGATATTATATGTAGCATTTGAACCCTTATGTTTACTATTCATAAGGCAGAAATGAATTTCTCAGATCTTTCCCTTCTCAGTGAAAGGAAAATGATCATCTGCTTGGATTTTACAATATTGTTTTTAAATAAAGGAATCTGATCTTAATTTAAGGCTAGTTTGCACACTGTGCTGGGGTGGGGGGAGGGAAGAGAAAATGAGCGTGGTCTCTCAGAAAAATTAGGGTAGAACAAAATTTTTCCCAGACCTTTAGAGACCATCCATTCAACTACAGCCTGGGGAAGGCTGCAAGTCCTTTGGTTGTGATACTCAGTTCAGTACAACCCCCAACTGCTTCTACCTGCCTCCATGACTGTGGTAGTTTGACTGAAGGGCAGTGAGAGGAACCAGATCAAGGAACTGATCATGAGCTATTTAAAAACAAAAACAAAAGTGAGAAGCCCAGGAGAGAAAGGTAGGTAGAAGAGGAAAGATACCACAGCCTCTGGTCATATACAATGAAATCTGAAAGAAAAAAGGGATTTCAGGGAATTGTTATGAAGAGACTTGGGTCTTGGGTCCTTGTCAACAAATGCACAAATTAAGTATTCTCTCCCATATTCATTGCTTTCCCCGAGTTGCAGCAGAACAAAACTGACTCAATTCTTAGTTTCACAAGAGTTTACAGAGTTCCCAGTAAAATAAGTGAAAATTTAATAGTTTTCATTCTTTTGCAGTTTTGGAAAGTACAAGGGACCATGGAATTGTCTGTAAAATTGTTTATGAAGGCTTCCTTGAAGAAAAGCTAGAAACCACTTCTTAGACAGTTGCTAGATTTTGCAAAAGTTTATATTCTTGCTCTTGAAGAATTTGCTACAACACAGGGGAGCAGGACAAGAGAAGCAAAAACAAGAGAACTATTTCTAAATTGGCCTATATCCTACTGTAGATGTGGTAACGCGTTAGCAACAGACAGGGAGAAATTTTTTTGGTTTTAACCACGAGCCTTTTATGCATCCGAAGGGAATGTGAAGAGGCAAGCTGAGCCATTGGAACAGCGACTCCGAGACCATACTCCATGGAAAGCAAGATGATCCTGTGACGCTGGGCTCCCCTTACTTCCAGAGGGTAAAGAACCAAAAGTGTTTTTAGCTAATATTATTTTTACACTGAGGCACATGCACAAAGGACGCCACAGAAACGCTGCGTGATCATCAGTGTGCAGGGCAAGATCCGCAGGTTAGTTGTAGACTACAGTCAAAATTTGAGAATTGCTGTATTACACCACAGTTTTGTTAAAAACTGACCCAGCAGAAGCGAGAAGAAAAAGGTTAGTTTGCATTCCAATTAGCCTCCCCAGTTGAGGCTCTTGTATGGCTACATAAATGTAGCTTTTGGTGACAGTACTGGCTTGGTGCACACATAAAACTACAGAGCCTGAGCGCTTACCAGACGCTGTGTGAAAGTTCTGTTTTCTCATCTTAATTTAGACTTCATTCTCAATTAAGAAAAGACGACCAATCCTGGATCCTATTCTTTCTGGAGCATTTCCTCCAAAAGTCTCTGAAAATACGAGTTGTTAATGAGCAGCTTGTGCTTTCAGCAGATACAATGCAGACATGTTTAAACCTGTAGCTACACCAGTACAGAACTTAAAGCCAAACAGTTCCTTTTTATTTCTGTTAAAATATAACAGAGATGCTGCCATTAAGCAGGCTTCCATCTGCTTCATGATAGTAAGACATCAGTGAAATTTTCTGGAACATTTCCTCACAGAAACAGCTGGTCTACACAAAAAATACTTGTGTTATTTAAAAATAACAGCATAACAGCAATATTGAGAGTCGCTGACATCACAAGTAACAAAACAACGGATTTCAGAGATAACAGGATACTGAGGGTCTCTTAATCCGCACACTCTCCTCCTCCACTTTTTCAGAGGCAGCAAACATCCTAGGAGTTTCATTCCTTTGAAAAGATGAAAATAGTAGAGTCCTGGTATTCTCACTACCGCTGAAAGGTTCTTTGAAGTCTGCTCACATTCTCTTTGAAATTATCCTGTCGAGTCCCCTGTCCTTCCTCCTGCTCAAAGAGATTCCTCTACGGTGGCTTGCTGTTTACAAGACAACACTGATATAGATTTTTCACATGGGCCGATTAAGACTTGTGGGTTTTTACTCCATTTGAGATTCATGTTTAAATGAACTCTCCCTTCACTGCTTTTTAAAGGCAAATGTAACAAAGACGCCTTTTCACCCAACATTTGGTCTTCCAAAAATGTTGCATAGAGTCTTTCATGTCCAAAACTAGTAGCTTCCAAATGCAAAACACAGAAAACATGCAACCTCTAGCAGTATGAGGAGAAAAACTAATCACTTAACATAAAAAAACAGAGAAGTAAGAATTAAGTCCCTTTGTGAATTTAATGCCAAACCAAAGATATGCTGTTTCAACAATATCTATTTATTGCTAAGACTCAAGAAAATTAAATCAATGAAGTGAAGAGTTAATGGATAAACACCTAATTCTACTTTTGCTTAATTTCTTTTTGTTTATTCACAAGTATGTTTAAAATTCAGGTGCTAATTAGAGGTTCAAAAAGGAAGAAAACTTGTTTAAGTTCACAGTGGGAAGTAAAGGAGAAATGTGCGAGTGTATTTCTAAATCCTCAAGAGAAAACAATAACCAAAACCAGCCACCCCTACCAAAACCAGCCAGCCCTATAAACAAACAATACTTTAATACAGCAAATTTAAATTATCCATCAAAACATTCTTTTGGCTTTTTTTTTTTAACTGTAAACATTTAAAGGATATTTAACTATATTTTGGCTCTGTTTCTCTCTCCTTGGGACAATCCTTGAAATAGATTTCAATTTCAATTTAAATAGAAACTATCAATAATAAAACACATCAGTAGCACAAAAAATGATTATTCTCTATGAGAACAAAATGTAAAAGACTTTTCATAGACATTTTAAGCTATATAATTAATTAAATATATACAGATAACACCTTCCAAAAGGTGTCAGATAACGCCTATCAAAAAAGTGCAAGTGGCGATATGATTAGACCAGTAAATTTGTCTCTAATTAAAGTTTAAATATCAACACAGCAGAAAACCTAAGAATAGGTAGAAAATAAAAATCAAGGTTTCCTGCTTGCTGATTTAAATAATCAATGCAAGCATAATTTAAATTAGTCCATTCTGGCACATGTGTAGTTAGTAAAGTATCACTTGATACTAATTTTCCTAAAGGAATTTGTTGAAAAACTCCACTTCACATAGTAGGTATGTCATAGATAAGAATGCAAGACAGGGTTTCAGCTACGCATTAACCATATAGATACCATAAATAAATAATGGTGTCTGGAAGACTGCGCATTGCCCTTGGGATGCCAACCCAAAATAAAACAAAACCTTAAGTTAATTCACAACTTCACCATTTCTGTGGCTTACTTAAAGCACACACATACATGCACGCACTTGAGGAAGTCAGTCTACATCACATACTGCACGGTTTGCAAAGCAATCAGTGCACCTTACTATGTCACAGCACAGCACAACACACTACCTGATTTTACTGGTGTGATCCCACACCAGGCCAAACACTGGCAGCACCAAAAGTAAACCGAGAATACAACACCCAAGTGAGAACCTGTCTTGTCCTGATGCACACAAAGTTTTTCAAGAGCTTCACTCGCAGCCTCTGTACAAATCTATGGAAATGACAAGGCACAATTAGGCACAGTGAGACAGCTAGTTCTTCACTCCTCCTTTTGAAAACTGGAAACAGATTTTTCTATTCAAAGTCTTACCTATAAACTAAAGTTTGAAGTTCCACCAGTTTAAATTAAATGAGATTTTCAATCCACTTTAAACTGTTACAAGCCACAACTTAGATATGAAAAGGCTTCAAAACTAAAGCTTAAACAAACCTAAACAATTTAAACTAAATTGAAAGAAATTGGTTTCAGGTTAACGTGCCTTCAGAATGAGCTTGTTTATTTTTTTTCTTTAACCATCTCTGATCAATATTGTGAAACTTGCAGGTTAACAAACCTTTGTGTCACCAGTACCAGCTCTGATCATCAGCCCTGGTCAGACCACGTAACAGACCACTGCCGTGAAGTGAGCCGCAGCCTGTATGACACTGCAAATTGAAGAGTTGTAAAATAAAGACTAACAACCAGTCAGAAGTTGATTACATCACACAGCTGTTAAAGTTACATTTATATCTTTAACCATATGGTAGTCAAACATGGTCAAACATCTAATTCTTGAGAAGAACTGCCACACTTCCCTAATAAATTGGGTAAAAATCCATCAGGAAACTCAGATGCCTTCAACTACATATGCTGATTAGCCCCAGCACCATTACACAATATGACCACATTCTTCTTCGTAGTTAGTTCAAAGTATCATAAGTTTCCTGAAAGTCAGTAAGGAGGCCTAGCTATGATGAAAGCTGCCCTAAAAAGTGTTTTTTATTTCAAACTGCTTTCACTTGAAACGTTGACACTCTTCACCATGACAGCACAGCAATAAAGGTTTTGTTAAGCCTCCTTCACCATGTTAAATAATAACTGAACAGTATGCTAATTTACTTTCCTCTAGTGAACTGTCTGCATTCCCTTCCGATTTCCTGTAGCTACAAATATGATAATCAGGAGAACAAAGACTCTAGTACAGCCATTCAGGAACCAGCAAACGAAATGAAGTATGTCTGATTCCGTAACATGCAAGAAAGACCTGCAGCCCAGTTTGCTCCATGCACTGCAATCCCGTGTAAGCACATGTTTAAAAAGGATAATGAAAACGCACGTTTGCGTAAAGTTACTCTTTTTAACTTCGCCGACAATACAGCCACTGAGCGACACAGCCGTTCTCAAACTAACCAATTTACCTTTAATTCCCACTTCCTCCCAAGCCTCTCTGAACATTCAACTTCTGGCACTCCATCAGTCCCCTTTTATCCCAGTTTCTTTTTATAAATCCAAGGTCAGGTTTCCTTTCCCATCTCATGTGATGTGCTGGACTGAAGTTCTGCCAGCGTGGTCGGTCCAGGCAACTGCCAAACCCCATCCCGCGCCACAGCGCTCCTCGCCCGCCTGCTCCGCCATCCCGCGACCCGCAGCCTCCCGCTCTCAGCGTTTTTCTCACGTTTAGTGGAAAGAGATGAGGAAATGGGGGGGGGGGGGGGGTGGAAATGAGCATTTCGCCTTGACAATTTTAACGCGCCCGGAGGGAAATTTCTGCCGCGCCCCCGCCGCTGCGCAAGGGCGGCCGCCGGCCGAGGCAGGGCTGCCCCCGCGGGGCCGGGCGCCGACTCGCCCCCAGCACCCTCCCGGGGCGGCCGGGCCGCGGCGGCGAGGCCCAGCCCGGCGCGGGCGGGAGGCCCCGGCCGCGGCCCCTCACCTCCTCCTCGCTCTCGCTGCGGAAGCACAGGCAGGCCGCCCGCTTCTTGTAGCCGTCGCCGTCGTAGGTGCGCGTCTGGTTGGACTTGAGCTTCATCATCCTCCGCTCTGAGGGGGGCGGCGGGGCGGGGGCAGGCCGCAGGGACGGCGAGGCCCGCGGCCTAGAGGGCTGAGGCGGCGGGGGCGGGCAGGGTGGCGGCGCCGGGAAGGACCCGCCGCGGCTCCCGCGAGGGGCGGGCAGGGGAAGGACGGGGGGGACGGAGGGGGACCCGCCTCCCCGCAGGAGTCTCTTTCTCTGGCTCTCTCTGTCTCCCGCAGGCCGGGAGCCACCCGCTACGCGCTGCCGCCTTTCGCCCGCCTCATCCCTCCCTTCACTTCCAGCCGCTCCGCCGCCGCTGCCAGCGCTCCGGCCACCGCCGACGACGACGACCGCCGCGACGCCATCTTGGGGCACGCTACGCAAACGGCGTAAAGCCGCCGGGCGCGGGAGGCGGCGGCTGCCCCCTGCCGCTTCACGGCGCGCCCGCCACGCAGACGGCGCAGTCCGGCTTCCAGAATCGCTCCCCCCTCCCCTCCCGCCGCACTGTCGCCACCACGCCTCCGCCTCCTCCCTGCGCCTCGCCGCGAGCTCTTTGCGCCAACAGCGCGGCGCAGACGGGCTTGGAGAATAAGGCGATGGTGCGTAAGCCGCTAGCTGGGCGGCTGCGTGCCGGGGCGCCTTAACAGTTACGCAAAAGGCGCCGAGGCAGCGCCGGCGCTCCGCGTTGCCGGGCACATGGCTGCCGCTTTGACAGCGGCGCTACGCAAAGCGCGTAGCCGCCGGGCCGGGAAGAATGCCCATCTTGCGCAAGGCGGGGAGGGGGGAAGGGGGGTTACGCTAGTGGCGGAGCGCGCGGCCGTGGGGGCCATTGTACCCCAGCGCCCTGAGGAGAACAAAGGTGCGGGCGGCGGGGCGGCGCCGGGGGCTACACCCCGGGGACGGGCCTGCCCCCCGGGGGGGATCACCCCAGGCTGGATGCAGCACGCAGCCGCCTGCACCCCGGCTCAGCCCCT